>NC_133653.1:63331912-63698411 GCF_009905375.1 Apium graveolens
ATATACATATATACTTTTCAAAATATTGGAAGTCCTCTTCCATGCATAATATACACAAAGTCCCAGTGTATAACTGTATATAAAAAAAATATCGTTGCAAGGTGATCTCATATATCTAACCTTGTCTCAACGTTTTTCTGAAAATCTTTGTCATTCATAAGACAATTATTAATTAGATATAAGTTTAAAAGATGAGGTTACCAAATACCCCAATATACTTATATCTTTCCCAATACTACTTGAACTACCACCGTTCAAGTTATAATCAGTTTCAAAAGTTCATCACATAGATGAGACTACAAGACAAGATTTGAATAGATTCAATCTTTGAAATATTATTGAATGAAATAAAGTTACGAGATACTTTATTTAGTCCCGATATATATATATCCACATATATATATCTCTTAAACATTTCCTGGAACCTCTGTTATGTAAAGTATGAACAGAGTTTGAAACATCCAATGAACTTTGGAAAGGAAAAGAATTTTGGCATAAACCCGATATCTCGCTGATCAGGCAAAGATACCAATAAGTAACCTTTTCTACTAGTAGATGGACGAATTCCCCACTGGTCATCACCCTGGTCATAATTAAGACCTATGCTGGACTGCCACTCAGCCACTTATGCATTTGATGGACTCCCACTGAGCCACTTACACAATAATAGACCGTACCCCGGCCTGTCGCTTATGCCGACTCAATGAGAGGGGCTTACTTCCCGAACGTTGGGCAAGTAATCAATTCATTTACCAAATCTGCAACCTTGTTGCGAATATAAAATACACCACAGAGCCGGATTCCCCAGGTTTTGAGCGAGTATTTAAATCCCCTTAAAAGGAAGATCTTAAATATAAAAATGAGTTTTGGGATCCGCTCTGACTTTTAAAAATCATTTTGAAGACTCGAAAACACTTTAAAGAGTGTTTGGAGTAAGGCTGATTTAATGAAGTAAATCAGTCCCCAGAATATTTTAGAAAATGACTGAATATTATTATTTTAATTAATATTCCCATAAAGAATAATCTTTATAAAAATAATTGAAGTAGAAGTTTTAAAACTTATACTTAAAACGAATATTAAATAACCAAAGATATACTTATATAAAAGTATTATCTTTATTTGAATAACCGAAAATAAGTTTGATTATTTACACCTTATTCTTTAATAAAATAAAGAATATACCTCAGCAAATAATCGGAGTCATAGATCCTCAAATGAATATTCAGATAATATTCAATAAATAAAATACGCTGAGTCATAATACCTCGAATGAATATTATAAATAATATTCATTAAATAAAATAAAGGAGTCATACATCCTCAAATGAATATTCAAATAATATTCAATAAATAATTAAAAGGAGTCATAAGTCCTCGAATGAATATTCAAATAATATTCAATAAATAATATAAAAGAGTCATAAGCCCTCGAATGATATTCGAAATAATATTCAATAATAAATAAAGTTTAAAGTTATCGAATAAACCTTATTCGATTAATAGTTTGGAAAACTATAACCATATATAAATAAATATATATATATATATCCATATCCATATATATACAAAATCTACTCGGGATCCTCGACTCCCGGTTTTAGAAAATATTTTCACCTTTGGGTCCCTATACTAAGGGTATACGCAAATACCGCTTATCTCTAGCATAGGTATTATGCAACGAATAAGCATTTGAACCAACAGATATATATTTCAAGAATATGAAACAGGCATGCATATATACCATATCACATGCTACAATATATCGCAACATTTGCTAATATAAACATCATGCATCTATCGCAAGATAATGCATATACATATATACATCACAACAACAGTATAACGGATAGAATACTTGCCTGAGCGACTGGGGTTACGAATGGCTCGGGACGAGTCTGGTAACCTATAAACAACAAGTAAGTTGGAATTAAACCAAAGTCACTTGTAAATCTATACTTTAACTAACTTAGACTCTAACGCTTATTCTGCGCTTACTGATTCGCTTAAGTCACTCGGGTACCCTCGGCTCCACCATTTTTAATAATTTAACCTTTACGAGTTTTAAAGCGATTCCTTCGCGAATGTCTTACCAACTGCCTAACACACTTACCATAAATGTTTCATACATTAATTAACCCTTTTTGGTCTTTAACCTATGTTTCAAAGTAAGGCGAGGGAAAAAGTTTCGTTCGCGAAACGCCGTTACTTGAAACGGTCGTTTCTCCTAAACCGTGCATCGGAATCGAACGAACTACATATCAAAACGAAGCTCGTAACATGAGCTACCTAAACATGGCAGTGGTCACAATCTAGCAGGGGGTCCTCGGGTCCTAATGTTATGCACAAAACAGTCTAAAGAAAATCGGACGTTACGACGGCTATGTTTACGCGATTACCAATATTTATACCACTCCAATTCTTTACCAATTCACTACAAACCACCCAACCATCATCAATACCTCAAACACAACTTATATCAAGGCAAGGTCAGTCCATAATCTCAAGGTTTTCCAACTTATTCAACCACAAACATGATCTACTAACCATAACTTAAGATTCATTAACCATTAACCAAGATTCATATCCAAAATCACCACAAATCCAACCAAACCATCTATCATACATGGATCTTGCTATTCATACATGGATATTTCTATATATACATTAATCCATCCATAAACTCATCAAAACTCAAAGTTCAAACTATAAGTTAAAGGTGAAAGTTGTTTATACCTCCTTGAAGCTTCCTAACACAACCCAAGAGCTTTGAATGCCTAAAAGAACCTTGATCCTTGCTTGTATAACCTTAATCTTTCATAAAAATTCAAGAAAACTAAAGTTATTTCTTGAAGGTTACTATTCACCATCTTCTTCCTTGATTTATAGAAAAAGATTGGCTTGGAATTAGAAGCTTAAACTTATAGGAAGTATGTAACTATCCATGGGGAAGCTTAGATAATTACCTTGCTAAATAGTAAGTGGTGGAGCTTGGATCTTCAAATTTTAAGAAATGGGCCGAGAGCTAGCTTGGGAAGAAGATATTTTTGTGTTTTGTTTGATGAAAATGAAATGATTTGCTTGGTTGGTTGATTTTTGTGTTGTTTTTGGTTAATGACTTAATTAACCTTGATTTTGTGTGGTTATAATTCAACCACACTTCCTTCCCTTCTATGTCATGCTTGTGTCACCTTGCACATGTCATTATGCTCCCACTTGTCCACACCTTGTGGTTTGATGATGTCACAATCCCTGGCTTCTTGTACAAGCTTGTCTCTTGGTCACTTATTTGTTTTACGGTTCGCTTATCTTTCGTTCTCGTTTATCGTTTGAGGGATCATACCCGGGATCTTATTACTTAGGTTCCCTTAACCTTTCTCAATATATTATATTCCATTTATGATCCTCTCCTATAATCCTTTAATTTCAATCCTTTTTATCCTGTTACCTTATACTCAATTCTCTCCGTATCTTGTGGATTTCCGGGAAAAATCAAAGTGTTCGGAATTGGATTCTGACGATCTTTACATACACTTATATACCACATAGAGTACTAATAATATCCCATAAGATCAATAACAGAACCCCTACATAGCGTGGCATGAAAAGTTTTCTCGTTCAGCAAAAACACTATTCATAAGGGTTTCAAAATTTCTCAAAAATTGGGGTTATTACAGTCTCCCCTCCTTAAAAGGATTCCGTCCCGGAATCAGATAGAAAACAAATGGGGATACTTTCTTAGCATTACACTTTCTAACTCTCGAGTCAATTTTCCACATTGTGGTTCTACCACCAAACTCTGTCTAGTTTGATAATCCTTCTCCTAAGCACTTGTTCCTTTTCACTCTATAACCCTTCCTGGTTGCTCCATATAGGTTACGTCGGGTTGCATATCTATGCGCTCATATGCCCCTATTTGACTGGCATCCGAATTACACTTCCTTAACATTGATACGTGGAACACGTTATGAACTTGCTACATATTCGGGGTTAGGGCTAGCTTATATGCTAACTTCCCAAACGTCTTAATATATCCAAGGGTCCAACAAATTGTAGACTTAGCTTTCCTTTCTTTCCGAACCTCATCAATCCTTTCCAAGGGATACCTATAACATTACTAGGTCCCCTATTTCATACTCTTTATCCTTTCGTGTCAAATCAACATACTTATCATGTCCATCTTGGGCTACTACCAGCCGTCCTCTGATTAGATCTATCATATCCTTGGTCCTTTGGACTACTGCGGGTCCGAGCATCTTGCGCTCTACAACTTCATCCTAACATAAAGGAGATCGACATTATCTTCCCTCAAGGATCTCATAAGGCGACATCTCGATAATGACATATGATCTATTGTCGTAAGATAACTCAATCCGAATTAAGTGATCATTCCAAATTCTTTCAAGTCTATTGCACAGACTCTCATTATAGCTTTTATCATTAGAGCTTCTGCTTCTCAATACCCATTCTTTTCCAGTTCGTAATCGCTACTACCTTCCGTTCCTAATATTATACTGGTTATACTTTTGCTCGTTAGCGTTCTATAACCTTTTAATAACCACGTCAACCTTAGTATCACGAATGTGTTCCCATTCCGCATACTACCACCACTTTATTACTCCTTTTTCAGTTGTTTCTATTTTCCAAAATTTGATCAATCAAATAGAAGTAAAGGAATTTGTTGAGAGATCACTATGATCATGAACACTTGTTATATTGCATAGTTAGTACAGAAGGTGGCCAGCCTTTAGTACTTGACAAGCAATTAAACAATAGCTGGTATCCTACTCGGCTTCTATCACACAGATAGATAGTCATTCGGCAATACCTCCCCTTCTGGAAGGGTTGTTCTTCTCAGCTTACATGAAATGAAAAGAAGAGAAAAGAACGAATTGAAGAGAATTGTATATATGAAAAAAATATACTGCCACAAAATATCTGGCTTGGAACCTACCTCTGAACTATAGAGGTTTGTCATAGGAGAACAAAACATATACGTATTTATATCAGCATCAAGCATTATAGCCTCGTATTTCCCATGCCTAAATATTTTCGCTATCCCGTCCATCATTCTATGGACCCACACTCTTCCTTGAGCTTATACATAATCACCTTTGAAACTCCCTCGACATCGAAAATCGAATCTGGGATCTCATTCTAGACATCATCGTTACTTGAATTCTATGCTTGCACCGCAACCTTCCCCGTATAATAATACGACTCTCTATTGATAAGAAAGAATAATTATTCACTAGGTAGATACTCTACTTAATTAGTCTATCAATGATAACTTATACACTACCACTACCCGATTAGTGGTACTCAATCTCAACACCCATTCCAATACAACTCTCACGGTTGTAATCAGCTCATTAATCGCAGAATCATTACTGCCTTACTATGGTCCACCACTGACCTACTGTAGTCATTCATTTTCCATGAAGTCTTAATAACTAACCATACGGAGTCCATACATCTCGTATCTAATTCTCCTAAGGAGTTAACATAACCACCAATCACAATTCATGAAGAACACTCCAAACTCTGACGTACTTTCATGACATGAAGCAGATAAAATTTGTAGAAGAGTTTCGCTCAAAGCAACGATAGCAGGTTAATACCATTCTTAATCATATGCCTTCAATAGAAGACTTAACTCAAAGGTTTGTTTAGTCCTTTTTGAACTATGGTCCTGGCTTATCTCAAGATAGTATCTTCTGAGATAGATAGCCCGCTCATGGCGATTACACGAATTAAACCTTTACTAACTACTATTACGGTTGGGTATTGCACAGTCATCAGAAGGAATGTCAATCTTCCAAACCATAATACAACCTTCACAGTTTTAACCATCATCACTGTATTCCTTTGGCACAAGTGCCTATAATTATCCTCTTACCTTTAAAGTGTCGGCCACCTCTTTGGCCTTTCCTGATAGTACAATTTCCTTACAGTCAATGTCATTTTAACCACCTCCAAATAATTTTCTACCTCATTTCAATCACAGCTTATGTGAAGATGTATTCCTTAAAATCTGATGAATAAAAAAAAATCACCATTTTTCCATAAGTTATTGCCTCAGTCTTTAGAGGTTAATCACTGTCACGACTGACTCTCGACTATACTTAGAACATCTTTTATCTTAAGTCCTAATTGCCTAGAACAATTTCAACCTTTACTGGTTTGATCCATACTTTCTCGTGGTTTAACACGTGCCCCACTTGGCATCATTATAATTACGTCATATTTCCTTTATCCCCATTTCCATTCTTGAGAATTTTGAATATTACCTTTTTCCTTATAAAACCTCTAAGGTTATCCTTCAATCGTTCCTCCTGTATTCCCTAGATACAGGGCATATCACAATACCATTTACTAATAGTAGAACCATTATCTATATACTTCTGAAGAATTTCTCCACTGATCCTTAAAGGTTATTATTACCTTAATCCTTTCCAATTCATACTGTCAAAACTCATACTATCCCTATTAAGGGTGAAATGCCAACCTTTATGCATTCCCCTAGGATTCGTTTTAAGTTACCGATGTTCTATCCTTAATTCCACCTTTAAAAAGGTACAAGCATCCTTCCATGGATAAATAAAGTCATATATCCCTGATATGGGTATCTTATTCAATCATTCCCACCTCGATAGTAAATGCCTAATTTCACAATAACATCTGTATACAAAATGAGGTTAATCAAAATGGCCTCCAAAAGATAACAACGGTTATCCGCTTTTCTTGCCTAATCTGGTAACGATAACATGGATGTTCTGGAAGATATTGGTCGTGTTCAACGTGAACTTCTTCTTAATAATTCCTTATTTACTTTTGTTGTTTATCTCAACAGTCACCTCAATGTTGGGATATCTTTCATATCTGGCGTCTCCCTTTCTGGGTATCATGCCACCGGTCTTACACTTCACCTTCTTGAAGGTCACTTCCTTCATCCAATTTTCTTAATTTCTTACTTTCTTATCCCCTTAGTCTATCCGCGTCTCATTATTTATCCTTCGAATTATCTCAAGGTTTCCTCGAATCCTCCCAACTTACAGGGGATAAACTATATGCATCTCTTATGCCTTCAACCGTCAACTTTAACTCATGGTGAATCACCCTCATCCTGACGATCATATACTTTTCTATTTCTATTAATAGGAGTCTTTAGGGTTTCCTCATACCCAACTCCCTTATCATTCCTCAAACTCTGTTGCCTTTTTATTCCTTTCCACTTCAATTCCTTTTTATTTTCCTTTCTCTTATCATTATTTCATGAACCAACACAACATAAGCATTGATTTCAAATATCCCGTCATTCTGGATTCGCGTCTTCAGAACGAATCTTAACAACTTTTACAGCTTAGATTCATAATTCATCATACTCGTCTGCCTTTGTTCTGGCTCTAAAGCTTTTACACTATTCCATAACCTTGGGAATTACGATCCCGAAAACAATTGGCTGAACTTTAATCAGTTTATTATAATCTCTTGCTCCGTGCCTTCCTTGGCCTTTCACCAGCGGGTGGTCTCTCTCTTGGGAGGGTAAGTGACAAAACAGTCTTTTGTGGTTCGTCAATCATTTAGAATCTCAAATGATTCATCTATTTCCTTTAGCCAGGCTCTTCCCTCGACTGGGTCAGCTTGTTCCTTGGAACTCTGAGAGCTTAGCGACTTAAAGGTCATGAAAGAATTTCCCACCGCACTGTCTCCTCAGAGTGGTGGTTGGGGATAATAGTCTAAGTTCTGTCTAGACAGGTCTATGAATTGCCGTATAGGAGTACCGTCTCGGGTCTCCTTTCCTTACTCGACTTTCTGTTTCCTTATTATGAAATGTTTCATCCTACTCCCCATAATCGGGGTCATCTTTTAATTTAAAATCCTCATTTTCCACTCCATTATGTCATGGGTTCCTTCTATCTTGATGGCGACCTCCCTGACTATCGCGTTCAGGGTTTGCTCTAAATCTTATTCCTCAACTATGGCTCTCATCTAAGTTCTCATCCTTACACTCTTGAACTTTCGGAACCCAAATTCTATAGGAATACCTCATTATTCCCTTATCATCTTTCTCGATATTAATCTTTTATCTAATTGTTGGCTCTCTACCTTCATTCATAACTTTTTCTGGCACAATATGATCTTTTCCAATAATTCGGGCTGTATTGCAATCTCAAACAGCTTTTCGGTACCGGCTCCGGTTACCTTCACTTCTATTTCCATTTTCTCAAAATCTCTTATAAACTCTCCAAAAGGCATTATCATCTTGAGTCTCTCCTTTTTACTAAGGGCATCAGCCACCATATTGGCTTTCCCCGAATGATAAAGAATCTCCCAATCATTATTCTTGGTTAGCTCTAACTGCCTCTTCTGGCATATGTTGAGCTCTTTGTGACGTGAAAATGTACTAGAGCACTTATGGCTTAGGTAATTCTCGCACTTCTCTCCATACAAGTAGTGCCTCCAATCTTTAGGGTAAAACTATTGCAACGAGCCTAAGCTCATGGGCGGGGATATCGAATTTCATATTACCTTAATTGTCTTGACGCAGACGCGATTATCTTGCTGCGCTAAGAAGCACCCTAATTCCTTATGCGAAGCGTCACTTACAAATCACAAAATCTCCTTTTTCCATCCGGCAACGCCAACATAGGGGCCGTCACCAACCTTTGCTTCAGTTCTTAAAAGCTGTTCTCGCATTTCTCTGTCTATTCGAACTTCTCAGTCTTATGAGTAAGCCGCGTTAAAGGGGGCTACTATCTTTACAAATTTGAACGAACCTCCGGTAGTGATCGACCAATCCTACCTCTGGTAGTTGACCAAACCATGGTCATCAATTCATCAGTGGCCCTTTATCCATTCTTGTCAGGATCCTCCATGGGATCCTCCTCAGCAACTATCCCTTCTAGGACAACATCCTTAATATCAACATCATCCGGTCCTGCATTAGGACACTCTATCGGATCCACAATCCGATCTCCAATTAGTAATAAAATATCATCGCGCTGTTGCTCCTCAACCTCAGGGTTCGGAGTCCCGCTACTCTATACGATAACGAACTACGCTTCTATCGCTACATTTATAAGGGTTCCCATAAGGGTTTTAACTGTCAGTACTACGTTAGGTAGTCCGACTATGAACTTGGCAAGAGTTCTTATTATCTTAGTGAACTTATTATCTTTACGTCCCATCATCTCTGAGGTTTATAACGCTTAGCTCTGATACCATTTCTGTAACACCCCCAGATCCGGGGTCGGGGATCCGGGTCGTCACGGTCTTTCTTTCCACAATATCACTTCACTTAATTAATAATAAATAACCTTATGCTGTGACCCCACACTAACACACACCACAACCCGTTATAGTCTCAGAGATGAAATTTAAATAAGTACAAGTCTTTGAATCCACAATTTAAAAGTTATTACAACCCAAAATGATTACTTGATAAATTTACAGTTAATTGCCATTATCTGCCACAAGTTATAATTATACATAATTGATTCTCAAAAGTAGATGGTCTGATCTACAATAGATCTACCTCTGCAGCTATAGCAGCTACAACATCAACGGGAAGACGCGGGACGCTTCCCACGCGCTTGCGCTGGGTCTGCTGGGGTCTGGCCATCTCTCCTAACTGTTGTTGTGTGATGAAGAAATAAAGCAAGGGTGAGCAGCAAGCCCACCAAAATAATATGTATAATGATTTACAATATATGAGCCTACTCATAATACTCATGAAAGTCTTGGTCAAAAGAAATGAACCAAGTTTGATATCTTAATGCGATGAAGTCGCAAAATATTCAGTATATATACATATATACTTTTCAAAATATTGGAAGTCCTCTTCCATGCATAATATACACAAAGTCCCAGTGTATAACTGTATATAAAAAAAATATCGTTGCAAGGTGATCTCATATATCTAACCTTGTCTCAACGTTTTTCTGAAAATCTTTGTCATTCATAAGACAATTATTAATTAGATATAAGTTTAAAAGATGAGGTTACCAAATACCCCAATATACTTATATCTTTCCCAATACTACTTGAACTACCACCGTTCAAGTTATAATCAGTTTCAAAAGTTCATCACATAGATGAGACTACAAGACAAGATTTGAATAGATTCAATCTTTGAAATATTATTGAATGAAATAAAGTTACGAGATACTTTATTTAGTCCCGATATATATATATCCACATATATATATCTCTTAAACATTTCCTGGAACCTCTGTTATGTAAAGTATGAACAGAGTTTGAAACATCCAATGAACTTTGGAAAGGAAAAGAATTTTGGCATAAACCCGATATCTCGCTGATCAGGCAAAGATACCAATAAGTAACCTTTTCTACTAGTAGATGGACGAATTCCCCACTGGTCATCACCCTGGTCATAATTAAGACCTATGCTGGACTGCCACTCAGCCACTTATGCATTTGATGGACTCCCACTGAGCCACTTACACAATAATAGACCGTACCCCGGCCTGTCGCTTATGCCGACTCAATGAGAGGGGCTTACTTCCCGAACGTTGGGCAAGTAATCAATTCATTTACCAAATCTGCAACCTTGTTGCGAATATAAAATACACCACAGAGCCGGATTCCCCAGGTTTTGAGCGAGTATTTAAATCCCCTTAAAAGGAAGATCTTAAATATAAAAATGAGTTTTGGGATCCGCTCTGACTTTTAAAAATCATTTTGAAGACTCGAAAACACTTTAAAGAGTGTTTGGAGTAAGGCTGATTTAATGAAGTAAATCAGTCCCCAGAATATTTTAGAAAATGACTGAATATTATTATTTTAATTAATATTCCCATAAAGAATAATCTTTATAAAAATAATTGAAGTAGAAGTTTTAAAACTTATACTTAAAACGAATATTAAATAACCAAAGATATACTTATATAAAAGTATTATCTTTATTTGAATAACCGAAAATAAGTTTGATTATTTACACCTTATTCTTTAATAAAATAAAGAATATACCTCAGCAAATAATCGGAGTCATAGATCCTCAAATGAATATTCAGATAATATTCAATAAATAAAATACGCTGAGTCATAATACCTCGAATGAATATTATAAATAATATTCATTAAATAAAATAAAGGAGTCATACATCCTCAAATGAATATTCAAATAATATTCAATAAATAATTAAAAGGAGTCATAAGTCCTCGAATGAATATTCAAATAATATTCAATAAATAATATAAAAGAGTCATAAGCCCTCGAATGATATTCGAAATAATATTCAATAATAAATAAAGTTTAAAGTTATCGAATAAACCTTATTCGATTAATAGTTTGGAAAACTATAACCATATATAAATAAATATATATATATATATCCATATCCATATATATACAAAATCTACTCGGGATCCTCGACTCCCGGTTTTAGAAAATATTTTCACCTTTGGGTCCCTATACTAAGGGTATACGCAAATACCGCTTATCTCTAGCATAGGTATTATGCAACGAATAAGCATTTGAACCAACAGATATATATTTCAAGAATATGAAACAGGCATGCATATATACCATATCACATGCTACAATATATCGCAACATTTGCTAATATAAACATCATGCATCTATCGCAAGATAATGCATATACATATATACATCACAACAACAGTATAACGGATAGAATACTTGCCTGAGCGACTGGGGTTACGAATGGCTCGGGACGAGTCTGGTAACCTATAAACAACAAGTAAGTTGGAATTAAACCAAAGTCACTTGTAAATCTATACTTTAACTAACTTAGACTCTAACGCTTATTCTGCGCTTACTGATTCGCTTAAGTCACTCGGGTACCCTCGGCTCCACCATTTTTAATAATTTAACCTTTACGAGTTTTAAAGCGATTCCTTCGCGAATGTCTTACCAACTGCCTAACACACTTACCATAAATGTTTCATACATTAATTAACCCTTTTTGGTCTTTAACCTATGTTTCAAAGTAAGGCGAGGGAAAAAGTTTCGTTCGCGAAACGCCGTTACTTGAAACGGTCGTTTCTCCTAAACCGTGCATCGGAATCGAACGAACTACATATCAAAACGAAGCTCGTAACATGAGCTACCTAAACATGGCAGTGGTCACAATCTAGCAGGGGGTCCTCGGGTCCTAATGTTATGCACAAAACAGTCTAAAGAAAATCGGACGTTACGACGGCTATGTTTACGCGATTACCAATATTTATACCACTCCAATTCTTTACCAATTCACTACAAACCACCCAACCATCATCAATACCTCAAACACAACTTATATCAAGGCAAGGTCAGTCCATAATCTCAAGGTTTTCCAACTTATTCAACCACAAACATGATCTACTAACCATAACTTAAGATTCATTAACCATTAACCAAGATTCATATCCAAAATCACCACAAATCCAACCAAACCATCTATCATACATGGATCTTGCTATTCATACATGGATATTTCTATATATACATTAATCCATCCATAAACTCATCAAAACTCAAAGTTCAAACTATAAGTTAAAGGTGAAAGTTGTTTATACCTCCTTGAAGCTTCCTAACACAACCCAAGAGCTTTGAATGCCTAAAAGAACCTTGATCCTTGCTTGTATAACCTTAATCTTTCATAAAAATTCAAGAAAACTAAAGTTATTTCTTGAAGGTTACTATTCACCATCTTCTTCCTTGATTTATAGAAAAAGATTGGCTTGGAATTAGAAGCTTAAACTTATAGGAAGTATGTAACTATCCATGGGGAAGCTTAGATAATTACCTTGCTAAATAGTAAGTGGTGGAGCTTGGATCTTCAAATTTTAAGAAATGGGCCGAGAGCTAGCTTGGGAAGAAGATATTTTTGTGTTTTGTTTGATGAAAATGAAATGATTTGCTTGGTTGGTTGATTTTTGTGTTGTTTTTGGTTAATGACTTAATTAACCTTGATTTTGTGTGGTTATAATTCAACCACACTTCCTTCCCTTCTATGTCATGCTTGTGTCACCTTGCACATGTCATTATGCTCCCACTTGTCCACACCTTGTGGTTTGATGATGTCACAATCCCTGGCTTCTTGTACAAGCTTGTCTCTTGGTCACTTATTTGTTTTACGGTTCGCTTATCTTTCGTTCTCGTTTATCGTTTGAGGGATCATACCCGGGATCTTATTACTTAGGTTCCCTTAACCTTTCTCAATATATTATATTCCTTTTATGATCCTCTCCTATAATCCTTTAATTTCAATCCTTTTTATCCTGTTACCTTATACTCAATTCTCTCCGTATCTTGTGGATTTCCGGGAAAAATCAAAGTGTTCGGAATTGGATTCTGACGATCTTTACATACACTTATATACCACATAGAGTACTAATAATATCCCATAAGATCAATAACAGAACCCCTACATAGCGTGGCATGAAAAGTTTTCTCGTTCAGCAAAAACACTATTCATAAGGGTTTCAAAATTTCTCAAAAATTGGGGTTATTACAACAAGACTAAGTCAAATTGACAACCCTATGTAAGTTGTATTGTAATCTTAGTTTGCATTTTGTACTTGTAACATTTAAAGTCTGTAAAAATGTCAAAGGAGCAGACTGAAGTCTTTTTCTGTAAACAGTGTCAAGCCTAAGAATTCGATCTGGAAGAAGATCAAGAAGATCATGCCTCAGAAGAATTATGAAGAAGCTTGAAGTTGAATAAATCTGTTTTGGGAAAAATGTTCTAAGTCAAGATCTCTACAAGTCACATATTTAGTGTTATAAAGAAGTAATTTGAGAACTCCATAATGACTTATTGAGAACTCAGAAAAGCTACTAGAGAACTCAGAGATGTCGACAAGCTAAATTGAAGACATGAAGATTGGAGATATCGACAAGTCATTTCTTCACTAGAGAACTCAGAGTTATCGACAAGTCAACATTCATTAGAGAACTCTAAGTTATCGATAAGCCAAAATTCACTAGAGAACTCTGAGTTATCGACAAGTCAAAATTCACTAGAGAACTCAGAGTTATTGTCAAGTCAACATTCATTAGAGAACTCTGAGTTATCGATAAACCAAAATTCACTAGAGAACTCTGAGTTATCGACAAGTCAGAATTCACTAGAGAACTCAGAGATATCGATTAGTCAAAGTGAAGAAATGAAGATGAGAGATCTCGATAAGCCAAATTCTCTTATAGAGAAATCAGAGACCTTTACAAGTCAAATCAACTATGGAGTAATAGAGATCTCGATAAGTTAATATACTTATCGAGATGTCAAGATCTCTATATGCCTAACTGGATATCTCGAGGTAAAATCTCAAAGTAAAATTTGCAGACCATTTTAATATCCAAGATTAACAATCAACAAACAATTCAACCAGTTGGATTGACAAGTCTACAAAAAGCAGTTTGAAGAGTGTGCAAGATCAAGGATAAAGATTAACTGACAAAGGAAGATCAAAGTTAACACATTATGCAAAGATATGCTAAGCCAGAAATTGAAAATATACTTTTCCTAAAATGAAAATGATTAGTGATAATTTACTAAATTGAATAGCATCTCTTATTGTACACTGTGTAAACCAGCAGTTAACTAAAATATAAAGTTAACACTGGTCCTTTGTTAGGAAGTAACAATTTAGATCAGGAATTCTTGTATTCTCTCAAGATTGAAGCTAAGCTCTTTAACAACAAAGAGCCTAGAAATTTTGTAGCAAAACATTCTTAATTTTAATATAAAATTAAGTGAGTTTTGAAAGATCTGTGTTATTCATAGCTGCATGTTTAATTTCTGTTATAACACATCTTACTACAAGATTTGATTTACTTTGTCCAAAACCAAAATAGTTCAAGAAAAACATAAAAATACAAAAACACATTCACCCCCCCCCCCTGTGTGTAATTCATTACCTAACAAGTGGTATCAGAGTAAAATCTGAAAGTAAACAGATTTAAGATCATGGAAGAATAAATACCCAGAAGATCAGTAGCATCAAAATTCCTACCTTTCACAAAGTTAACTACACTCTCTGGAAAAAGAAAATGTTGCTGTTTATCAGGATGGCCAATCCACTCTATATTCAAATTCTAAAAAATGGGCCTTTCACTCCTATGGTTAGAGTTGAGGAATCTACAGATGGTGATATGGTTATTCCAGCTCATTATGCTCCAAAAGACCCTTCTGAGTACTCTGAGCCTGAGAAAGAAAAAGTTTCCCTGGATAGTGGCTTGCAGCTGATTTTGATTGAGTCACTTGACAATATAATATACAACAACATTGTCAACTGTGACACTGCCAAGCAGATATGGGAAAAGATTGAAATACTCTATGAGGGAACAGAGGAAGTTAGATCTAATCAAAGAAGGATACATATTTCACAATATGAGGGTTTCATGGCTAAGCCAGAAGAAAGTATCACTGATGTGTTTGAAAGGTTTAATAAGCTGATAAATGGCTTGCAGCTCCATGACAAATACTATGAAGCTGAAGAAGTGAATCTGAATTTTTTGCTTACACTTCCTGATCATTTGGAACATAAAATTTCAGCAATCAGAGAAGGGAGAGACTTGAGTAGAATAACTCTGGAAGTTCTGTATGGAATCTTAAAAACATATTAATTAGAAATGATTCAAAGAAAGTCATTAAGAGCTGGTCAAGGGCATGTTGTAGATGGTTCAAGTGCTCTAATTGTCAATGAAATCCAGACCTCTAATGATGAGCCAAGATCCCAAACTTCAGTTGCCTCAACAAGTGGGCAAAGAACAAATAATTCAGAAGAACAAGTCATTCTTGAATTGGAAGAAAGATGAAATCCATACCCTGGATGAACTTGATGAGCTTGATCAGTCAATGACCTATCTGGTAAGAAAGGTCTCTAACATCAGAGTAAAGAAGCCAAGATTATTCAAGGGTAAAGGGCAATCATTCAACAAAGACAGCAGCTAGAAAGGAAAATGGAAGTACACATCTGATAGCAAAAATGGTTATAAAACTGGATTTGTTGATAGATCAAAGATAAGGTGCTTCAATTATGATGAACTAGGCCATTTTGCTACAGAATGCAGGAAACCCAAGAAAGCAAAGAAAGATAAAGCTAATCTTGAACTGGAAGCAAAGTATGAAGCTCTTCTGAAGAAACAGCAAAGCAAAACTTATATTGCAGAGGGGAAAAGTTGGGATGATTCTGATAATGATGAAGATGAGGAAGTTGGAAATTATGCACTAATGGCCTTGGAGCAAGGAGAGTCATCCTCATCAAAATCACAGGTACCAACTCTCACCACCATTGATTTAAATATGAGTCAATATAAGGAAATTGTAGAGAAGATGAGCACATAAATATTTCACATTCATACAAGTATGGTTGCTGCTAATGAAGAAGTTAGAAGACTAACGAAGATAAATGAGAAGTTTAAAAGTGAGAAACAAGAAGCTGAATTGTTGTTGGTAGAGCTTGAAGCTGTAAGACAAGAAAATTCATATCTGAAGAACAAGCTCAAGTGTGCAAGTGAAATTAAAGCAGTGCTAAGGGAGAAGCTGGAAAAGAATGAAGTTAAATTGAAGTCCTTCAAGAATGCATCTGAGTTAGTTGGACAATGCCATGAGAAAAATAAGACATGTGCAAATATTTCTATTGGTCTTGAATATGATGCCTTGAACAGCAAGAAGAAAGATACAGTGACAAAGGAAAATCAACAGAGAATGAAAATGTTCTAACCTTAACAAACCTTAAAAAGGTTGGCTCACCTATATTCAAGGCATGTGAGGTTAACTTCAGTGAAGAAGAGTTGATTATCAAGCAAGAAATTTCTGATGAAAACTGTGAGAAAAAACATGCAGAAGCAACTCAATCTTCAAAAGCTGAAGAGAAGCTCATGGACAACCAAGACTCCAAGATACCTGTCAAAGAAACCAAAACTGAAGATGCAAGAAAGAAGAAAAAAATAGAAATGGGAAAATTAGGATAAACAAAAGCAACAATTTTTCTTATATTGCAGATGCTCCAAGAAAAAAATGTGAGAAATGTGGCTCTATGAATCACCTAACTCACATTTACAAAAAGGTTGTTAACAAGCTAGCTGAAGGAGCCTGTAAATAAAATGAAGCTGATGCAAATGATCCCTACTCATTCTGTGACAAGTTTGATTGCATCCCTTGCAACTTGAAAGTGATGAAAAGTTGTCCCAAACTGAGAGTAGACCTTAAAGAAACAAAAATTGGGTCTACAGCAGATAGGGAAAATGCACAACAGTCATTGAATTCTATTTTATCTGAAATAACTCGTTCTACTTCTGCTAAATCAGTTAACAAGAAGAAAGTGTCCAACACTGCTTGGGTTGCTAAACACAATTAAAACTCATTGTGTGCAGGACAAAATAAAGAAGGTCATATGGATCATAGATAGTGGATATTCCAGACATATGACAGGTGATAAGGCCCTGCTATCACAGTTTGAGGAGAAGGCTGACCCTTTGGTGACCTTTGGAGACAAAAGAAAAGGATTCACAATGGGATATGGCAAGATTGTTTTTGGAAATATTGTCATTGATGATGTAGTACTGGTTGCTTGTCTTGAAGTGAATCTTCTCAAATTTGTCAATTTGCAGACAAAGCATTTGAAGTTTTATTCCACAAAGAAGAATGCACTTTTATCAGCAAGAAAACTGGTGAAATTGCTCTAAAAGGAGCAAGAAAAGGAAGCTTATTTGTTGCAGACTTGGAGTCAACAATTAAGGATGGTATTTGTTGCTTCTACACCAAGGCATCAGAAGAACAAAGCAAGCTATGACATAAAAAGTTGTCTCACTTGAATTTCAAGGCAATTAACGTCTTGGTCAAAAAGGAGTTAGTAAGAGACATGCATAATCTGGAGTTTGCTCAAATTGAAGTTTGTGAAGCTTGTTAGCTAGGAAAAATGTGGCGTCCTCCAAACCCGGGTCAGAAGTTTGGGGTCCACAACACATAATCAATATATAAACCTGTATATATAAAATATTATTTGTAATGACCCTGCTTTACATAACCACGGATCGCAACAGGTTAAAGTATGAAAACAAGCCACCACCTTAACTTTTATTACAACGTACCATATCCCAACTAATTTAATTTACAACTGATAAAAAATAAAAAAAAAATTATTTTTCAACCTTGCTATCTCACTACTGCCATAAGCTTTTGCTAGCTCGATCAATCATAATCTGGAATCCTAGCTCGAACATTGAACTGAGAAACCTCGCTATCAACCGTATCCTTCTTAATTATAGAATACATAAAAAAAAATTCACAAGAGTGAGCTAACTAGCTCAGCAAGTCATATTATCAACTGAGGTTAAACAATAATAAACGAGGTGATTCAAAAGAATCAAGTTTCCTGTTAAACAGTCAATAGAATTGGATATTCATTTTAAATTTTTAAAACCAAGGTTAGGCTGCTGATCAGTCACGCACTAACCCCGAGCAAAGCACACAGCACCGCTCTAACTACTGGATCCAAGGCACACATTGGCCTAACTTGACCATCGATATGGTCTGACCACGAATCTGGTCCACACAAAGAAAACTATCCAATTCTAAAGCATTTCAATATGATAAACAATAGAGTTCAATAAAACTAGATCATAATCAATAACCATAAAACATTTGTAAAAGAGCATGGTAAAAATTCATAGTTACCAAAAAGGGTATGTCAAAATACATAAAAGAAGTGGCCTCCAGCCGGTAGGATAATCGGATATTAGATGAATAGTGTTTTTACAAGGTTTTAGTACCTTGATATCACAAGATATGGTTGAGTATAAAAATTTCTGTATGTGTAAACAATTCTGTTCCAGTGTTTGGTATATATGATGGATATATATTTGTGGAGTAGTATCTTATTTGTGTGGTTTAGTATCTGGTAAATCAACAAGAAATGGTTTACAAAGAATAAGGCTTACGGCTCAAAGATCAAATGTTGTGGCTCAGGTTCAAGGCTGAAGGATTCAAAATGTGTACAGTATAAAATAGAACTATTTTGGGTATTAACAATATGTCACAAGAGAATTTAGAAATATTTGCATTGTATTTTGAGAAAGGTTTAGAAATACTTGCCTTATCATAATCGATTTCAACTTCACTTGTACTTGTCTAATGACCCCATTCAACAATCACTTGTCTGTTTCTCTTATGCCTCGCTTCTATCCTCTGATCACTTGCGGTATTTTCTACATGTCAATTCTATTTTCTGATCACCTGCTTCTCTTTCTTACGCCTTGCTTACTCTGCTAGGCATCATAAGTATCTATTAATATTTAACTCATACCATTCTATTCGACATACACTTCTATCTACCCTTCTTTTTACTCAAATCCGATTAACGGATTGAAAGTTACGCTATAAACAAGTAATCACCGAACATATAGACCGATAGTCAACCAACAAGTCACATGTAACACATAACACGTTAAATAATCAATGCCATCCCATTTATAAAGAAGTCTCGGGTCATAAACAGGCTTTCGGTTACTTAAAATGATTTTTAAAATATTTTTCGAAATTAAAACGGGGCGTTGGATCAATTTAGGAGTAATAAACAGGGCTCGGTTGGCCAATTCTGGCTCCGAAATAATTTTAGAATAATTATCGAGCCTTGAAAATAATTTAGAATAATATTTTAAAGCTCGAAACTATTTTTCGGAATTTTTAAATTATTTCTAAATAATTAAATCTAATTAAATAAGTAATTAAAATCAATTAATAATTAATTAAATCAATTAATCAATTAATTGACCAATTAATTAATTAAAAATTAACTGAAATTAATTAACTAATTAATTCAGATTTATTTTTGAATTAAAAATAATTTTCGGAATTAAAATACTAATTTTTAGAATTTTCAGAAATTAAAAATGAATTTTTATAATAAAAATAAATAGGAAATATGATTTTTAAACATTTTTAAAACAGGAATCCAACTTTTGCAAACTCTGGAAAGTTCAGGGACTGAACTTCATCGTTTTCAAAAGTTGGGGTACTAAACTGCAATTTTCCAGCCCTTCGCCGGAAAACAGTCGGGTTCGCCGGAGAACTCAACTCCGGCTTCCTCCCACCACCACAAACTCCAGATTTAATCTATACTTCACAAGGAACACAACCATGCCATCAATTCATTCTAATCATCCCGGAATTAGCCGGAAAATGATCAAGAATCTCGTCGGTTTCCGGCGAGTTCGACGAAAACTTTAAAACCTAACTCCCTCTTTTACAGACCTCGTTGATTCATGAAACTTATACGACTAGATTGCAAATTTCACAGAGAACACAACCCACTATAACAAAACATCAATCTATCACAAAATAAGAAACCCCCAAATTTCAATTAAGAACATTCATACGGGTTATAAACCCTAATTTTAAAATTCGAAAATCAAACTCAAATTTGAACATGTTATTGAACTCCAAATCAGACGTATGACATATGAAAATCATCAGGAAAACAAGCTCTACAACATGCAATCATCAAATCATACAGACAATCATCCGAACAAAAATTCATATTTTTAATAATTTTAATTCAAAAATAAATAAGTTTTCAGAAAATAAACCTTTGGTTCTGCAGTGAAACAAAGCTCAGAATCTGATAAAACACTTCAAATCCTTCGTTTTGGTTACTCAAGCTTTGAAAACAGAGATCGGTAACGCCTTCGTTTTGCTGTTTGATTCTTAGAACAGTTTATGTAATTAGGGTTTTTTTCTCTGAAAATTATAGAATTAACTATCTGCAAATGATTTTGATACGAAATAAAATACGGTAAAAGGCTATTTATAATTACGGAAAATTAGTATCCCGTTGGATCATTTCGGATATTAAATGGTACGTTTATTTGTAAAAACTGATCCAAACGGTATCGATTTTCGAGATAATTATCCAAATCAGTACAATTTGTACTGCGGTCTTGGTCTCAGCGCCTGATTACACGTATTATGAGGTGATAATTGTGATAGTTTAATAAAAAGCTCCCGTTTCTCGAAAATACGAGTTTTATTGATTTACCGAAACGAATATTGTATCGAAAATGTTGCGCCGGGACCCGCGCAGGACAAACCGTACGCCGGATCGAAAAAGTCAAAACATGGAATATGCTCAGAATATTACAATTAGGTTAGGAAGGAGTTCTCGGAAAAGTTTCGAGTTCTAAAAACGTAACAACGGATGACGTCGGTTGGTTCCCGTTTTTATAAAATAGATTTTAAATACTCGGAAAAAGATTTTAGAAATTTCAGATGATTCTTATGAATCCATAAACCAACATAAAAATAATTAGGAAGATATGACAATTATCTATATTTTATTTTGGACATATAAAAATTAAAATACTCAATTAATATTATTTTTGAATATCCAAGTACAGATAATATTTAACAATTAACTCACAGAATAGATACTGTACACACATAATAATTGTATAATAGCAAAAATAATTACACGATATATCCCGGATATTACATCCTTCCCCCCTTAAAAGGATTCTGTCCTCGGAATCTCCTAAGAAAACAAATGAGGGTACTTTTCTCTCATATCACTTTCTAACTCCCAGGTTGACTCTTCAACCTTTGGGTTTCTCCACAATACTCTTACTAACTTTACCACTTTATTCCTCAATATTTTCTCTCTATTCTCTAGAATCTCTACCGGATTCTCTACATATGACAAATCTGCCTGAAGCTCTATTGGCTCATATTCTTTTACATGCCTGGAGTCTGGATTATATTTCTTAAGCATTGATATGTGGAAAATATTATGAATGTGCTCCATGTGCGGAGGTAACGTTAACTCGAAAACTATTTTGCCAACGTGCTTTAAGATTTCAAAAGGTCCGACATATCTTAGGCTCAGTTTTTCTTTCTTTCCAAACCTCGTTAATCCCTTCCACGGCGCTACTTTCAGTAGTACTAAGCTTCCTTCTTCGAATTCCATGTCTTTCCTTGATTGATCTGTTTATTTCCTTTGACGGTCTGGTACGGCTATCAATCTCTTCTGGATAACTTTAATAACTTCCTTTGTCTGCTGTACTAATTCAGGTCCAAGTATTTTACGCTCTACTGCTCCGTCTTAATACACTAGAGATCTGTATTTGCGTCCATAAAGGGCTTCTTAGGGTGACATCCCGATACTAGCGTGATAACTGTTGTTGCAAGCAAATCCTATCAGAGGTAAATGCTCGCCCCGATTTCTTTTGAAATCAATAGCACAAATACGTAATAAGTCTTCTATTGTCTGGATTATTCTTTCACTTTGGCCATCCGTCTCTGGGTGATAATCTGTACTCATATTCAATCTTGTTCCTAAACATTCTTGAAAACTCTTCCAAAATCTCGAATTAAATCTTGGATCTCGATCAGATACGATAGACACAAGAATTTCATGACGAACTACAATTTCCTTCAGGCACCTATGGATCAACTTATCGAGCGAAAATCTTTCGTTTATAAGCTGAAAATGAGCTGGCTTGGTAAATCTATCCACTATAAGCCAAATGGCATCATGATTAGTTTTTGTGCTTGGTAACCCCAACTATGAAATCCATGGTGATATGCTCCCACTTCCACTCTTGAACTTCCAATGACTATAACAATCCTCTTGATCTCTGATGCTCTACTTTAACTCTGTTGACATATATAACATCTGCTAATTCATTCTGCAATTCCTCGCTTCATATCTAACCACCTATAATTTCCTTTAAATCTCTATACATCTTGGTACTCCCTGAATGGATTGAATACCTCGAATTATGAGCTGCCTGTAAAATTTCATCCTTCAATTCCATCACTGGTGGAATCCAAGTTCTAGAAGAAAACCTAAGAATACCTTGATCGTCCTTTTTGCGTGCACTATTCTTCCCATACTAAATGATTTATATCCTGATTCATTACCTCTTCCTGACACTTCTTTATCTTTTCTAACAATTCTGATTGAAAAGTTATACTTATACATTCTTACTCCTTTTTGGATTATGCACTCTGACTTCCAATTCCAACTTCTAGAATTCCATAGATAATTCTTCTCGTACAGTCTCTATGTTCATTCTCTCTCCTTCTTGCTCATCTCTTGCCACTACATTTACTTTTCCTTGAGAGTTCATACTTCAACTCTTGTGGTCCGTATATATCTCACATCTTTCTCTATACTTATAATATTTCCCAATCTTTCAAAACGAATATTATTGTTGCTTTTAATCCCCAGTTATGAGTTGGGTACTTCTGCTCATAAGGTTTCGGTTGTCTGGATGCATATGCAATAACTTTATTGTTTTGCGTCAACACACATCCTATTCCCTTACGAGAAGTATCACTATAAACTACCAAATCTCCCTGATGCTTTCAAAGTGATAAAATAGGTGTAAGTTCTATTGGCTCATATTCTATTACATGCCTGGAGTCTGGATTATATTTCTTAAGCATTGATATGTGAAAAACATTATGAATGTGCTCCATGTGGGGAGGTAATGCCAACTCGTAAGCTACTTTGCCAATACGCTTTAGGATTTCAAAAGGTCCGATATATCTTGGGTTTAGCTTCCCTTTCTTCCCAAACCTTGTTAGTCCTTTCCACGGTGATACTTTCAATAATACCAAGCTTTCTTCTTCAAATTCCATGTCTTTTCTTGACTGGTCTGCATATTTCCTTTGACGATCTTGTGCGGCTATTAATCTTTTCTGGATAATTTCAACAACTTCCTTTGTCTGCTGCACCAATTCGGGTCCGAGTATTTTGCGTTCTCCTACTTCATCCCAATATACTGGAGATCTACATTTGCGTCCATAAAGGGCTTCATGGTGGCATCCCAATGCTGGCATGATAACTGTTGTTATAAGCAAACTCTACCAGGGGTAAATGCTCGTCCCAACTTCCTTTGAAATTAATAGCACAAACACGTAGCATGTCCTCGATTGTCTGGATCGTTCTTTCACTTTGGCCATCCGTTTGGGGGTGATAAGCCGTACTCATATTCAATCTTGTTCCCAAACATTCTTGAAAACTCTTCCAAAATCTTGAATTAAATCTTGGATCTCGATCAGATACAATAGACACTGGAACTCCATGACGAACTACGATCTCTTTCAAGTACATATGAACTAACTTGTCGAGCGAAAATCGTTCATTTATAGGCAGAAAATGAGCTGAATTGGTGAGTCTATCTACTATAACCCAAATGGCATCATGATTAGCCCTTGTCCTTGGTAATCCAACTATGAAATCCATAGTAATATGTTCCCACTTCCACTTTGGAATCTCCAATGGCTGTAGCAATCCGCTTGGTCTCTGATGCTCTGCTTTAACTCTCTGACATGTATAGTGTTAGGTCACACTTTCACTGTAGAGGGGGTGAATACAGTGTTTATTACAATCAAATCAAACTTCAAGAACTTATGTAACAGAAAACAAACTTTATTTAAACAATAAACTCTGTTACAATCTGGAACTGTTATCTCTCAGTGATGAACAAAATATCACGAGAGCTGCTAGGGTTATAATAAATAATATTCTCGATAATGATAACACTTATAGTGTAAACCCTATGTCTGTGTTTATATACTACACAGTTACAAGATAATCGCTAATTGATATGGAATATAATTCTGCTTCCTAAAATATATCAATCAGATATCTTCTATTCCAAGTATTCCATTCTTCACGGAATTCCTTCTTCATGCATATCTCTTCTTATGTTTATCTTGATCTTCTTAACTTTAATCAGCTACTGTCCTTATCTGATCGTCCTTCAGCACTTAAGTTCTGATATCTATCTCCTGATAACATAAGTACTGATATCCCTTAAGTTCTGACTTCCAGTATAAGTACTGATCAGTTAAGTACTGATTTGTTCTGTTCAAATAAGATCTGAAATCTAAACATAAAACATATTAGCCATGACATTATCAAATATATCTAACAATCTCCCCCAACTTGTAAATTAACAAAATATACAAGTTTAACAGATATTTGATGATGTCAAAAACATTAAGTACAAATGCATGAGAAATAGACAAGATAACTACAACTTACAGTCCTTAAAGTTTTTACCAATTCAACTTCTGATAACAACTTCAATCTGTATAAATATCAGAATTTAAGCAGTTGTAGATCTTCGACTTGGCTTCATCATTTTCTGATCTCTCTGATGTCAGGAGTTGTTCTGAGATAATTCTTCAACAAACATTTCTCAGCATATCTGAGTTCATCAATCATTCTCCGTTTGACATCTTTAAGCTCTGCAGTATCTTCACCAGTTTGAAATATTGCAGCTCTGAGATCATTAATCTTTGCTTTTCTCAACTCCCGATCTAGTCTTATGACATAAGCTTTGTTAGACTCTAGATTGAATTCAAGCCCCTTAATACCAAGATATGTTCTGATCTGTGCAGTATTAGGCTTCATATCAACAATATCACCATTGTGATTTATGTACTTTGGAACATATCTGCTGTCAGACTTAACAGAATAAAGTCTTTTCTGTCTCTGAATCTGTTCCTTTAAGTAGTTTGCAGCAGTCTCTGTTATTCTGTCATCCACTTGAAGTAAGAATAATACATGCTCCAATTCTTCAAAATACTTCAATGGAATGGCATTTTGTCTTATATGATAAACCCTACCATCTGTCATGAAATACAACATGATGTATTCTTTCAAGTAGGTATGGTAAACCATCTGTACAGATTCTAGTTGATTCAATCTCTCAGGAGTTGCTCCAATACCTGGTTCACTCAAGGAAGTTGGATCATCGGTAGTGTTGTGTACTCTTCTTTCATCAGCACTTCCCAATCCAGTTTTATCTCTAGCTTCCTTTCCAGTAACTACTCTTGCTTCAAAACCACTTGAAGTAGTCTTCAAAGATTGAGACTGTTTTGCTTTAGTGAATCCTGGTAGGAGTATTTTAGATTTATTTTCTGATATCAAGTTAACTTGAGCACTGTCAGAGGTTACTTGCTTCTTCTGAATATCAGAACTTACAATTTCTTGACTCTGAACAACTTGAGCCATGTCAGAGGTTGTTTTAAGAACTTTTCTTGAAGTCAGAGCAAGATTATCTTTTCCATCAGTAATTTCTTCTTCATCAGGAGGTACATAAGGCTTGATAGGTTCACCAACCTTTTCTTTACCCTTGGATCTTGGATCTATCCGTGGTTGTGATCTAGCCAAAGTTTCTTCAGTATGTATCCTTTCTTTGATCACAATGCCTTTAGGTTTTGGAAGTAACTTTTTACCAGAAGCTTCAGATTTAGATGTGACTTTCTCTGATTTAAGTCTGGCTTCTTCTTCCTTTAAACTTTCCAAGTCCATCCCTGGATTTTCTTGAAGAAATAACTGTCTTGACATTTCCTCATCAAGATCTAGAAGTTCATCAGAACTTATCCTTTTACCAGCAGCAGAACTTATTCTTTTCCCAGTATCAGAACTTGTTCTGTGACTAGCTTGTCTTGATGTAAACCTTCTACCTTGACTATGACCACTACCCATTCCAGAGTTTCCTTGGTCATCTTTTCCATCATCCTTTCCTTGCAGTGACTTGTTGGTTTTGCATTTGGACTTAATTACCTTCTCCCCCTTTTTGGCATCAGCAGGTAATAAAAGAGAGATAAGTAGTTCCACTGAGGTCTGGATTTCAGTAAGTTGCGATTGCTGAGAAGCTTGATTTGTCAGAATTTGATCAATCTGAGCTTGTTGCTTCTCTTGAGTTTTCTCAATATAAGCAACCCTGTCAATGGTAGGTTGGAAGAACTTTTTCTTATCAAGTTTCCAAACTTGTTCCTGTTTAATAAAGTTCTCCTGAATCTTGTGTAGCTCTGCATGAGTGTTGGAATGAAGACCTTGTAGATGTTTAGTACTCAATGCAGTGACTCTAAGCTGGATTTTAAAATCATCAGAATGTAACATTTCATCAGCTTTAGTCAAGTGCTCAGCAAGATGTAAAGCATTTGGAACACATGAAACTGAGTTCCATTCCTAAGTCCACTCCTGACCTGCAGGAGTTTCACTCCAAGGTACTGGTGCATCCCTGATAACAAACTCCTTTAGCAGTTCAGACTTAGGAAGAGTCAGTGGAGGAGTATGTCCTGAAGGACCTGCTTCATCAGCATCTACAGTTGTAGCAGCTTCACCAGTATCTCCAACATTTGCAGCATCAGAACTTAAAGAATCAGTATCTTCTGATAAGACAACTGTATGAGTAGCAATGGAGGCTTCAACATCCTCTAATTGCTGATCTGATACTAAGTTCTGATCAACAGCCATATCCTGATGCTCACCTAAAATCTGATCATCATCTTGATGCAGAGAAGGTGTTAGTGATAACTCAGGAGTTTGAACAGCATCAGTAACAGGTGTTGTGGAAGGATTATTTGCTGTTGGAGCTTCTAAGAAAAGTATTTCAGGCACAACCAAGTTCTGAATATCAATTTCAGCACTTGTGCCTGGATCAACAAGAGATATAGAAGGTGAATTAGCCTTGTCAGATACAGGTTCCTGAGATGGAGTTGATGGAGAAGAAGTGACTGGAGCAAATTCCTTGTCTTGTGAGATCAGAGATTCCTGATCCCCTTCCTTAGCTGCTTCCTCCTCATCATCTGAAACTGGCCTTTGTGCCCTCTGTTTCTTGTACTTCCTTGTTGATTTGGATTCCTTGGGAGTTGCAGGAACCGTCATACGTCTAAGCCTCTTGAGAAGCCTAGAACCCCCAATTGCAGAATCCTTCTGAGAAGTTGCCTTCTCAGCTTCATCTATCATAGGTTCTGAAGAGGGAATCTGATCCTCAGAATCTGATTCATCTCTCAAAGTAATCCTCCTCTTCTTCTGAGATGTTTGAGGAACAGTCTTTGTTCTCTTTGGCTTAGAGGATGTAGGCTTCACAGTAGGTGCTGAAGAAGAAGGTTGAGCAGTCTGTGAAGTGGAGAGATAGGATTTGAGATAAGTTCTGAGGGTAGGTTGAGTAGAATGAGAGGTAGGGACTGAGGTTGATGGATTTTGGTTATGGTGAGTTGGTTGAACATTTGAGTAAACAGATTTGTAAGTAGCAGGATCAGCATTTACCAGAATCTGTTTCACAGACTGAGGAATCTGTAATTGTCTCACCATTGATTTCTTTGTGTCAGCATTTATCAGGTCGTTAAAGTACCTTTTTGCAACCTTAAAAGGTGGGGTTTGAGTGCTGACTAACTGGGGTTCAGCAGTACAATACGTATAAATAAGTTGACAGAATCTAGCAAAATAAACAACATCTCGATCCTCTGTCATCCTATCCCCAATAAAACCAATTATTCCAGTTGCAAAATCAAAATGAGTTTGATGGATAATAGCATACCCGATGTGCTGACTCAGAATTGGGATGGCATCAAAATTTGAACACTTGTTGCCAAAAGCCTTGGTGATGCAATCGAAGAAGAAACTCCATTCTCTTCTGATATTAGCCCGTTTCAACTGTCCAAGTTTCGTCAGACTCTTTTCATATCCCAAATCAGTCATTAACCCCCGAAGTTCTGATTCCTCTGGTATAGAGAAGGTACAATCTTCTGGAAGATGTAATGCTCTTCGTACTGTACCAGGAGTGACTACATAGGATGAGTCACCCACTTGGAAGATAATACTGGGAGTTCCTCGTTTACCACCATCATCATAAACTCCAGTCCTCCAGAACCGCAGAACTTGTTGACTTGAAAATAATTCAGGCTGAGTTAAGGCGTACCCAACCTCACTATGTGCAAGAAGATCTTGCACAAAATGCAATTCAGATGGAGCTTCAGCATGATCAAGAATTGCAGCATAGTTGTTTGGAACAAACTTTGCTCCATCAATGATTAAATCCTTTGGTGCCATGTGAAAAAATATTGAAATTCAAGTATGCCTGTTAGGTGTGTGAGATACTGTCTGTATGAAAAACCAACGTGAGAAAGAATGAGAAAGAGAGTAAAAGTAAGAAGAGAGATAAAGTATAAAGAAAGTAAAAGATTAAAGAAATCTTCTCTCTGTTGTTCTTATACTCGAAGAAAAATGTTACCGTTGGACACCTGTCAGACATGCAGTAATAACGGATAGTTACTGGGCTCGAGAAAACAGGAATGATTACTTATCCAGTTGCCTTGATTCAAGGAAAAACCATTTCAGTTATCAAGAGACACAGGTTTAATTCAAAATTGAAACCGTTAGCACTGATTGAATTGTTTTTCACTGCAACATTAATATTCTGAAAATGAATCATGTTAAAAATGACCGAGATAATTTCGATGAATAAGTGCTGACAAAGAATCAGAACTTAAATAAAGACAAAATTTAAATGGTCATCAGAATATCAAGCAGGATTTAACAACACAGATAAAATAACTCAGAGACAAAATCTTGAAGTAAAAACAGTTTTCATTAATATATCAAGTCAATACATATATGAAATAGAAATTACATCAATACAAGATTTTCCCTAAGCTTCTAATCCTAACGTCAACAGCTTTAGTCTTAGCTAAGAAGCCTGACAAAGCTGAGGATGAGGAAGAACAGGAAGAAGATGAGATTAAGTCATCCTCCTCTTCCTATCTTCGACAAACAAGATAGCGAGTCGAATGATTCGCTCTTGCTGACGGATACGACGAAGGTGAAGGTCTCTTCGAACGGCCACCAGATCACGTTTGATAACCTCTGGAAATTGAATCCAGAGATTGTGAGGGATGTTGGTGATAGGGTAGGGAGTTGAAATTCCATTCAAAAAGACATGCACAGTCTCATCACCGTAATTGTAGAACCAGCCAAATTCAGCCATTTGTGATAGTAAATGAAAAACAAGACTGAATTTGTGATACAAGTGTGATGAGAAGACTAATGTGAAGTGGTTGCATATATAGGCATGAGAATGCCAAGAGACACAAAGATATTGAATGCAGACAGGTAGAATTAATTCTACCTCGTCTCCCTAGACTTTGAAAAAGAATAACAGTCATTGGAAAAGGAATGTACACATGTAACAAGAGTGAACTGTTCAAGGACGAGTGCCATTATGTTTTAACCATAGACTATTAATCTTCCACTTCAACATTTCGAAATTAATCTGAGACTGTTACCAAATTTTACTCACAGATAAGTCAAGTAAAGGGTTAGACTGAAAAATCAGAACTTAGACCTATACCAGAACTTAACAGTCATCAGAACATAATGTCTTAACTCGAACAAGGAATATCTATCTTAGTAAATACTCATACAAGTTCTTAGTTATGAACGTCAGAACTTAATCATCAGAACGTGTAACTAGAACTTGTCCTCAGAATTTGTGCAGAAGTGACACAATGACTGTTGATCTAAAATAACATAGACCACCACAGAAATTTCATCATTCATATGGAGTGATGTGTGTGTGCATTAAGCTAAATAACAGACAAAGAGTAAAGTCTGATCTACTTCAGTACATCTTAGAAATAAGTCATAATTAAAATTTTGCTAAAGAGCTGTCATTATCCTGAAACCTACTGATAAATGAGTTCATGCATGAGTTCACCTCTACTGTTTTTGTGCTAATTTTATGCATCTTTTGAAATTCTATTTTACAGAGGCTTCTCAGTGTAAGTGAGTCACGACTGTTTATCAGAATTTATGCTATTATCAGAGTATTTCTCCAGTAATCATAGAGTGTGAAAAGTCACCAAGAAAATATTTTGCTTTTCTAATTTTATTCTTTGATTATTGTTCTTCTTCTTTTGATAAGTGAGGTTTATCAGCACTTAGTACATTCAGCAGTTTTACTAGAATCAGAACTTAAACAGATGAGTAGTATTATTCTAATTTGTGACTTAGTAATAAGATATACAAAGTAAACTTAACTAAGCTCAGTTATCAGAATTTGCTTGTGTCATAAGATTTCCACAGAAATAATTACTTCTTTCATGGGATCATTTGTTTATTGAAGACTAGTAGGTCAGTATCTAGCACAGTTATCCTCATAGGATTGAATAGTTACTGAAACAGACATATCACTTATCAGAGTTTAGAAACATATATCAGACAATAGTCAGTACTTAAAGACATTTATCAATTAATGCACAGAATATACAAAGAGATTAATTCTGTAAATACTGATCATAAAGTCTAATAACATAGAACAAGTTTAAGCAGATTTAGAGAAAGAACCTGAAATCATTCCAAGTTCATTTACCAATTTTGAAAAGGTAGCTTCACACAGTGGTTTTGTGAAGATATCTGCTACTTGTTGATCTGTGGGAACAAAATGCAATTCCACTGTACCTTCATCCACATGTTCCCTGATGAAATGGTACCTGATGCTGATGTGCTTTGTCATAGAGTGTTGAACTGGATTACCTGTCATAGCAATAGCACTTTGATTATCACAGTAAATAGGGATTTTGAAATACGTTAACCCATAATCTAGTAACTGATTCTTCATCCAGAGAATCTGTGCACAGCAGCTTCCTGCAGCAATATACTCTGCTTCTGCAGTTGATGTGGAAATTGACTTTTGTTTCTTGCTATACCAAGAAACCAACCTGCCTTCAAGAAATTGGCAGCTACCACTTGTGCTTTTCCTGTCAATTTTGCAACCTGCAAAATCTGCATCTGAGTAACCTATTAATTTAAAATCTGATTCTCTAGGATACCATAATCCTAGATCAGCTGTTCCTTTAAGATACTTAAAGATTCTTTTTACAGCTGTTAAGTGAGGTTCTCTTGGATCTGCTTGAAATCTTGCACAAAGACAGGTAGCAAACATGATATCTGGTCTACTAGCAGTTAGATAGAGAAGTGAGCCAATCATACCTCTGTAATCAGTAATATCTACTGAATTACCAGTATCCTTATCCAGTTTTGTTGCAGTGGCCATGGGAGTGGATGCACTTGAACAGTCTTGCATTCCAAATTTTTTCAGCAAGTTTCTGGTGTACTTAGATTGACAAATAAAAGTTCCTTCTTCACTCTGCTTGACTTGAAGGCCCAGAAAATAACTAAGTTCTCCCATCATACTCATCTGATATCTTGACTGCATTAGGTTGGCAAACTTTTTGCAAAGTTTGTCATTTGGAGACCCAAAAATAATATCATCAACATAAATCTGGATCAAAAGTAAGTCCTTGCCATGGTTGAGATAGAACAATGTTTTGTCAATAGTTCCTCTGTTGAATCCACTTTCCAGAAGAAACTGAGCTACAGTCTCATACCATGCTCTAGGAGCTTGCTTAAGTCCATAAAGTGCTTTATCAAGCCTGTAGACATAATCTGGATGTTTGGAATCTACAAAGCCTGGAGGTTGTTCAACATATACTTCCTCTTCCAATTCTCCATTGAGAAAAGCACTTTTCACATCCATTTGAAAGACAGTAAACTTTTTGTGAGCAGCATAAGCCATGAATATCCTTATGGCTTCTAACCTAGCAACTGGAGCAAATGTTTCATCATAGTCAATTCCCTCCTGTTGAGAATATCCTTTTGCAACCAGCCTTGCCTTGTTCCTTACAATTATGCCATCACTGTCAGTTTTGTTTCTGAATACCCACTTTGTACCAACAACAGATCTATTCTTGGGTCTTGGCACTAAGGTCCAGACTTTGTTTCTTTCAAATTCATTCAACTCTTCCTGCATTGCTTGCACCCAATCAGCATCTTGAAGAGCTTCTTCCACTTTCTTTGGCTCAGACTGAGAGAGAAAAGAATTGTAAAGACATTCATTCGAAGTACCTGTTCTAGTTCTGACACCTGCCTCAGGATTTCCAATTATTAAGTTAGGTGTATGTGATTTTGTCCACTTTCTTGCAGATGGAAGATTTTCTCTAGAACTGGATGCTCCCCCATGATTCATGCTGTCTTCGGTTTCATTTTCTGATGCTCCCCCTGAAACTATGCTCTCTGAGTTGGATCCTACAGTATTTAGATTTTCAGTACTGTCAGTACTTGGCTTATCAGAACTTGATGAATCAGAATTTGAAGAGCCAGATGTATGTTCTGATGCTTCTTGAGATGTGATAATATCTTGAGTATGCTCCCCCTGCATTGGTGCATCTTCCTTTGACGTAGTCACCACAGTTTCAATAACATCAGAGTTTAATCCATCAGAATTTACAGTATCAGGACTTAGACTGTCAGGACTTGAGGTATCGGAATATGAATCTTCATTTTCAAATCTCAGCTTATCATGATCAATGCAATCTTCAAGTCCAGTGATCTTCTTGTCATCAAAAGAGACATTGATAGATTCCATGACCACTTTTGTTCTCAAATTATAGACTCTGAAGGCTTTTGTAGAAAGTGGATATCCTACAAAGATTCCCTCATCAGCTTTTAGATCAAACTTGGATAGCTGTTCAGGATGAGTCTTGAGAACAAAACACTTACATCCAAATACATGAAAGTATTTGAGATTTGGCTTCTTGTTCTTCACCATCTCATATGGTGTTTTTCCATGCTTGTTAATGAGTGTTGCATTTTGAGTAAAACAAGCAGTCTGCACAGCTTCAGCCCAGAAATAGGTTGGAAGCTTTGCTTCTTCAAGCATTGTTCGTGCAGCTTCAATTAGAGTTCTATTCTTCCTTTCAACAACTCCATTTTGCTGTGGAGTTCCAGGAGCAGAAAATTCCTGCTTTATTCCATGATTTTTGCAGAACTCTTCCATTATCAAATTCTTGAATTCAGTGCCATTATCACTCCTCAAAATTTTCACAGAATCTTTGATCAATTTATCCAGATGTTTGACATGATCAATCAGGATAGATGCAGTTTCACTTTTTGTGTGCAAGAAATACACCCATGTGTATCTGGTGAACTCATCTATTATGACCAACGCATATTTCTTCTTTGCAATAGACATGACATTCACTGGACCAAATAGATCAACATGAAGTAGATAATAAGGCTCAAGAATTGATGATTCAGTCTTGCTCTTGAACGAAGATTTTCTTTGTTTAGCCTTCTGACATGAGTCACAAAGACCATCAGGAACAAACACTGATTTTGGCAGTCCTCTCACAAGATCTTTCTTGATCAGTTCATTTATCTTGTTGAAGTTTAAATGAGAGAGTTTCTTGTGCCAATTCCAGCTTTCTTCAGTTGAGGCTCTACTCACTAAACAGATTGCAGAACCATCAGAACTTGTTGAAAGCTTAGCTTCATAAATGTTACCACGCCTGAATCCCTTCAGAACAATTTTTCCTTTAGATTTACTAACTATTTCACAATGTTCTGCAAAGAAATCAACATGATAACCTCTGTCACAGATTTGACTTATACTCAGTAAGTTGTGTTTAAGTCCTGAGACCAGAGCTACATCTTTAATAATGACATTCCCAAGATTGATATTGCCATATCCCAAAGTTTTTCCAATGTTGCCATCTCCATAAGAAACACTTGGGCCAGCTTTCTCCACAAAGTCTGATAGCAGGGCCTTATTTCCAGTCATATGTCCTGAACATCCACTGTCCAGAACTAAAATATTTTTCCTGTTGCCCTGCAATCAAAAAGACCACTAATTATTAGTTTTAAGGACCCAGACTTGCTTGGATCCTTTGGCCTTTTTAGGTTTGTTAACATTTGCAGCGGATTTAACATCAGATTTTATGTTAACAGTTTTCTTATCAGAACTTATACTAGAAGGAACAACAGAAACTTTCTTTAAAGAAGGTTTTATTTGATAATAATCATAGTACAAACTATGATATTCCTTACAAGTATAAATGGAATGCCATAAACTACCACAATGAAAACAAGGATTTTGTGGTTTGTATCTAACAGACTGACTCTTAACTCCTGACTTTGTAAATAAGGAGTTAATATTCTTATTCTTCCTGCAAAAAGAAGCCAGATGGTTAGAACTTCCACAGTTATGACATGCTTTCCTAGGAGCATCAGGAACAGATTTATAGTTATTGCTTTTATTCACACCTTCCTTTCCATTCCTGTTTTTCCTAGGTGATTTTACCTTGTTTGCATTCTTAACATCTTTCAGCTTATGCTTAAGCTGCTTCTTTGTCATTAAGCCTATGTTAACTTCAGCTGTCTTTTCCTGTTTTAGTTTGTCAGAAGCTAATTCCTTTTTAACTTCTGATTTCTCATTTTCGGATTTTTCAGTTACAAACTTAACAGGTTTTAACTTCGGCTTTTGCTTATCAGTAGGCTTAATTTCTACAGTTCCTTTTTTATTTTCTCCATAGCCTAAGCCCTCTTTCCAGTTTCCACTGCTTAGCAAATTTTGAGTTGTTTTGCCAGAGTTAGTCCAAGTTCTGATAATCTCTCTCTCCTTTTCTAACTCAGTTTTTAGAGATTCATTCATTTTTAGCACTTCATCCCTAACATAAAAAGCATCATCTCTATCCTGCTGAGTTTGATGAAACATGACTAACTCTTTTTCTAAGAAATCATTTCTTTTCCTAAAAGCAAGATTTTCAGAAGTTAATCTTTCACATGTTAAAGTTTGATCTCTATAACTAACAAACATGGTTTTAAGATATCTTCTCAACTCATTAATATCATCAGTATGAAAAGCATAAGTAGTCTGAGGTACCTTTGTTTCAGCAGCTTCAGAACTGCTCTCAGAACTTGATTTATCAGCATTTGTCATCAATGCATAGTTCTCCTCACTTTCAGAGTCTGAGGTGTCTGTCCAGCTTTTCTGCTTTGTGACAAGAGCTTTGCCTTTGTCATTCTTGGTCTTCTTGCAATCAGGAGATATGTGGCCTTTCTCACCACAATTATAACATTTAACATTAGCGTAATCTCCTCTGTCAGACTTTCCTCCTCTTCCTTCAGATCTTCTGAAATTCTTCTTATCAGAACTTATGCCTTTCCTGGAAAACTTCTTTCCCTTCCTGAACTTCCTGTATGCAATCTTTGTGATTCCTTTCACCATAAGAGCACACAGCTTCATCATCTCCTCATCAGCATCAGTTTCAGGCAAGCTTTCAGAATCTGAGTCATCATCACTCTCAGAACTTGATGACTCTGTATCAGATTTTATGATAAGAGCTTTACCCTTATCTTTCTTTGAGGAAGGTGGTTTGGGGGATTCCTCTTCAACCTTGAGAGCAACTGTCCTTGACTTTCCTCCTTTCCTCTTGCTTCTTTGTTCCATCTCAAGTTCATGAGTCTTGAGCATTCCATAGATTTCATCAAGAGTTGTTTCATCAAGATTGTAGTTGTCTCTTATTGTTGTTGCCTTCAAATCCCAACATTCAGGAAGAGCTAACAGGAATTTGAGGTTTGTATCTTCAAGATCATACTCCTTATTTACTAATGACAAGTCATTCAAGAGTTTGACAAATCTATCATATACATCAGTCAATGACTCATTAGTCCTAGAGTCAAAGTGTTCATACTCTTGAGTGAGTATTGTCTTCCTGTTCTTCTTAACTGTTTCAGTTCCTTGACACCTTGTCTCCAGTGCATCCCATATCTCCTTAGCAGTCTTGCAGTTGATTACCCTGTTTGACATTACATTATCAATGGCACTATGCAATAAGTGACGTACCTTGGCATCCTTAGCAATAGATGCTATATCTTCAGCAGTGTAATCATTCTTTTCCTTTGGTACGGTCATTGCTGCTTCACCTGCAACTACAACAGCGAGCTTGGTAGGTTTGTGAGGCCCTTCCTTGATTCTATCAAGGTATTCTGGATCTGTTGCTTCCAGAAACATGGTCATCCTTACCTTCCATATGGGATATTCAGATGGTCTCAATATGGGAACTCTGATAGTCTCATATCGACTCTGAGTTGATGTCTTTGATGATTCCTCAGTTTTGGTAGGCTTAGTTGGAGTTTCTGTGTCAGACATGATTGTGTTTAGATCTTTAACTGTATGTGTGTTAACAGATAGCTCTGATACCACTTGTTAGGTCACACTTTCACTGTAGAGGGGGTGAATACAGTGTTTATTACAATCAAATCAAACTTCAAGAACTTATGTAACAGAAAACAAACTTTATTTAAACAATAAACTCTGTTACAATCTGGAACTGTTATCTCTCAGTGATGAACAAAATATCACGAGAGCTGCTAGGGTTATAATAAATAATATTCTCAATAATGATAACACTTATAGTGTAAACCCTATGTCTGTGTTTATATACTACACAGTTACAAGATAATCGCTAATTGATATGGAATATAATTCTGCTTCCTAAAATATATCAATCAGATATCTTCTATTCCAAGTATTCCATTCTTCACGGAATTCCTTCTTCATGCATATCTCTTCTTATGTTTATCTTGATCTTCTTAACTTTAATCAGCTACTGTCCTTATCTGATCGTCCTTCAGCACTTAAGTTCTGATATCTATCTCCTGATAACATAAGTACTGATATCCCTTAAGTTCTGACTTCCAGTATAAGTACTGATCAGTTAAGTACTGATTTGTTCTGTTCAAATAAGATCTGAAATCTAAACATAAAACATATTAGCCATGACATTATCAAATATATCTAACATATAGCATTTACTAACCCATTCCGCAATTTCCCTCTTCATATCTGGCCACCAATAATTCTTCTTTAAATCTCTGTACATTTTGGTACTCCCTGGATGGATGGAATATCTTGAACTATGTGCCTCTTGTAAAATTTCATTTTTCAGCTCCGTTATTGGTGGAATCCAAATTCTTGAAGAAAACCTAAGAATACCTTGATCATCTTGTTGCGTGCATAATTCCTCACCTACCAAACTATTTATATCTTGATCCATTACCTCTTTCTGGCATTTCTTTATTTTCTCCAATAACTCCGGTTGGAAAATCATACCGTACACTTTTGCTTCCTCAGGCTTGCAAATTCTAATCTCCAATTCCAATTTTGAAATTCTTTATATATCTCTTCAGGTACGGATAACACATTTAACCTTTCCTTCCGACTTAACGCATCTGCTACAACGTTCGCCTTACCGGGATGATACTTAATCGAGCAATCATAATCCTTGATCAATTCTAACCATCTCCTTTGTCTCATATTAAGTTCCTTCTGGGTAAATATATATTTCAAACTTTTGTGATCCGTGAAAATCTCACACTTTTCTCCATACAAATAATGTCTCCAAATCTTCAAAGCGAAAACTATAGCTGCTAACTCCAAATCATGAGTAGGGTACTTCTGTTCGTGTGGTTTCAATTGCCTTGACGCATACGCAATCACCTTGTCGTGCTGCATAAGAACACATCCTAATCCTTTGTAAGAAGCATCACTATAAATTACGAAATTTCCTTGATCGTCTGGAAGTGACAAAATAGGTGCTGTGATTAATCTCCGCTTCAATTCCTGAAAACTTTCTTCGCACTTGTCATTCCATATAAACTTTTCATTCTTTCGTGTAAGCTTTGTCAATGGTGTTGCAATTCTTGAGAAATTCTGAACGAATCGTCAATAATATCCTGCCAATCCCAAGAAACTTCTTACCTCAGTGGGTGTTCTCGGTCTTTCCCAATTCGTAATTGCCTCGATCTTTGCCGGGTCCACTTTGATCCCTTCATTACTGACTATGTGTCCTAAGAACTGAACTTCCTGTAGCCAAAACTCACACTTCGACAATTTAGCATATAACTTCTTTTTCCTTAAAATCTCCAAAGCTGTCCTTAAATGTTCCGCATGATCCTCCTCCGTCTTTGAATAGATCAAAATATCGTCTATAAATACTATAACGAACTTGTCCAAATATTCCTTGAAAATTCTGTTCATCAGGTCCATAAACGCTGCTGGGGCGTTGGTCAATCCAAAAGACATTACTAGAAATTCATAATGCCCATACCTTGTTCTGAAAGCTGTCTTTGGTATATCTTCTGGTTTGATCTTCAGTTGATGATATCCCGATCTTAAATCGATTTTGGAGAAATACTTGGCTCCCTTTAATTGGTCAAACAAATCATCAATTCTGGGTAACAGATACTTATTCTTGATTGTCAACTTGTTGAGCTCCCTATAGTCGATGCACAGTCTCATGCTTCCATCTTTTTTCTTAACAAATAATATCGGGGCTCCCCACGGGGATATGCTGGGTCTGATTACTCCTTTCTCTAACAATTCCTGCAATTGCTTTGCTAGCTCTTTCATCTCAACAGGCGTCATTCTGTACGGGGCCTTGGATACTGGTTCGGTTCCAGGTGCTAAATCGATTGCAAATTCAATTTCTCTATCTGGAGGAAGTCCTGGTAACTCGTCAGGAAATGCATCTGGAAATTCCTTCACAACTGGAATATCTTCAAGTTTTGCTGGCTCCTGACTTCTATCGATCACATATGCTACAAAATGCTCACATCCTTGTCGTAGTAACTTCTTGGCTTGAATCATCGTTAAGAACTTCTTTACCTACTTCTGTCCCTTGAACGTTACTATTCTTTCATCTGGCGTTTTCACCATTACTTTCTTATTTCGACAATCTATCTGAGCATCATGCTTAGATAACCAATCCATCCCTAATATAACGTCAAATTCTCCTAACTTAAACGGTATCAAATCTACACAAAACTTACTACCAGAAATCTCAATCTCACAATTCCCACAAACTTGGTTAACAGTTACACGTTCTTGATTTGCTAATTCCACAGTCATTATTTCATTTAAATACCCAACTGGACAATTTAACTTACTAACAAAATCTTGTGAAACAAACGATCGAGTTGCTCCCGAATCTATTAACACTTTGGCATATAAAGAATTCACATTAAGCGTACCTGCCACGACATCCGTATCCTGGATCGCATCCTTCACCGACATGTCAAAAACTCTAGCCCTCGGAGTCTCATTCACTGTTGGGGTAGATCCCATAATCCTTAATGCATTACTGACTGGGGCTGGTGTCTTGCAATCCCTGGCCATATGTCCTGGCTTCCCACATTTAAAGCATGTAAATCCAATGGCTGGAACCTTCACTGCTGGATTCCGGATAGGCTGATCCTTATTTGCTGGCTCTCTTGCTGGCTGATTTCGGCACTCCCTCGAGTAGTGCCCTTTCTGGTTGCATTTAAAACATACCACATTCAACTTGTTACAAATTCCTCCATGCTTCTTTCCACATACTTGACAATCTGGAAAAGTTAATCTCGATTGATTCGGCTGATTCACATTAGCTGGACGATTGCCCTGGCCTCCGTCTCCTGCATTTTCTCTCCAGAAATTAAAATTTCTCCCTGGCTGAAACTTGCCTTTCTTAAAATTTGGAAACTTCCCTGTTTGTGACTGACCCTCACTTCCCTCAACTTTCCTTTTCTTGCTTTCATTTTCTTTCTGGAACATCTCACTCTCTGTCTCTGCGATCATAGCTTTCTGTACAACCCCGACATAGGTATCCAATTCAAAAATAGCTACCTTCCCTCTGATCCATGGCTTCAAGCCTTGCTGGAATCTCTTAGCTTTCTTTCTATCAGTATCAACATACGACGGCACATACCTTGACAATTCCTCAAACTTCCCCTCATAATCTGTTACTGACATGTTCCCTTGCTTTAATTCTAGAAACTTCAGCTCCATTTGATCCTGAACAAACTGAGGAAAATACTTTTCTAAAAACAATTCCTTAAACCTTTCCCAAAGAATAACATCTGTGCTTTCCAATGTCTTCACCATCTCCCACCAATAGGTGGCCTCATTCTTCAGATAGTAACTTGCAAATTCAACCTTCTGTTCCTCTTTCACTTTTACCAAGGCAAATGCCTTCTCTATTTCCTTTAACCACACATTTGCTTCAATTGGCTCTAAGGAACCCTTGAATTCTGGTGGGTTTACTGCCTGAAAAGTTTTGAAAGTTACCTGGGGATTGGTCTGTCTCTGCTGTTGTTGTGCCAGGTGAACTGTTTGTTGGGCCAAGATTTGAAGAATCTGGGCTATTGCTGGGTCCATGGGTCCTGGGTTCACATTCTGGTTTGTATCATCTTGGTTGTTATTGTTGTTGTTGTTGGTTTCTTCATTCTGGGTGTTGGTGCGGGTATTTCTTCTGGGAGGCATTTTCTGTAAAGAATCAATCAATTTATTTAGCTTTTGAATCAAATCTTTGTATAAAAGAAAAGTTTTGTAAAACAGGAATGTCTTTTATTTTAAAAACAGTTGTAACTAAGTAAATTGCATGCTTCTTTACAGAATATAAACAGTTATGGAAAATAGGGTACATGGTATCACAGAGTATACTGGTGCAATAAATAAGGTAAAGTAAAACAGGTGCGATAAAGTAAATGACAGTGTTGGAAAGGAAAAAGGTACTGATATATAGATCAAAAGTTTTTAGGTAGTACAAGCGTAAAGACGCTTCGAAAGTAAAAGCAAAAAGGGTACAATAACCTACTCACTAGTCAATATCGATAGTCTATAAATATAACTCAAAAGTCTACTGATACACACTACACACTACTGTCCATACTACATAACCATAACGACACTGCTCAGCATCTCCATCTCAGAATCTCTGGCTCATGGCAAATCTGGACCTCCTATCTCCTCAAGCTCTTCTAGAACCTACTTAGCCCACTCTACTAGGAAATCAGGGGTGATGTCCTCATGTGTAGCCTCAGCAATCCTCACAGCAGCTACTCTATGAAACGCCTGGAGCCTCTCCCTAAGTCGCCTCTCACCACTCCCCATCTCTCTGGTACGCATGATATGTAATAACTCCTGGATCTGACCCTGTAGGAATCGCTGCTCCATAAGGCAAGCCTCAAACTGATGATATGGGACAGGATAGGAAGAGAACTGGAAAGGTACTCCTGTGACTGAATGACTAGTAAAGCCTGAATCAGCAGGTGGGGGTCCTCTGACAGGTTGCCTCATGCCTGGAGGTGGAAAAGCTTGCAATGGTACGGGCTGCAACACAGGTGGAGGTAGAATAGCCAATGCTGGTGGAATAACAGGACGTGGATCCGATGCTGGTGCTCCAACTGAAGGCTCTGAGTGATCAGCTGATACGGGAATAAAAGAGTCGGCCATCTCTGCTATCTGAAATCAAAGAATTTATTAAGAAAAGGAGTTCAGACATTTTAGGAATTAAAAAGGAATATATGCTATAATGTTGAGGACGAGGATGGTACCATTGGTCACCATCCACATTTCACTTGTATTCATCTTTCGAGCTTGCTCAATCATTTCCCAAATTTAATTGTTCCCCTCGGGTTTTGTTTTCTGATTGGGACAAACAGTGTTATGAAGAGACACTTTGTCGGAATGACGAAGAGTCGGGTGGGACGCCACCTAATCATGTGCTGTATGCCATACGGTATGAAAGACTGGCCATCTTAAGTACCAATATGGTTGTCTCGTTCATATTCAAATCATTACTTCTTCTTTCTTTCCAACTCTAAGTTTATTAAAATTGTGAATCCTTCTAGTTATTTCGTTGTACCATTGTTCTTTGCGAGAGTTTATTTTTAAACAAAAGTCAACATATTATACACCCAGCGGGCAAAGTCTCATCTACCTCTCATGCATGGAAAGGAAACAAGGGCATATGGTGAGAATTGCAAATCACTGGCCCTAGCCAGGGATGCATTACGAGTCAAAGGAATCTACTTCAATAAGGGATACATCTCCAAGAACGAGAATTTGCGATATGTTATTTAGAATATGGATGTGATGACGTGGAAGATTATTGCGGATACCTTATGTGTTATAGTATTGAAAGATGTGGGAGTAATTGGATTGTATATCTCTCAAGATTTTATTGATAAGATGAATTATCCTGTCGAATCAATAAGTTTATGACTAAAGGAATAGCAAGTTAAGAACGTGCAGTTATTAAATAAGTACCAATGGCGGCATCAATATTTCTGGCAATAAGCTGTGAAGAATGGATATCATTTGAGATAAGAGGATTTGACATTATTCTAAGAAGTGAATTAACTATTCAAGTGTGATGCCCAGATAGACCGTCGTGATGGAAGATAGTTCTGAAGACGCCAAATGAGAACATGAAGAAGTTTAAAGGACAAAGGAAAGTAAAGAACTTGTTAAGAACGATTTAAGATTACAGCGACCAGAATATAAGTGCTATGGCGGTTATAAATAAGAGTCAGGAGCAAACCGAACTTGAAGATTTTACAGTCTCAAGATATGTTTCCAGATGAGTTACCAATATTTCCTTTAGATAAAGAAAATGTATTTATGATTGATGTGGCACCTGAAATGAAGCCAGTGTCCAAAGCCCCGCACAGAATGGCACCAGATAAAATAAAGAAGTTACTAGAGGAAATGTAGGAGATAAATAGAAGAAAAAGCAACTGGACCTAGCGTACCCCTTAAAGTGCCCTAGCACGATGTGTTAATAAGAAAGATGAAAGTGTGAGATTATATGTTACCGAAAGCTCGACAAGGTTACTCTCAAGAGCAGATATCTGTTATCTCGAACCAATGATTTGTTTAATTAAATGAACGAAGCAAGGCATTTTTATAAGATTGATTTGAGACTGGGTATATTACCAAGTGAAAATTTAACTTATGGACGTATCAAAGATAATTTTCAGAACTCAGTACTATTGTTATAAAATTCTAGAAATGTTAGTGCGATGAACTGATATACCAGTGATATTTAAATTTGATGAGTAGAATTTTGAAGGAAGAATTTGGATAAGATATACTTGTAAGAAGAACCATGCAACCTATACAATGATAGCTGAGGAGTCAAAGAAGAAAGAAGCGGTATAAAAAGAGTTTACCAGGTGAAAACTTTAATGGCAGGAGGTATAATTCTTAGTATAGACAGTCAGTAAGGAGGAGACAAAAGGGGATGCAGCAGAAAATTTAAAGATAGTATGAATAAAGAAAGACCAGAAGCACCAACAAAAGTAAGAAGTTTTATCATGGGCCGGTTATTATTGGAAATTTGTGCAAGATTTCTTGAAAGTTGTAATATTCGAGATGAAGTTAACCAGGAAAAGCAAGAAGGTTATATGAAATGGAGAAGGGTGAAGAAAGTTTTGCGGAGTAAAATGAAAGAATGGTTACAACACCTATTTTATCACTTTGAAAGCATTAGGGAGGTTTGGTAGTTTATAGTGATACTTCTCGTAAGGGAATAGGATGTGTGTTGACGCAAAACAATAAAGTTATTGCATATGCATCCAGACAACCGAAAGGTTATGAGCAGAAGTACCCTACTCATAACTGGGGATTAAAAGCAACAATAATATTCATTTTGAAAGATTGGGAAATATTATAAGTATAGAGAAAGATGTGAGATATATACGGACCACAAGAGTTGAAGTATGAACTCTCGAGGAAAAGTAAATGTAGTGGCAAGAGATGAGCAAGAAGGAGAGAGAATGAACATAGAGACTGTACGAGAAGAATTATCTATGGAATTCTAGAAGTTGGAATTGGAAGTCAGAGTGCATAATCCAAAAAGGAGTAAGAATGTATAAGTATAACTTTTCAATCAGAATTGTTAGAAAAGATAAAGAAGTGTCAGGAAGAGGTAATGAATCAGGATATAAATCATTTAGTATGGAAAGAATAGTGCACGCAAAAAGGACGATCAAGGTATTCTTAGGTTTTCTTCTAGAACTTGGATTCCACCAGTGATGGAATTGAAGGATGAAATTTTACAAGCAGCTCATAATTCGAGGTATTCAATCCATTCAGGGAGTACCAAGATGTATAGAGATTTAAAGGAAATTATAGGTGGTTAGATATGAAGCGAGGAATTGCAGAATGAATTAGCAGATGTTATATATGTCAACAGAGTTAAAGTAGAGCATCAGAAATCAAGTGGATTGTTACAGTCATTGGAAGTTCCAGAGTGGAAGTGGGAGCATATCACCATAGATTTCATAGTTGGGGTTACCAAGCACAAAAACTAATCATGATGCCATTTGGCTTGTAGTGGATAGATTTACCAAGCCAGCTCATTTTCTGCTTATAAACGAAAGATTTTCGCTCGATAAGTTGATCCATAGGTGCCTGAAGGAAATTGTAGTTCGTCATGAAATTCTTGTGTCTATCGTATCTGATCGAGATCCAAGATTTAATTCGAGATTTTGGAAGAGTTTTCAAGAATGTTTAGGAACAAGATTGAATATGAGTACATATTATCACCCAGAGACGGATGGCCAAAGTGAAAGAATAATCCAGACAATAGAAGACTTATTACGTATTTGTGCTATTGATTTCAAAGGAAATTGGGGCGAGCATTTACCTCTGATAGGATTTGCTTGCAACAACAGTTATCACGCTAGTATCGGGATGTCACCCTAAGAAGCCCTTTATGGACGCAAATACAGATCTCTAGTGTATTAAGACGGAGCAGTAGATCATAAAATACTTAGACCTGAATTAGTACAGTAGACAAAGGAAGTTATTGAAGTTATCCAGAAGAGATTGATAGCCGTACCAGACCGTCAAAGGAAATAAACAGATCAATCACGAAAAGAAATGGAATTCGAAGAAGGAAGCTTAGTACTACTGAAAGTAGCACCGTGGAAGGGATTAACGAGGTTTGGAAAGAAAGAAAAATTGAGCCTAAGATATGTTGGACCTTTTGAAATCTTAAAGCAAGTTGGCAAAATAGCTTTCGAGTTAACGTTACCTCCGCACATGGAGCACATTCATAATATTGTCCACATATCAATGCTTAAGAAATATAATCCAGACTCCAGGCATGTAACAGAATATGAGCCAATAGAGCTTCAGGCAGATTTGTCATATGTAGAGAATCCGGTAGAGATTCTAGAGAATAGAGAGAAAATATTGAGGAATAAAGTGGTAAAGTTAGTAAGAGTATTGTGGAGAAACCCAAAGGTTGAAGAGTCAACCTGGGAGTTAGAAAGTGATATGAGAGAAAAGTACCCTCATTTGTTTTCATAGGAGATTCCGAGGACAGAATCCTTTTAAGGGGGGAAGGATGTAATATCCGGGATATATCGTGTAATTATTTTTGCTATTTTACAATTATTATGTGTGTACAGTATCTATTCTGTGAATTAATTGTTAAATGTTATCTGTACTTGGATATTCAAAAATAATATTAATTGAGTATTTTAATTTTTATATGTCCAAAATAAAATATAGATAATTGTCATATCTTCCTAATTATTTTTATGTTGGTTTATGGATTTATAAGAATCATCTGAAATTTCTAAAATCTTTTTCCGAGTATTTAAAATCTATTTTATAAAAACGGGAACCAACCGACGTCATCCGTTGTTACGTTTTTAGAACCCGAAACTTTTCCGAGAACTCCTTCCTAACCTAATTGTAATATTCTGAGCATATTCCATGTTTCGACTTTTTCGATCCGGCGTACGGTTTGTCCTGCGCGGGTCCCGGCGCAACATTTTCGATACAATATTCATTTCGGTAAATCAATAAAACTCGTATTTTCGAGAAACGGGAGCTTTTTATTAAACTATCACAATTATCACCTCGTAATACGTGTAACCAGGTGCTGAGTACAAGACCGCAGTACAAATTGTACTGATTTGGAAAATTATCTCGAAAACCGATACCGTTTGGATCAGTTTTTACAAATAAACGTACCATTTTATATCCGAAATGATCCAACGGGATACTAATTTTCCGTAATTATAAATAGCCTTTTACCGTATTTTATTTCGTATCAAAATCATTTGCAGATAGTTAATTCTATAATTTTCAGAGAAAAAACCCTAATTACATAAACTGTTCTAAGAATCAAACAGCAAAACGAAGGCGTTACCGATCTCTCTTTTCAAAGCTTGAGTAACCAAAACGAAGGATTTGAAGTGTTTTATCAGATTCTGAGCTTTGTTTCACTGCAGAACCAAAGGTTTATTTTCTGAAAATTTATTTATTTTCGAATTAAAATTATTAAAAATATGAATTTTTGTTCGGATGATTGTCTGTATGATTTGATGATTGCATGTTGTAGAGCTTGGTTTCCTGATGATTTTCATATGTCATACGTTTGATTTGGAGTTCAATAACATGTTCAAATTTGAGTTTGATTTTTGAATTTTAAAATTAGGGATTATAACCCGTATGAATGTTCTTAATTGAAATTTGGGGGTTTCTTATTCTGTGATAGATTGATGTTGTGTTATAGTGGGTTGTGTTCTCTGTGAAATTTGCAATATAGTCGTATAAGTTTCATGAATCAACGAGGTCTGTAAAAGAGGGAGTTAGGTTTTAAAGTTTTCGTCGAACTCGCCGGAAACCAGCGAGATTCTTGATCATTTTCCGGCTAATTCCGGGATGATTAGAATGAATTGATGGCATGGTTGTGTTCCTTGTGAAGTATAGATTAAATCTGGAGTTTGTGGTGGTGGGAGGAAGCAGGAGTTGAGTTCTCCGGCGAACCCGACTGTTTTCCGGCGAAGGGCTGGAAAATTGCAGTTTAGTACCCCAACTTTTGAAAAAGATGAAGTTCAGTCCCTGAACTTTCCAGAGTTTGCAAAAGTTGGATTCCTGTTTTAAAAATGTTTAAAAATCATATTTCCGATTTATTTTTATTATAAAAATTCATTTTTAATTTCTGAAAATTCTAAAAATTAGTATTTTAATTCCGAAAATTATTTTAATTCAAAAATAAATCTGAAATAATTAGTTAATTAATTTCAGTTAATTTTTAATTGATTAATTGGTCAATTAATTCGAAAATTAATTTATTAATTGATTTAATTAATTATTAATTTATTTTAATTACTTATTTAATTAGATTTAATTATTTAGAAATGATTTAAAAATTCTGAAAAATAGTTTCGAGCTTTAAAATATTATTCTAAATTATTTTCAAGGCTCGATAATTATTCTAAAATTATTTCGGAGCCAGAATTGGCCAACCGAACCCTGTTTATTACTCCAAAATTGATCCAACGTCCCGTTTTAATTCCGAAAAATGTTTTAAAAATCATTTTAAGTAACCGAAAGCCTGTTTATGACCCGAGACTTCTTTATAAATGGGATGGCATTGATTATTTAACGTGTTATGTGTTACATGTGACTTGTTGGTTGACTGTCGGTCTATATGTTCGGTGATTACTAGTTTATAGCGTAACTTTCAATCCGTTAATCGGATTTGAGTAAAATGAAGGGTAGATAGAAGTGTACGTCGAATAGAATGGTATGAGATAAATATTAATAGATACTTATGATGCCTAGCAGAGTAAGCAAGGCGTAAGAAAGAGAAGCAGGTGATCAGAAAATAGAATTGACATGTAGAAAATACCGCAAGTGATCAGAGGATAGAAGCGAGGCATAAGAGAAACAGACGAGTGATTGTTGAATGGGGTCATTAGACAAGTACAAGTGAAGTTGAAATCGATTATGATAAGGCAAGTATTTCTAAACCTTTCTCAAAATACAATGCAAATATTTCTAAATTCTCTTGTGACATATTGTTAATACCCAAAATAGTTCTGTTTTATACTGTACACATTTTGAATCCTTCAGCCTTGAACCTGAGCCACAATATTTGATCTTTGAGCCGTAAGCCTTATTCTTTGTAAACCATTTCTTGTTGATTTACCAGATACTAAACCACACAAATAAGATACTGCTCCACAAATATATATCCATTATATATACCAAACACTGGAACAGAATTGTTTACACATACAGAAACTTTTATACTCAACCATATCTTGTGATATCAAGGTACTAAAACCTTGTAAAAACACTATTCATCTAATATCCGATTATCCTACCGGCTGGAGGCCACTTCTTTTATGTATTTTGACATACCCTTTTTGGTAACTATGAATTTTTACCATGCTCTTTTACAAATGTTTTATGGTTATTGATTATGATCTGGTTTTATTGAACTCTATTGTTTATCATATTGAAATGCTTTGGAATGGGATAGTTTTCTTTGTGTGGACCAGATTCGTGGTCAGACCATATCGATGGTCAAGTTAGGCCAATGTGTGCCTTGGATCCAGTAGTTAGAGCGGTGTTGTATGCTTTGCTCGGGGTTAGTGCGTGACTGATCAGCAGCCTAACCTTGGTTTTAAAAATTTAAAATGAATATCCAATTCTATTGACTGTTTAACAGGAAACTTGATTCTTTTGAATCACCTCGTTTATTATTATTTAACCTCAGTTATTGATAATATGACTTGCTGAGCTAGTTAGCTCACTCTTGCGAATTTTTTTTATGTATTCTACAGTTAAGAAGGATACGGTTGATAGCGAGGTTTCCCAGTTCAATGTTCGAGCTAGGATTCCAGTTTATGATTGATCGAGCTAGCAAAAGCTTAAGGCAGTAGTGAGATAGCAAGGTTGAAGAATAATTTTTTTATTTTTTTATTTTTTTATCAGTTGTAAATTAAATTAGTTGGGATATGGTATGTTGTAATAAAAGTTAAGGCGGTGGCTTGTTTTCATACTTTAACCTGTTGCGATCCGTGGTTATGTAAAGCAGGGTCATTACAAATAATATTTTATATATACAGGTTTATAACGTTACCTTCGCACATGGATCACATTCATAATATTTTCCATATATCAATGCTTAAGAAATATAATCCAGACTCCAGGCATGTAATAAAATACGAGCCAATAGAGCTTCAGGCAGATTTGCCATATGTAGAGAATCCGGTAGAGATTCTAGAGAATAGAGAGAAAATATTGAGGAATAAAGTGGTAAAGTTAGTAAGAGTATTGTGGAGAAACCCAAAGGTTGAAGAGTCAACCTGGGAGTTAGAAAGTGATATGAGAGAAAAGTACCCTCATTTGTTTTCTTAGGAGATTCCGAGGACAAAATCCTTTTAAGGGGGGAAGGATGTAATATCCGGGATATATCGTGTAATTATTTTTGCTATTATACAATTATTATGTGTGTACAGTATCTGTTCTGTGAGTTAATTGTTAAATGTTATCTGTACTTGGATATTCAAAAATAATATTAATTGAGTATTTTAATTTTTATATGTCCAAAATAAAATATAGATAATTGTCATATCTTTCTAATTATTTTTATTTTGGTTTATGGATTTATAAGAATCATCTGAAATTTCTAAAATCTTTTTCGGAGTATTTAAAATCTATTTTATAAAAACGGGAACCAACCGACGTCATCCGTTGTTACGTTTTTAGAACCCGAAACTTTTCCGAGAACTCCTTCCTAACCTAATTGTAATATTCTGAGCATATTCTATGTTTCGACTTTTTCGATCCGGCATACAGTTTGTCCTGTGCGGGTCCCGGCGCAACATTTTCGATACAATATTCGTTTCGGTAAATCAATAAAACTCGTATTTTCGAGAAACAGGAGCTTTTTATTAAACTATCACAATTATCACCTCGTAATACGTGTAACCAGGCGCTGAGACCAAGACCGCAGTACAAATTGTACTGATTTGGATAATTATCTCGAAAACCGATACCGTTTGGATCAGTTTTTACAAATAAACGTACCATTTTATATCCGAAATGATCCAACGGGATACTAATTTTCCGTAATTATAAATAGCCTTTTACCGTATTTTATTTCGTATCAAAATCATGTGCAGATAGTTAATTCTATAATTTTCAGAGAAAAAACCCTAATTACATAAACTGTTCTAAGAATCAAACAGCAAAACGAAGGCGTTACCGATCTCTGTTTTCAAAGCTTGAGTAACCAAAACGAAGGATTTGAAGTGTTTTATCAGATTCTGAGCTTTGTTTCACTGCATAACCAAAGGTTTATTTTCTGAAAATTTATTTATTTTCGAATTAAAATTATTAAAAATATGAATTTTTATTCAGATGATTGTCTGTATGATTTGATGAGTGCATGTTGTAAAGCTTGTTTTCCTGATGATTTTCATATATCGTACATCTGATTTGGAGTTCAATAACATGTTCAAATTTGAGTTTGATTTTCGAATTTTAAAATTAGGGTTTATAACCCGTATGAATGTTCTTAATTGAAATCTGGGGGTTTCTTATTCTGTGATAGATTGATGTTGTGTTATAGTGGGTTGTGTTCTCTGTGAAATTTGCAATCTAGTCTTATAAGTTTCATGAATCAACGAGGTCTGTAAAAGAGCGAGTTAGGTTTTAAAGTTTTCGTCGAACTCGCCGGAAACCGGCGAGATTCTTGATCATTTTCCGGCTAATTCCGGGATGATTAGAATGAATTGATGGCATGGTTGTGTTCCTTGTGAAGTATAGATTAAATCTGGAGTTTGTGGTGGTGGGAGGAAGCCGGAGTTGAGTTCTCCGGCGAACCCGACTGTTTTCAGGCGAAGGGCTGGAAAATTGCAGTTTAGTACCCCAACTTTTGAAAACGATGAAATTCAGTCCCTGAACTTTCCAGTGTTTGCAAAAGTTGGATTCCTGTTTTAAAAATGTTTAAAAATCATATTTCCTATTTATTTTTATTATAAAAATTCATTTTTAATTTCTGGAAATTCTAAAAATTAGTATTTTAATTCCGAAAATTATTTTTAATTCAAAAATAAATCTGAATTAATTAGTTAATTAATTTCAGTTAATTTTTAATTGATTAATTGGTCAATTAATTCGAAAATTAATTGATTATTTGATTTAATTAATTATTAATTGATTTTAATTACTTATTTAATTAGATTTGATTATTTAGAAATGATTTAAAAATTCCGAAAAATAGTTTCGAGCTTTAAAATATTATTCTAAATTATTTTCAAGGCTCGATAATTATTCTAAAATTATTTCGTAGCCAGAATTGGCCAACCGAACCCTGTTTATTACTCCAAAATTGATCCAACGACCCGTTTTAATTCCGAAAAATGTTTTAAAAACCATTTTAAGTAACCGAAAGCCTGTTAATGACCCGAGACTTCTTTATAAATGGGATGGCATTGATTATTTAACGTGTTATGTGTTACATGTGACTTGTTGGTTGACTGTCGGTCTATATGTTCGGTGATTACTTGTTTATAGCGTAACTTTCAATCCGTTAATCGGATTTGAGTAAAATGAAGGGTAGATAGAAGTGTACGTCGAATAGAATGGTATGAGTTAAATATTAATAGATACTTATGATGCCTAGCAGAGTAAGCAAGGCGTAAGAAAGAGAAGCAGGTGATCAGAAAATAGAATTGACATGTAGAAAATACCGCAAGTGATCAGAGGATAGAAGCGAGGCATAAGAGAAACAGACGAGTGATTGTTGAATGGGGTCATTAGACAAGTACAAGTGAAGTTGAAATCGATTATGATACGGCAAGTATTTCTAAACCTTTCTCAAAATACAATGCAAATATTTCTAAATTCTCTTGTGACATATTGTTAATACCCAAAATAGTTCTGTTTTATACTGTACACATTTTGAATCCTTCAGCCTTGAACCTGAGCCACAACATTTGATCTTTGAGCCGTAAGCCTTATTCTTTGTAAACCATTTCTTGTTGATTTACCAGATACTAAACCACACAAATAAGATACTGCTCCACAAATATATATCCATCATATATACCAAACACTGGAACAGAATTGTTTACACATACAGAAACTTTTATACTCAACCATATCTTGTGATATCAAGGTACTAAAACCTTGTAAAAACACTATTCATCTAATATCCGATTATCCTACCGGCTGGAGGCCACTTCTTTTATGTATTTTGACATACCCTTTTTGGTAACTATGAATTTTTACCATGCTCTTTTACAAATGTTTTATGGTTATTGATTATGATCTGGTTTTATTGAACTCTATTGTTTATCATATTGAAATGCTTTGGAATGGGATAGTTTTCTTTGTGTGGACCAGATTCGTGGTCAGACCATATCGATGGTCAAGTTAGGCCAATGTGTGCCTTGGATCCAGTAGTTAGAGCGGTGTTGTATGCTTTGCTCGGGGTTAGTGCGTGACTGATCAGCAGCCTAACCTTGGTTTTAAAAATTTAAAATGAATATCCAATTCTATTGACTGTTTAACAGGAAACTTGATTCTTTTGAATCACCTCGTTTATTATTATTTAACCTCAGTTATTGATAATATGACTTGCTGAGCTAGTTAGCTCACTCTTGCGAATTTTTTTTATGTATTCTACAGTTAAGAAGGATACGGTTGATAGCGAGGTTTCCCAGTTCAATGTTCGAGCTAGGATTCCAGTTTATGATTGATCGAGATAGCAAAAGCTTAAGGCAGTAGTGAGATAGCAAGGTTGAAGAATAATTTTTTTATTTTTTTTATTTTTTTATCAGTTGTAAATTAAATTAGTTGGGATATGGTACGTTGTAATAAAAGTTAAGGCGGTGGCTTGTTTTCATACTTTAACCTGTTGCGATCCGTGGTTATGTAAAGCAGGGTCATTACAAATAATATTTTATATATACAGGTTTATAACGTTACCTCCGCACATGGATCACATTCATAATATTTTCCACATATCAATGCTTAAGAAATATAATCCAGACTCCAGGCATGTAATAGAATACGAGCCAATAGAGCTTCAGGCAGATTTGCCATATGTAGAGAATCCGGTAGAGATTCTAGAGAATAGAGAGAAAATATTGAGGAATAAAGTGGTAAAGTTAGTAAGAGTATTGTGGAGAAACCCAAAGGTTGAAGAGTCAACCTGGGAGTTAGAAAGTGATATGAGAGAAAAGTACCCTCATTTGTTTTCTTAGGAGATTCCGAGGACAAAATCCTTTTAAGGGGGGAAGGATGTAATATCCGGGATATATCGTGTAATTATTTTTGCTATTATACAATTATTATGTGTGTACAGTATCTGTTCTGTGAGTTAATTGTTAAATGTTATCTGTACTTGGATATTCAAAAATAATATTAATTGAGTATTTTAATTTTTATATGTCCAAAATAAAATATAGATAATTGTCATATCTTTCTAATTATTTTATTTTGGTTTATGGATTTATAAGAATCATCTGAAATTTCTAAAATCTTTTTCGGAGTATTTAAAATCTATTTTATAAAAACGGGAACCAACCGACGTCATCCGTTGTTACGTTTTTAGAACCCGAAACTTTTCCGAGAACTCCTTCCTAACCTAATTGTAATATTCTGAGCATATTCTATGTTTCGACTTTTTCGATCCGGCATACAGTTTGTCCTGTGCGGGTCCCGGCGCAACATTTTCGATACAATATTCGTTTCGGTAAATCAATAAAACTCGTATTTTCGAGAAACAGGAGCTTTTTATTAAACTATCACAATTATCACCTCGTAATACGTGTAACCAGGCGCTGAGACCAAGACCGCAGTACAAATTGTACTGATTTGGATAATTATCTCGAAAACCGATACCGTTTGGATCAGTTTTTACAAATAAACGTACCATTTTATATCCGAAATGATCCAACGGGATACTAATTTTCCGTAATTATAAATAGCCTTTTACCGTATTTTATTTCGTATCAAAATCATGTGCAGATAGTTAATTCTATAATTTTAAGAGAAAAAACCCTAATTACATAAACTGTTCTAAGAATCAAACAGCAAAACGAAGGCGTTACCGATCTCTGTTTTCAAAGCTTGAGTAACCAAAACGAAGGATTTGAAGTGTTTTATCAGATTCTGAGCTTTGTTTCACTGCATAACCAAAGGTTTATTTTCTGAAAATTTATTTATTTTCGAATTAAAATTATTAAAAATATGAATTTTTGTTCAGATGATTGTCTGTATGATTTGATGAGTGCATGTTGTAAAGCTTGTTTTCCTGATGATTTTCATATGTCATACATCTGATTTGGAGTTCAATAACATGTTCAAATTTGAGTTTGATTTTCGAATTTTAAAATTAGGGTTTATAACCCGTATGAATGTTCTTAATTGAAATCTGGGGGTTTCTTATTCTGTGATAGATTGATGTTGTGTTATAGTGGGTTGTGTTCTCTGTGAAATTTGCAATCTAGTCTTATAAGTTTCATGAATCAACGAGGTCTGTAAAAGAGCGAGTTAGGTTTTAAAGTTTTCGTCGAACTCGCCGGAAACCGGCGAGATTCTTGATCATTTTCCGGCTAATTCCGGGATGATTAGAATGAATTGATGGCATGGTTGTGTTCCTTGTGAAGTATAGATTAAATCTGGAGTTTGTGGTGGTGGGAGGAAGCCGGAGTTGAGTTCTCCGGCGAACCCGACTGTTTTCAGGCGAAGGGCTGGAAAATTGCAGTTTAGTACCCCAACTTTTGAAAACGATGAAATTCAGTCCCTGAACTTTCCAGAGTTTGCAAAAGTTGGATTCCTGTTTTAAAAATGTTTAAAAATCATATTTCCTATTTATTTTTATTATAAAAATTCATTTTTAATTTCTGGAAATTCTAAAAATTAGTATTTTAATTCCGAAAATTATTTTTAATTCAAAAATAAATCTGAATTAATTAGTTAATTAATTTCAGTTAATTTTTAATTGATTAATTGGTCAATTAATTCGAAAATTAATTGATTAATTGATTTAATTAATTATTAATTGATTTTAATTACTTATTTAATTAGATTTGATTATTTAGAAATGATTTAAAAATTCCGAAAAATAGTTTCGAGCTTTAAAATATTATTCTAAATTATTTTCAAGGCTCGATAATTATTCTAAAATTATTTCGTAGCCAGAATTGGCCAACCGAACCCTGTTTATTACTCCAAAATTGATCCAACGACCCGTTTTAATTCCGAAAAATGTTTTAAAAACCATTTTAAGTAACCGAAAGCCTGTTAATGACCCGAGACTTCTTTATAAATGGGATGGCATTGATTATTTAACGTGTTATGTGTTACATGTGACTTGTTGGTTGACTGTCGGTCTATATGTTCGGTGATTACTTGTTTATAGCGTAACTTTCAATCCGTTAATCAGATTTGAGTAAAACGAAGGGTAGATAGAAGTGTATGTCGAATAGAATGGTATGAGTTAAATATTAATAGATACTTATGATGCCTAGCAGAGTAAGCAAGGTGTAAGAAAGAGAAGCAGGTGATCAGAAAATAGAATTGACATGTAGAAAATACCGCAAGTGATCAGAGGATAGAAGCGAGGCATAAGAGAAACAGACGAGTGATTGTTGAATGGGGTCATTAGACAAGTACAAGTGAAGTCGAAATCGATTATGATAAGGCAAGTATTTCTAAACCTTCCTCAAAATACAATGCAAATATTTCTAAATTCTCTTGTGACATATTGTTAATACCCAAAATAGTTCTGTTTTATACTGTACACATTTTGAATCCTTCAGCCTTGAACCTGAGCCACAACATTTGATCTTTGAGCCGTAAGCCTTATTCTTTGTAAACCATTTCTTGTTGATTTACCAGATACTAAACCACACAAATAAGATACTACTCCACAAATATATATCCATCATATATACCAAACACTGGAACAGAATTGTTTACACATACAGAAACTTTTATACTCAACCATATCTTGTGATATCAAGGTACTAAAACCTTGTAAAAACAATATTCATCTAATATCCGATTATCCTACCGGCTGGAGGCCACATCTTTTATGTATTTTGACATACCCTTTATGGTAACTATGAATTTTTACCATGCTCTTTTACAAATATTTTATGGTTATTGATTATGATCTGGTTTTATTGAACTCTATTGTTTATCATATTGAAATGCTTTAGAATTGGATAGTTTTCTTTGTGTGGACCAGATTCGTGGTCAGACCATATCGATGGTCAAGTTAGGCCAATGTGTGCCTTGGATCCAGTAGTTAGAGCGGTGCTGTGTGCTTTGCTCGGGGTTAGTACGTGACTGATCAGCAGCCTAACCTTGGTTTTAAAAATTTAAAATGAATATCCAATTCTATTGACTGTTTAACAGGAAACTTGATTCTTTTGAATCACCTCGTTTATTATTGTTTAACCTCAGTTATTGATAATATGACTTGCTGAGCTAGTTAGCTCACTCTTGCGAATTTTTTTTTATGTATTCTACAGTTAAGAAGGATACGGTTGATAGCGAGGTTTCCCAGTTCAATGTTCGAGCTAGGATTCCAGATTATGATTGATCGAGCTAGCAAAAGCTTATGACAGTAGTGAGATAGCAAGGTTGAAGAATAATTTTTTTTTATCAGTTGTAAATTAAATTAGTTGGGATATGGTACGTTGTAATAAAAGTTAAGGTGGTGGCTTGTTTTTATACTTTAACCTGTTGCGATCCGTGGTTATGTAAAGCAGGGTCATTACAAATAATATTTTATATATACAGGTTTATATATTGATTATGTGTTGTGGACCCCAAACTTCTGACCCGGGTTTGGAGGACGCCACAGGTTGTTCTTTCCGAGTATTTAAAATCTATTTTATAAAAACGGGAACCAACCGACGTCATCCGTTGTTACGTTTTTAGAACCCGAAACTTTTCCGAGAACTCCTTCCTAACCTAATTGTAATATTCTGAGCATATTCCATGTTTCAACTTTTTCGATCCGGCGTACAGTTTGTCCTGCGCGGGTCCCGGCGCAACATTTTCGATACAATATTCGTTTCAGTAAATCAATAAAACTCGTATTTTCAAGAAACGGGAGCTTTTTATTAAACTATCACAATTATCACCTCGTAATACGTGTAACCAGGCGCTGAGACCAAGACCGCAGTACAAATTGTACATATTTGGATAATTATCTCAAAAACCGATACCGTTTGGATCAGTTTTTACAAATAAATGTACCATTTTATATCCGAAATGATCCAACGGGATACTAATTTTCTGTAATTATAAATAGCCTTTTACCGTATTTTATTTCGTTTCAAAATTATTTGCAGATAGTTAATTCTATAATTTTCAGAGAAAAAAACCCTAATTACAGAAACTGTTCTCAGAATCAAACAGCAAAACGAAGGCGTTACCGATCTCTGTTTTCAAAGCTTGAGTAACCAAAACGAAGGATTTGAAGTGTTTTATCAGATTCTGAGCTTTGTTTCACTGCAGAACCAAAGGTTTATTTTCTGAAAATTTATTTATTTTCGAATTAAAATTATTAAAAATATGAATTTTTGTTCGGATGATTGTCTGTATGATTTGATGATTGCATGTTGTAGAGCTTGTTTTCCTGATGATTTTCATATGTCATACGTCTGATTTGGAGTTCAATAACATGTTCAAATTTGAGTTTGATTTTCGAATTTTAAAATTAGGGTTTATAACCCGTATGAATGTTCTTAATTCAAATTTGGGGGTTTCTTATTCTGTGATAGATTGATGTTGTGTTATAGTGGGTTGTGTTCTCTGTGAAATTTGCAATCTAGTCGTATAAGTTTCATGAATCAACGAGGTCTGTAAAAGAGGGAGTTAGGTTTTAAAGTTTTCGTCGAATTCGCCGGAAACCGGCGAGATTCTTGATCATTTTCCGGCTAATTCCGGGATGATTAGAATGAATTGATGGCATGGTTGTGTTCCTTGTGAAGTATAGATTAAATCTGGAGTTTGTGGTGGTGGGAGGAAGCCGGAGTTGAGTTCTCCGACGAACCCGACTATTTTCCGGCGAAGGGCTGGAAAATTGCAGTTTAGTACCCCAACTTTTGAAAACGATGAAGTTCAGTCCCTGAACTTTCCAGAGTTTGCAAAAGTTGGATTCCTGTTTTAAAAATGTTTAAAAATCATATTTCCTATTTAATTTTATTATAAAAAATCATTTTTAATTTCTGAAAATTCTAAAAATTAGTATTTTAATTCCGAAAATTATTTTTAATTCAAAAATAAATCTGAATTAATTAGTTAATTAATTTCAGTTAATTTTTAATTGATTAATTGGTCAATTAATTCAAAAATTAATTGATTAATTGATTTAATTAATTATTAATTGATTTTAATTACTTATTTAATTATATTTAATTATTTAGAAATGATTTAAAAATTCCGAAAAATAGTTTCGAGCTTTAAAATATTATTCTAAATTATTTTCAAGACTCGATAATTATTCTAAAATTATTTCGGAGCCAGAATTGGCCAACCGAACCCTGTTTATTACTCCAAAATTGATCCAACGACCCGTTTTAATTCTGAAAAATGTTTTAAAAATCATTTTAAGTAACCGAAAGCCTGTTTATGACCCGAGACTTCTTTATAAATGGGATGGCATTGATTATTTAACGTGTTATGTGTTACATGTGACTTGTTGGTTGACTGTCGGTCTATTGTTCGGTGATTACTTGTTTATAGCGTAACTTTCAATCCGTTAATCGGATTTGAGTAAAATGAAGGGTAGATAGAAGTGTATGTCGAATAGAATGGTATGAGTTAAATATTAATAGATACTTATGATGCCTAGCAGAGTAAGTAAGGCGTAAGAAAGAGAAGCAGGTGATCAGAAAATAGAATTGACATGTAGAAAATACCGCAAGTGATCAGAGGATAGAAGCGAGGCATAAGAGAAACAGACGAGTGATTGTTGAATGGGGTCATTAGACAAGTACAAGTGAAGTTGAAATCGATTATGATAAGGCAAGTATTTCTAAACCTTTCTCAAAATACAATGCAAATATTTCTAAATTCTCTTGTGACATATTGTTAATACCCAAAATAGTTCTGTTTTATACTGTACACATTTTGAATCCTTCAGCCTTGAACCTGAGCCACAGTATTTGATCTTTGAGCCGTAAGCCTTATTCTTTGTAAACCATTTCTTGTTGATTTGCCAGATACTAAACCACACAAATAAGATACTACTCCACAAATATATATCCATCATATATACCAAACACTGGAACAGAATTGTTTACACGTACAGAAACTTTTATACTCAACCATATCTTGTGATATCAAGGTACTAAAACCTTGTAAAAACACTATTCATCTAATATCCGATTATCCTACCGGCTGGAGGCCACTTCTTTTATGTATTTTGACATACCCTTTTTTGTAACTATGAATTTTTACCATGCTCTTTTACAAATATTTTATGGTTATTGATTATGATCTGGTTTTATTGAACTCTATTGTTTATCATATTGAAATGCTTTAGAATTGGATAGTTTTCTTTGTGTGGACCAGATTCGTGGTCAGACCATATCGATGGTCAAGTTAGGCCAATGTGTGCCTTGGATCCAGTAGTTAGAGCGGTGCTGTGTGCTTTGCTCGGGGTTAGTGCGTGACTGATCAGCAGCCTAACCTTGGTTTTAAAAATTTAAAATGAATATCCAATTCTATTGACTATTTAACAGGAAACTTGATTCTTTTGAATCACCTCGTTTATTATTGTTTAATCTCAGTTATTGATAATATGACTTGCTGAGCTAGTTAGCTCACTCTTGCGATTTTTGTTTATGTATTCTACAGTTAAGAAGGATAAGGTTGATAGCGAGGTTTCCCAGTTCAATGTTCGAGCTAGGATTCCAGATTATGATTGATTGAGCTAGCAAAAGCTTATGGCAGTAGTAAGATTGCAAGGTTGAAGAATAATTATTTTTTTTTATTTTTTTATCCGTTGTAAATTAAATTAGTTGGGATATGGTACGTTGTAATAAAAGTTAAGGTGGTGGCTTGTTTTCATATTTTAACCTGTTGCGATCCGTGGTTATGTAAAGCAGGGTCATTACAAATAATATTTTATATATACAGGTTTATATATTGATTATGTGTTATGGAACCTAAACTTCTGACCCGGGTTTGGAGGACGCCACAGGTTGGTATCAGAGCTACAGGTTATAAGTCACTGAAACAAGCCTAGATTTTCGGGATTGGGTAGAGGGTTAGGATTAGGAATAGGAAATAGAAAGATAGGTCATTGTGAGGTTGAGTGCGACTGTATAGTAGGTCTCCGGCACGGTTCGTGTTGCGATTCGGGATTCTTGACTAGCGATGTGATATCCAGGGAACGGCAATGGCAGATCCTGATTTCCCTGCATCAACTGATCATTTGGAACCTTCCGTTTAAGGATCGTCATCTTCTCTCAGATTCAATTTGCGCCTTGATCTTCCATCAATATTAGCGGTATTACCTTCTGTTATGATAGTTGTGCCTCTCCAAGTTATTCAACGATATTCTATCATCTCTCAATATGAGACTACCTATTCAAGAACCTTCATTTGCTTATTCTTGTTCTTTTGAACATTCAACTATGAATGTATCTTTTCTGTCTATTATACACCATATTCTACATTCTTAGTTTAAAAACCTTTCCAACGAAACAACAGCGTTTGCGAGAAGGGACGCGATAGCGACAGTAAACGGTGAGTATTGAGATATAAATTAAGGTGAGAAGGAGTTTAGAAAGAAGATTCAAGTGTTCTGGAGGATGCCTGTATCCGGTTAAAAGAAGCTATTAGTAATTAGGCCACTCATGACTAGCTTGTGAAATGAAGTAGAAAAGTGTTGAAAAGAGAGAGTTAGAGGAGATTAGGGATCTGAAGATTTCTTGAGATTAGAAAATGGTGTTGTAATGATGTGATAAACATTTTAACAAGATGATGTGACATTAGCTGACTTGTTGACTATTGGATAATCTGTTCCACTCAATGATTGCAAAGTGGTTAACGAGAGTACTACCAGTATGTGAGCCTTAATGTGAAGCTACGAATAAGATAACATGTAACGACAGCGGAAGTTTTCATTGATTACGGAAAGTAATAGACCTAATGAAGGAAAGGAGATAAATGAAAGTGAATGGATCTTTGGGTGATCATTTCTTTAACTTGGTATCTGGTCATAAGAAGGAAAACAACCAACTCATACAGTAAGGACAACCGGAGGTGTGATTTTCAAAATTTTCAAAATTTTTAACAAGTTTTTGAAAAAGATTTTTCCTCACAAAATTTCTAAAAGCCTTTTTGAATAAAATAAGTTTTAAACCTTGGTTGTCAAGTTACTACTTGAGTTTCTTATTTGTTAAAAGACCCGGATTATCTGGAAGGATGTTGTTTCAGACTCAGTATTGTTAATTCGGAGAACGAGGTAACCTGCGATTATGAAGAAGTGAGTGCAAGTATTGTCTGATAGGATTAACAACAGAACCAGCGTATGGAATAACTATTCATCCAATTACTGGGATTATCAGAGTTCAAAGAATTCATTGATTAAACGAAAGCCTGAGCATGACCGAAGAAGATTGGGAAAATTTCCAGACTTTTCTAAAGGAAGAATATTATTAATAAAATGATCGTTATGTTGAATGATTTATGGTTATTCCAAATTAAAAAGAGGAAACTCAAGGTTATCTGATAAGAACGCCATTATGATCAAATAGTTAAAGTATTATACGTGTAGGTGCGACGTTATAGACGCGAGACTTAACGAGTAAGAATCTACCACAATGCTTAGTACGAAGGCATTTTAGCATACTTCTAAAGTTGTTATGTGATACAATTGGGAAATGATTGAGCAAGCTCGAAAGATGAATACAAGTGACATGTGGATGGTGACCAATGGTACCATCCTCGTCCTCAACATTACAGCGTATATTCCTTTTTAATTCCTAAAATGTCTGAACTCCTTTTCTTAATAAATTCTTTCTGATAATATCAAAAAGAAGGATTTTGCATTCCTTTCAAATTTAATTATTCCCCTCGGGTTTGTTTTCTGATTGGGACAAACAGTGTTATGAAGAGACACTTTATCGGAATGACGAAGAGTCGGGTGGGATGCCACCTAATCATGTGTTGTATGCCATACGGTATGAAAGACTGGCCATCTTAAGTACCAATGTGGTTGTCTCATTCATATTCAAATCATTACTTCTTCTTTCTTTCCAACTCTAAGTTTATTAAAATTGTGAATCCTTCTAGTTATTTCGTTGTACCGTTGTTCTTTGCGAGAGTTTTTTTTAATCAAAAGTCAACATATTATACACCCAGCGGGCAAAGTCTCATCTACCTCTCATGCATGGAAAGGAAACAAGGGCATATGGTGTGAATTACAAATCACTGGCCCTAGCCAGGGATGCATTACGAGTCAAAGGAATCTACTTCAATAAGGGATACATCTCCAAGAACGAGAATTTGCGATATGTTATTTAGAATATGGATGTGATGACGTGGAAGATTATTGCGGATACCTTATGTGTTAAAGTATTGAAAGATGTGGGAGCAATTGGATCGTATATCTCTCAAGGTTTTATTGATAAGATGAATTATCTTGTCGAATCAATAAGTTTATGACTAAAGGAATAGCAAGTTAAGAACGTGCAGTTATTAAATAAGTAAGTACCAATGGCGGAATCGATATTTCTGGCAATAAGCTGTGAAGAATGGATATCATTTGAGATAAGAGGATTTGACATTATTCTAAGAAGTGAATTAACTATTCAAGTGTGATGCCCAGGTAGACCGTCGTGATGGAAGATAGTTCTGAAGACGCCAAATGAGAACATGAAGAAGTTTAAAGGACAAAGGAAAGTAAAGAACTTGTTAAGAACGATTTAAGATTATAAGGACCAGAATATAAGTGCTATGGCGGTTATAAATAAGAGTCAGGAGCAAACCGAACTTGAAGATTTTACAGTCTCAAGATATGTTTCCAGATGAGTTACCAATATTTCCTTTAGATAAAGAAAATGTATTTATGATTGATATGGCACCTGAAATGAAGCCAGTGTCCAAAGCCCCGCACAGAATGGCACCAGATAAAATAAAGAAGTTACCAGAGGAAACGTAGGAGATAAATAGAAGAAAAAGCAACTGGACCTAGCGTACCCCTTAAAGTGCCCTAGCACGATGTGTTAATAAGAAAGATGAAAGTGTGAGATTATATGTTAGCGAAAGCTCAACAAGGTTACTCTCAAGAGCAGATATCTGTTATCTCGAACCAATGATTTGTTTAATTAAATGAACGAAGCAAGGTATTTTTATACGATTGATTTGAGACTGGGTATATTACCAAGTGAAAATTTAACTTATGGACGTATCAAAGATAATTTTCAGAACTCAGTACCGTTGTTATAAAATTCTAGAAATGTTAGTGGGATGAACTGATATACCAGTGATATTTAAATTTGATGAGTAGAATTTTGAAGGAAGAATTTGGATAAGATATACTTGTAAGAAGAACCATGCAACCTATGCAATGATAGCTGAGGAGTCAAAGAAGAAAGAAGCGGTATAAAAAGAGTTTACCAGGTGAAAACTTTAATGGCAGGAGGTATAATTCTTAGTATAGACAGTCAGTAAGGAGGAGACAAAAGGGGATGCAGCAGAAAATTTAAAGATAGTATGAATAAAGAAAGACCAGAAGCACCAACAAAAGTAAGAAGTTTTATCATGGGCCGGTTATTATTGGAAATTTGTGCAAGATTTCTTGAAAGTTGTAATATTCGAGATGAAGTTAACCAGGAAAAGCAAGAAGGTTATATGAAATGGAGAAGGGTGAAGAAAGTTTTGCGGAGTTAAATGAAAGAATGGTTACAACACCTATTTTATCACTTTGAAAGCATCAGGGAGATTTGGTAGTTTATAGTGATACTTCTCGTAAGGGAATAGGATGTGTGTTGACGCAAAACAATAAAGTTATTGCATATGCATCCGGACAACCGAAAACTTATGAGCAGAAGTACCCTACTCATAACTGGGGATTAGAAGCAACAATAATAATCATTTTGAAAGATTGGGAAATATTATAAGTATAGAGAAAGATGTGAGATATATACGAACCACAAGAGTTGAAGTATGAACTCTCGAGGAAAAGTAAATGTAGTGGCAAGAGATGAGCAAGAAGGAGAGAGAATGAACATAGAGACTGTACGAGAAGAATTATCTATGGAATTCTAGAAGTTGGAATTGGAAGTCAGAGTGCATAATCCAAAAAGGAGTAAGAATGTATAAGTATAACTTTTCAATCAGAATTGTTAGAAAAGATAAAGAAGTGTCAGGAAGAGGTAATGAATCAGGATATAAATCATTTAGTATGGGAAGAATAGTGCACGTAAAAAGGACGATCAAGGTATTCTTAGGTTTTCTTCTAGAACTTGGATTCCACTAGTGATGGAATTGAAGGATGAAATTTTACAGGCAGCTCATAATTCGAGGTATTCAATCCATTCAGGGAGTACCAAGATGTATAGAGATTTAAAGGAAATTATAGGTGGTTAGATATGAAGCGAGGAATTGCAGAATGAATTAGCAGATGTTATATATGTCAACAGAGTTAAAGTAGATCATCAGAGATCAAGTGGATTGTTACAGTCATTGGAAGTTCCAGAGTGGAAGTGAGAGCATATCACCATGGATTTCATAGTTGGGGTTACCAAGCACAAAAACTAATCATGATGCCATTTGGCTTATAGTGGATAGATTTACCAAGCCAGCTCATTTTCTGCTTATAAACGAAATATTTTTGCTCGATAAGTTGATCCATAGGTGCCTGAAGGAAATTGTAGTTCGTCATGAAATTCTTGTGTCTATCGTATCTGATCGAGATCCAAGATTTAATTCGAGATTTTAGAAGAGTTTTCAAGAATGTTTAAGAACAAGATTGAATATGAGTACAGATTATCACCCAGAGATGGATGGCCAAAGTGAAAGAATAATCCAGACAATAGAAGACTTATTACGTATTTGTGCTATTGATTTCAAAGGAAATTGGGGCGAGCATTTACCTCTGATAGGATTTGCTTGCAACAACAGTTATCACGCTAGTATCGGGATGTCACCTTAAGAAGCCCTTCATGGATGCAAATACAGATCTCTAGTGTATTAAGACGGAGCAGTAGAGCGTAAAATACTTGGACCTGAATTAGTACAGCAGACAAAGGAAGTTATTGAAGTTATCCAGAAGAGATTGATAGCCGTACCAGACCGTCAAAGGAAATAAACAGATCAATCAAGGAAAGACATGGAATTCGAAGAAGGAAGCTTAGTACTACTGAAAGTAGCGCCGTGGAAGGGATTAACGAGGTTTGGAAAGAAAGAAAAACTGAGCCTAAGATATGTCGGACCTTTTGAAATCTTAAAGCACGTTGGCAAAATAGCTTTCGAGTTAACGTTACCTCCGCACATGGAGCACATTCATAATATTTTCCATATATCAATGCTTAAGAAATATAATCCAGACTCCAGGCATGTAATAGAATATGAGCCAATAGAGCTTCAGGCAGATTTGTCATATGTAGAGAATCCGGTAGAGATTCTAGAGAATAGAGAGAAAATATTGAGGAATAAAGTGGTAAAGTTAGTAAGAGTATTGTGGAGAAACCCAAAGGTTGAAGAGTCAACCTGGGAGTTAGAAAGTGATATGAGAGAAAAGTACCCTCATTTGTTTTCTTAGGAGATTCCGAGGACAGAATCCTTTTAAGGGGGGAAGGATGTAATATCCGGGATATATCGTGTAATTATTTTTGCTATTATACAATTATTATGTGTGTACAGTATCTATTCTGTGAGTTAATTGTTAAATGTTATCTGTACTTGGATATTCAAAAATAATATTAATTGAGTATTTTAATTTTTATATGTCCAAAATAAAATATAGATAATTGTCATATCTTCCTAATTATTTTTATGTTGGTTTATGGATTTATAAGAATCATCTGAAATTTCTAAAATATTTTTCCGAGTATTTAAAATCTATTTTATAAAAACGGGAACCAACCGACGTCATCCGTTGTTACGTTTTTAGAACCCGAAACTTTTCCGAGAACGCCTTCCTAACCTAATTGTAATATTCTGAGCATATTCCATGTTTCGACTTTTTCGATCCGGCCTACGGTTTGTCCTGCGCGGGTCCCGGCGCAACATTTTTGATACAATATTCATTTCGGTAAATCAATAAAACTCGTATTTTCGAGAAACGGGAGCTTTTTATTAAACTATCATAATTATCACCTCGTAATACGTGTAACCAGGCGCTGAGACCAAGACCGCAGTACAAATTGTACTAATTTGGATATTTATCTCGAAAACCGATACCGTTTGGATCAGTTTTTACAAATAAACGTACGATTTTATATCAGAAATGATCCAACGGGATACTAATTTTCCGTAATTATAAATAGCCTTTTACCGTATTTTATTTCGTATCAAAATCATTTGCAGATAGTTAATTCTATAATTTTCAGAGAAAAAAAACCCTAATTACATAAACTGTTCTAAGAATCAAACAGCAAAATGAAGGCGTTACCGATCTCTGTTTTCAAAGCTTGAGTAACCAAAATGAAGGATTTGAAGTGTTTTATCAGATTCTGAGCTTTGTTTCACTGCAGAACCAAAGGTTTATTTTCTGAAAAATTATTTATTTTCGAATTAAAATTATTAAAAATATGAATTTTTATTCGGATGATTGTTTGTATGATTTGATGATTGCATGTTGTAGAGCTTGTTTTCCTGATGATTTTCATGTGTCATACGTCTGATTTGGAGTTCAATAACATGTTCAAATTTGAGTTTGATTTTCGAATTTTAAAATTAGGGTTTATAACCCGTATGAATGTTCTTAATTGAAATTTGGGGGTTTGTTATTCTGTGATAGATTGATGTTGTGTTATAGTGGGTTGTGTTCTCTGTGAAATTTGCAATCTAGTCATATAAGTTTCATGAATCAACGAGGTTTGTAAAAGAGGGAGTTAGGTTTTAAAGTTTTCGTCGAACTCGCCGGAAACCGGCGAGATTCTTGATCATTTTCCGGCTAATTCCGGGATGATTAGAATGAATTGATGGCATGGTTGTGTTCCTTGTGAAGTATAGATTAAATCTGGAGTTTGTGGTGGTGGGAGGAAGCCGGAGTTGAGTTCTCCGGCGAACCCGACTGTTTTCCGGCGAAGGGCTGGAAAATTGCAGTTTAGTACCCCAACTTTTGAAAACGATGAAGTTCAGTCCCTGAACTTTCCAGAGTTTGCAAAAGTTGGATTCCTGTTTTAAAAATGTTTAAAAATCATATTTCCTATTTATTTTTATTATAAAAATTCATTTTTAATTTCTGAAAATTCTAAAAATTAGTATTTTAATTCCGAAAATTATTTTTAATTCAAAAATAAATCTGAATTAATTAGTTAATTAATTTCAGTTAATTTTTAATTGATTAATTGGTCAATTAATTCGAAAATTAATTGATTAATTGATTTAATTAATTATTAATTGATTTTAATTACTTATTTAATTATATTTAATTATTTAGAAATGATTTAAAAATTCTGAAAAATAGTTTCGAGCTTTAAAATATTATTCTAAATTATTTTCAAGGCTCGATAATTATTCTAAAATTATTTCGGAGTCAGAATTGGCCAACCGAACCCTGTTTATTACTCCAAAATTGATCCAACGACCCGTTTTAATTCCGAAAAATATTTTAAAAATCATTTTAAGTAACCGAAAGCCTGTTTATGACCCGAGACTTCTTTCTAAATGGGATGGCATTGATTATTTAACGTGTTATGTGTTACATGTGACTTGTTGGTTGACCGTCGGTCTATATGTTCGGTGATTACTTGTTTATAGCGTAACTTTCAATCCATTAATCAGATTTGAGTAAAACGAAGGGTAGATAGAAGTGTATGTCGAATAGAATGGTATGAGTTAAATATTAATAGATACTTATGATGCCTAGCAGAGTAAGCAAGGCGTAAGAAAGAGAAGCAGGTGATCAGAAAATAGAATTGACATGTAGAAAATACCGCAAGTGATCAGAGGATAGAAGCGAGGCATAAGAGAAACAGATGAGTGATTGTTGAATGGGGTCATTAGACAAGTACAAGTGAAGTTGAAATCGATTATGATAAGGCAAGTATTTCTAAACCTTTCTCAAAATACAATGTAAATATTTCTAAATTCTCTTGTGACATATTGTTAATACCCAAAATAGTTCTATTTTATACTGTACACATTTTGAATCCTTTAGCCTTGAACCTGAGCCACAGTATTTGATCTTTGAGCCGTAAGCCTTATTCTTTGTAAACCATTTCTTGTTGATTTACCAGATACTAAACCACACAAATAAGATACTACTCCATAAATATATATCCATCATATATACCAAACACTGGAACAGAATTGTTTACACATACATAAACTTTTATACTCAACCATATCTTGTGATATCAAGGTACTAAAACCTTGTAAAAACACTATTCATCTAATATCCGATTATCCTACCAGCTGGAGGCCACTTCTTTTATGTATTTTGACATACCCTTTTTGGTAACTATAAATTTTTACCATGCTCTTTTACAAATGTTTTATGGTTATTGATTATGACCTGGTTTTATTGAACTCTATTGTTTATCATATTGAAATGCTTTAGAATTGGATAGTTTTCTTTGTGTGGACCAGATTCGTGATCAGACCATATCGATGGTCAAGTTAGGCCAATGTGTGCCTTGGATCCAGTAGTTAGAGCGGTGCTGTGTGCTTTGCTCGGGGTTAGTGCGTGACTGATCATCAGCCTAACCTTGGTTTTAAAATTTTAAAATGAATATCCAATTATATTGACTGTTTAACAGGAAACTTGATTCTTTTGAATCACCTCGTTTATTATTGTTTAACCTCAGTTATTGATAATATGACTTGCTGAGCTAGTTAGCTCACCCTGCTTTACATAACCACGGATCGCAACACGAACCGTGCCGGAGACCTACTATACAGTCGCACTCAACCTCACAATGACCTATCTTTCTATTTCCTATTCCTAATCCTAACCCTCCACCCAATCCCGACAATCTAGGCTTGTTTCAGTGACTTATAACCTGTAGCTCTGATACCAACCTGTGGCGTCCTCCAAACCCGGGTCAGAAGTTTGGGGTCCACAACACATAATCAATATATAAACCTGTATATATAAAATATTATTTGTAATGACCCTGCTTTACATAACCACGGATCGCAACAGGTTAAAGTATGAAAACAAGCCACCACCTTAACTTTTATTACAACGTACCATATCCCAACTAATTTAATTTACAACTGATAAAAAAAAAATTATTCTTCAACCTTGCTATCTCACTACTACCATAAGCTTTTGCTAGCTCGATCAATCATAATCTGGAATCCTAGCTCGAACATTGAACTGAGAAACCTCGCTATCAACCGTATCCTTCTTAACTGTAGAATACATAAAAAAAAATTCGCAAGAGGGAGCTAACTAGCTCAGCAAGTCATATTATCAATAACTGAGGTTAAACAATAATAAACGAGGTGATTCAAAAGAATCAAGTTTCCTGTCAAACAGTCAATAGAATTGGATATTCATTTTAAATTTTTAAAACTAAGGTTAGGCTGCTGATCAGTCACGCACTAACCCCGAGCAAAGCACACAACACCGCTCTAACTACTAGATCCAAGGCACACATTGGCCTAACTTGACCATCGATATGGTCTGACCACGAATCTGGTCCACACAAAGAAAACTATCCAATTCTAAAGCATTTCAATATGATAAACAATAGAGTTCAATAAAACCAGATCATAATCAATAACCATAAAACATTTGTAAAAGAGCATGGTAAAAATTCATAGTTACCAAAAAGGGTATGTCAAAATACATAAAAGAAGTGGCCTCCAGCCGGTAGGATAATCGGATATTAGATGAATAGTGTTTTTACAAGGTTTTAGTACCTTGATATCACAAGATGTGGTTGAGTATAAAAGTTTATGTATGTGTAAACAATTTTGTTCCAGTGTTTGGTATATATGATGGATATATATTTGTGGAGTAGTATCTTATTTGTGTGGTTTAGTATCTGGTAAATCAACAAGAAATGGATTACAAAGAATAAGGCTTACGGCTCAAAGATCAAATGCTGTGGCTCAGGTTCAAGGCTGAAGGATTCAAAATGTGTACAGTATAAAACAGAACTATTTTGGGTATTAACAATATGTCACAAGAGAATTTAGAAATATTTGCATTGTATTTTGAGAAAGGTTTAGAAATACTTGCCTTATCATAATCGATTTCAACTTCACTTGTACTTGTCTAATGACCCCATTCAACAATCACTCATCTGTTTCTCTTATGCCTCGCTTCTATTCTCTGATCACTTGCGGTATTTTCTACATGTCAATTCTATTTTCTGATCACCTGCTTCTCTTTCTTACGCCTTGCTTACTCTGCTAGGCATCATAAGTATCTATTAATATTTAACTCATACCATTCTATTCGACATACACTTCTATCTACCCTTCGTTTTACTCAAATCCGATTAACGGATTGAAAGTTACGCTATAAACAAGTAATCACCGAACATATAGACCGACAGTCAACCAACAAGTCACATGTAACACATAACACGTTAAATAATCAATGCTATCCCATTTATAAAGAAGTCTCGGGTCATAAACAGGCTTTCGGTTACTTAAAATGATTTTTAAAACATTTTTCGGAATTAAAACGGGTCGTTGGATCAATTTTGGAGTAATAAACAGGGTTCGGTTGGCCAATTCTGGCTCCGAAATAATTTTAGAATAATTATGGAGCCTTGAAAATAATTTAGAATAATATTTTAAAGCTCGAAACTATTTTTCGGAATTTTTAAATCATTTCTAAATAATTAAATCTAATTAAATAAGTAATTAAAATCAATTAATAATTAATTAAATCAATTAATCAATTAATTTTCGAATTAATTGACCAATTAATCAATTAAAAATTAACTGAAATTAATTAACTAATTAATTCAGATTTATTTTTGAATTAAAAATAATTTTCGGAATTAAAATACTAATTTTCAGAATTTTCAGAAATTAAAAATGAATTTTTATAATAAAAATAAATAGGAAATATGATTTTTAAACATTTTTAAAACAAGAATCCAACTTTTGCAAACTCTGGAAAGTTCAGGGACTAAACTTCATCGTTTTCAAAAGTTGGGGTACTAAACTGCAATTTTCCAGCCCTTCGCCGGAAAACAGTCAGGTTCGCCGGAGAACTCAACTCCGGCTTCCTCCCACCACCACAAACTCCAGATTTAATCTATACTTCACAAGGAACACAACCATGCCATCAATTCATTCTAATCATCCCGGAATTAGCCGGAAAATGATCAAGAATCTCGCCGGTTTCCGGCGAGTTCGACGAAAACTTTAAAACCTAACTCCCTCTTTTACAGACCTCGTTGATTCATGAAACTTATACGATTAGATTGCAAATTTCACAGAGAACACAACCCACTATAACACAACATCAATCTATCACAGAATAACAAACCCCCAAATTTCAATTAAGAACATTCATACGGGTTATAAACCCTAATTTTAAAATTCGAAAATCAAACTCAAATTTGAACATGTTATTGAACTCCAAATCAGACGTATGACATATGAAAATCATCAGGAAAACAAGCTCTACAACATGCAATCATCAAATCATACAGACAATCATCCGAACAAAAATTCATATTTTTAATAATTTTAATTCAAAAATAAATAAATTTTCAGAAAATAAACCTTTGGTTCTGCAGTGAAACAAAGCTCAGAATCTGATAAAACACTTCAAATCCTTCGTTTTGGTTACTCAAGCTTTGAAAACAGAGATCGGTAACGCCTTCGTTTTGCTGTTTGATTCTTAGAACAATTTATGTAATTAGGATTTTTTTTCTCTGAAAATTATAGAATTAACTATCTGCAAATGATTTTGATACGAAATAAAATACGGTAAAAGGCTATTTATAATTACGGAAAATTAGTATCCCATTGGATCATTTTGGATATAAAATAGTACGTTTATTTGTAAAAACTGATCCAAACGGTATCGGTTTTCGAGATAATTATCCAAATCAGTACAATTTGTACTGCGGTCTTGGTCTCAGCGCCTGGTTACATGTATTACGAGGTGATAATTATGATAGTTTAATAAAAAGCTCCCGTTTCTCGAAAATACGAGTTTTATTGATTTACCGAAACGAATATTGTATCGAAAATGTTGCATCGGGACCCGCGCAGGACAAACCGTACGCCGGATCGAAAAAGTCGAAACATGGAATATGCTCAGAATATTACAATTAGGTTAGGAAGGAGTTCTCGGAAAAGTTTCGGGTTCTAAAAACGTAACAACGGATGACGTCGGTTGGTTCCCGTTTTTATAAAATAGATTTTAAATACTCGGAAAAAGATTATAGAAATTTCAGATGATTCTTATAAATCCATAAACCAACATAAAAATAATTAGGAAGATATGACAATTATCTATATTTTATTTTGGACATATAAAAATTAAAATACTCAATTAATATTATTTTTGAATATATAAGTACAGATAACATTTAACAATTAACTCACAGAATAGATACTGTACCCACATAATAATTGTATAATAGCAAAAATAATTACACGATATATCCCGGATATTACAAAAAATGAAAAAATCAAGTCACAAGTCAAAAACTGTGAATTCTATAAGTGCACCATTGCAACTTATTCACATGGACTTGTTTGGACCAGTAAATGTCTTATCAATTTCAAGAAACAAATATGCACTTGTGATGGTGGATGATTTCTCAAGATACACTTGGGTAGAGTTCATGCACTCTAAAGATGAGACTCCACACATCATAATTGAGCACATCAATAAGATAGAAAAATATACTGAAGATCATAATTATGTAAAAAGATTGAGAAGTGATAATGGAACAGAATTCAAGAATGCAACATTGAGTGAATTCTGCAAAGGCAAAGGTATTGTTCAAGAATTCTCAGCTGCTAGAACACCTCAACGAAATTGAGTAGTTGAAAGAAAGAACAAAACATTAGTTGAAGTTGCTAGAACAATGCTGCAAGATGCCAAATTGCCAACAAGTTTCTTGGAAGATGCTGTTAACACTGCATGCTATACTCAAAACAGTATCTCATCAACAAGGCTCATGGCAAATCACCTTACTCAATCATGTCTAAGAGAAAGCCTATTGTAAAGCATCTTCATGTGTTTGGAAGCAAGTGTTACATTTTGAAAGACAACCCTGAATATGTTGGAAAATTTGACTCAAAAGTTTTTGAAGCAATTTTTCTGGGATATTCATTGGAGAGAACTGCTTACAAGGTCTATGTGATTGATCAAAAGAAGATTATGGAAAGCACAGATGTGACTTTTGATGATGACAAGTGTCCATGCTTGGAATGCCTTGATGAAAATGAAGCTGAAGCCCTTGCATTTGAAAACCTCAATATTGATAGTGATTCTGATGGTGAAGATGAAGTCAATGCACAACAAATGTTGAATGAAGAGATTACTGAACAGGAAAATCATGAGAATGGAAGCTCATCTCAAACACCTGAATTTGATAGCACAAACTCAGGGGGAGAAAGAGAAGAAGGATCTACAAGTCATATAAATGATGAAGGCACTAGTCAACAAACTCACACAAGAAAGTGGGATGGAAGTCACACTAGAAAAGCAATTATTGGTGATCTTACTGCTGGTGTGAGAACTAGAAGTGCAACTGCTAATGAGTGCCTACATGCATGCTTTCTGTCTTAAATAGAGCCCAAGAAAACTGAAGAAGCTCTAATGGATCCTGATTGGATATCTGCAATATAAGAAGAGCTTAATCAATTTGAAAGAAACAATGTTTAAGAGCTAGTTCCTGCATAAAAGAATAGAAGTGTAATTCGAACCAAATGGGTGTTCATGAACAAGATGGATGAAAATGGTGTAGTTACCAGAAACAAAGCAAGGTTGGTTGCAAAAGGGTACTCACAGGAGGAAGGGATTGATTATGATGAAACTTATGCTCCAGTTGCAAGACTTAAAGCAATAAGAATTCTTCTAGCATTTGCTGCATATTCAAATTTCAAAGTGTATCAAATGGATGTTAAGAGTGCCTTCCTAAATGGTGAGCTAGAAGAAGAAGTGTATGTGCAACAGCCACCTGGCTTTGAAGATCCAAATTTTCCAAACATTGTATACAAGTTACTCAAAGCTCTATAAGGACTAAAGCAGGCACCTAGAGCTTGGTATGATACTTTGTCAGAATTCCTACTTAAACATGGTTTTACTAGAGGAACTATAGATAAGAATCTCTTCTACAAAAATCATGGTGATGATATGATCCTAGTTCAGATCTATATGGATGACATTATCTTTGGTTCTACAAATGAAAAGCTTTGCCAGAGATTTTCTAAGCTTATGCAGAGTGAATATGAAATGAGCATGATGGGGGAATTAAGTTACTTACTTGGACTTCAAGTTAGTCAAAAAAATGATGGAATCTTCATCAGCCAAACTAAGTATGTCAAGGATTTATTAAAAAAGTTTGGTATGGCTGATTGTTCACCTGTTTCTACACCTATGTTTACAGTACAAAGTTGGATGAAGACAGAAAAGGCAAACGTGTAGATATTTTAAGCTATAGAGAAATGATTGGATCACTGCTTTACTTGACTACAAGTAGACCAGACATAATGTTTGCAACATGTCTTTGTGCAAGATTTCAAGCCAATCCAAAATAATCACATTTGATGGATGTAAAGAGGATTTTCAGATACTTGAAGGGAACTCCAAACTTGGGATTGTGGTATTCTAAGGGAACTGGTCTTGAAGTTGTTGGCTACATAGATGCAGATGTTGCTGGATGCAGGGTTGACAGAAAGAGTACTAGCGGAAGCTGTCAATTTCTTGGACAAAGAATTGTATCCTGGTATAGCAAGAAACAACAATATGTATCAACTTCTATAGCAGAGGCTGAATACATAGTTGTAGGAAGTTGTTATGCTCAAGTGCTTTGGATTAGAAATTAGCTAATGGATTATGGCCCAGTGTTATACAAAATTCCTATCATGTGTGACAATACTAGTACTATATCTAATGTAGTTAATCCAGTTAATCATTCTAGAACAAAGCACATTGATGTAAGGTACCATTTTATTAGAGAACATTCTACAAATGGTACCATTGAGCTCATTTTTGTTCCAACGGAAAAATAATTAGCTGACATTTTTACTGAACCTGTGGATGAAGCAACTTTCACTAGACTTGTATGTGAAATTGGAATGCTTAATTCTTCATCCTAAGGCAAAAACTCAGCTAATGTGTTGCAGCAGATTAATTTCTATTAAATTAAAATTAATTTGATTTAATTGGAAAATAACTGAAATATGAATTATAAATATTTCATAAATCTCTGCATATTTATTTTTCAAAACAAAAATTTAACTTGGAATTTTTCAAATTCTAAAGTAAACTGCTAAGCTGTTAATTTACATCTTTAATATGTAAAATTAACACAAGGCAGACTTAAACTGTTCAAAAGTATATAGAGAACTGAGTTCTCGATAACTCTAATTGACTTATCGACAAGTCATTTTAAGAATTCTCGAATGAGTTCTCGATAAGTCAATTTACTGACTTCTCGTGTGACTTCTCGATAAGCTTTATTATGACTTATCGATAAGTCATTGTAGAGTTCTCTACAAGTGTTAACTTACAGAGTTCTCTACAAGAATTATTTTTAGACTTATCAATAACTCAAAACTGAAATAATTTAATCTGATAGATTATTTTGGTAAATACTTTTGGCAAAATTATTCTAATTTTATTTTGAATTTATTCAAATAAAAATTGGAATCAAATTCAGTCCATTTTGGACAAACTGGGTATTTATTTGACATCTCGATAAGCTTATTTTTTAGTTCTCTACAAGAATAAATAAACTGACTTATCGATATGTTTTTCATCTCTTAAAATGAATTCTCGATAAACTAATTCCAAACGTCTATTTTTGAGTTCTCGACAAGTCATTTGCTTTTATTATAAATACCTATACATCTCGATACATATATATACTTACAACTTTCGAGATCTCAAGTGAACTAACTCTTCAATCCAAAACCGATTTCTCTCTCGTTTTTACTCCTTTCTCACTAATTTTTCTTACCCATTCACTCTCACTAATCAACAATGGCACTTAATGATGTTAGGGCTACAATTCTAGAGAAAGGAACAAATTACCTAGCTTTTACTGATGCTAACCAAGCTCCTGATAGTTTCAAGGGGTTTGTGAAACTTTTGTCTAAATCTTACCTTGCAGGAGCTTTGACTGCTAACCCAGTTTTGTATCTGGATGTTCTGCATGAATTTTAGACAACTACAGTAGTAAGGACTGATATGAATGATAACTCTCTCACTATGGTGGTAACTTGAACAATTGGAGGCCAACAAATAGAGTTCAATGAGCAAGATGTGAATAGAGCTTTGAGGCTGCCAACTACAAACTTGGTGGAGGTGCCAACTCCTGATGAACTGACTGAGTTTATGGACTTCATCAACTGTGGTGGAAGAATCAACTTGTCAAGCTTGAACAGGACTAACTTAAGGAAGGAATGGTCCTTTGTGTTTTATTCTGTGGTGAGGGCCTTCACATGCAGGAAGACAGGATATGACAACATTTTAAGTGTGGTGCAGAAGATGGTGTACTTAATAGCCCACAACAGACACTTGAATGTTGGTCTATTGATCCTGGAAGAACTTGCAACCTGGTCGACCATGCCCCTATCTGCTAGAGGTAAGGAAATATTCTTTCCTAGATTCATTATGTCTACTTTAAATCATAAAGTCACAGACATACACTTGTTGAATGGTATAGATAGCACTAAAATTGGTAACTGTAAGCAAGTGTCCAAAATAATATTTGGTTCACTTACTACAAAGAACAAGGTAAATGTGAGTCTGAAAATCACTCCATATATGATGGAGAGATTTAGGACTTACCCTTACCCAATGCCAGACATGAGATCTAATGTTCAGCCTAGCACAGCTATGGTCCCTGAACCTTTGAAAGTACAAACACAGAAACACCCACAGGGACCTTCCCAAGCTGAAACCATTTCTTCAATACCTTTAGTAGTTAGGAAACCAACCACCTCATCTTCTCAAAAGGATGATGTGAGTAAAAGGAAGGGAAATGAGGTGAGCCTATCAGTTATGAATAAGAGTGGTGAGGACCAAACAGAAGCAGAGTCACTGTAATATCTGGGATATCGTGTGTAATTATTTTATCAACAAATGAATTATTATGTGATTTTTGGTGAATTATCTGATGATTGGTGTTGACATGTGGATATTTATATATGGTAAAGTATAGGTATGTTAATTTTATTATGTCCAGAATAAAATATAGATAATTAAGGTATTTTTCTAGTAATTTTTGGAGTGTTATATGATTTTATATTGATTTATGAATTTATTAATTATTTTCTAAATAATTACAAAACTATTTTATAAAGCCTTCAACTTCAACCTTTTTGTGTTTTTACAACCCGAAACTCTTCCAAAAACTCCTTTCTAACCTAAATTGATAATTTCGGACATTTTCCGTGTTTTGACTTTTTCAATCCGGATTACGGTTTAGCCCGTACGCGTCCCGGTGTACGATTTTCGATACGATAATCATTTCAATAAACCAACATGACCCGTATTTTCGAAAGACGGGATATTATTACATTATTTTGTATGAAGTATTTTATAAGAAGCCCGGTTTGGATAATTATCCAATACGGGTATCAAAACGGATTGTTTTGCAGTTACTTAGCGGCTAAGTAACTAATTTATCGATCCAATACGACCCAATATTCCATAAATATATATAGCCCTTTTATTATTTCATTTTATTCGTATAATCATAATCAGTCAGCGAGTCGACAAAAAAACAAAGCTTGGCGGCAGCGTTTATTTTAAATCGACGTTATGGCCATTAGGCCGTGTTCTTGATGAAAACAAGATTGCTACTAGGTTCCTGGAGTTATGTAGAGTAAGTAGTATGAATTTGATGTGTTTCTGGGCATCCTTGGAGCCACCGGAAAAGCTCCATGGCGGCGGCCATGGAGTTCCGGCGACGATCGGGAGGGAAGGGGGGAGGAGATGGTGAAATTACCATTTCATCTCCCAGCTTTGTAAAAATTATAATTTTTCCCCTAAAGTTTTCAAAACTTACAATTTTCACCCTGTATAAACTTTTAAATGTTTACACTTTACCCTTTTTGTAAATCATTCTTTTAAAATTTGATTTTATTTATTTATTTTAATTTTGAAAATACTTTTAATAATTTAAAAATTCAGAAATAAATTTGAATTATTTAATTAATTAATTTTAGTTAATAATTAATTATTTAATTGGTCAATTAATTTAAATATTAATTGATTAATTAATTTAATTAGTTATTAATTAATTTTAATTATTTATTTATTTAGATTTAAGTATTTTTTTAATTTAAAAATTCCAAAAAATAGTTTCAAGCTTTAAAATATTATTTTAAATTATTTTCAAGGCTCGATAATTATTATAAAATGATTATAAAGTCAGATTCGGGTATTCGAATCCTGATTAATTGTTTATAAATGATTCAACGACCCGTTTGAATTCCGAAATATGTTCAAAAATTTGTATTAAATATCTGGAAAATTATTTTAACCCCGAATCTTCTTTGAAAAATTATTTTGATTGAATATCTTGCGTGCTATGTGTTACGTGCTGTCTGATTGATGTGTTATATGCCTATGTGGTTATTGTTTGATTATTTTGGTCATAAATTTCAATCTGTAAATCGGATTTGGGTAAAATGAAGGGTAGATAGAAGCTTATGACGTCTTTGTGACGATTAAAATAATATGAGATTGAATATTAAAAGATACTTGTAATGCCTAGCAGAGTAAGCAGGGCATAGAAAAAGAAAGTCAGTGATCCGTAAATAGAACTGAAGCGTAGAAAGAGAAGACAAGTGATTGATGAGTAGAAGCAAGGCATAAAAAAGAAGGAAAGTGATTGATGAGTAAACTTTGAATGAGTACAAGTAAATTTGGAAATCATCTATGATAAGGCAAGTACTTCTGAACCTTCTTCAAGATATATTGCAAATATTTTTGAACTTTCTCATAACATGTTGCTAGTATTCAAAATAAATCATGTTTTATATTGCAAGCGCTTTAAACTATTCAACCTTGCACCCTGATCATATCATTGAACTTCAGCTGTATGCCTTATTTATTGTAAACCATCAACGGTTGATTTCCAAGATATTAAACCAGACAAATACAATACTACTCCACAAATACATACCCACCATAAATAAAATACTGAAACAAGGTACTTGAGTATACAGAAACCGATATACCCTATACTACCCTATATCATCAATGATCTATACCCTGCTTTATAATTGAACCATTATTCATCAGATACTTGATTCTTCATCAGGCTTGAAGCCGTTCTTCATATTTACACCTTGATATACCCTGGTGATACCTGTGAAATGTTTTATGCTCTGAGATAAATGTTTTATCAATGTTAATCATGATTCCGTCTTTATTGAATTACAATGGTTATCATATTGAATCATTTTAGAATTGGATGGTTTTATAAATGTGGACTAGATTCGTGGTCAGACCAGATTTGTGGTCATAATGGGCCAATGCGTGCCTTGGATCCAGTATAGTGAGCAGAGTTGTGTGCCTTGCTCGGGGTTAGTACGTGACTGATCAGCAACCTAACCTTGGTTTTTAAAATGAAAAGTGAATATCGAATTCTAATCATTGCTTATCCAGAAACTTGATTCTTTTGAATCATTTCAATTGATCATTGTTTAACCTCAGTTATTGCTATTATGACTTGTTGAGCTAGTTAGCTCACTCTTGCAAACCTTTGTATATTTTTAACAGTTAAAAAGAAAATTGTTGGTAACGAGGATTCCCAGTCCAGTGTGCGAGCTAGGATTCCAGGTTAAGTTGGATCGAGCTAGCAGGAGCTTTATATTGTAGATGAGTTATGCAAGATTGTAAGAACGATATCATTGTCATTTATAAGTTAAACTAGTTGGGATTTGGTACGATGCAATAAAAGTTAAGGTTATGGCTTATTTTCATACTTTAACCTATTACAATCCGTGGTTGTGTAAAGAAGGGTCAATGCATATAATATTTTATATACAGGTATATATATTGGGTGTGTTGTGAACCCCAAACTTCTGACCCGGGTTTGGAGGGCGTCACAGTCACCCTTGGTCGAGAGATCAAAGAAGAGTAAGAAAACTGAGCTGACCACTCAAGCCATCTATGTATCCTCCCAAAAGGATGCAGTTGTAACAATGGGGACTAAATAGACTCTAGATACATCCTCTCAACTAGGTGTGTCTATTGAAAAGAACATTCACCCCAATGCATCCTGTATAGAATCTGCACAGCCTGTACTTGATCAAATCCAAGTGTATGGTAGGAGAAATAAGGATGACACACATAGTGAGAGCACATCTATTGAAGCTCCCTCATCTATTCAGGGGGAGCTTCCAGCAGTCAATTCTGAGCAACAACTTCTAATCTCACAAATTTCTTCTCTACCTACATCACTTGAATCCAATTCTCAAGGGCAAGCTAAATCAAGTGACTTGGTTCAAGAAACCTTGCTCACCACCCAGACACTACAATCAGATGGTGAGAGGCTACTAGCTGGGGTAGACCTTGATGACACCATCAAAACTATTGGGGATTCATCAGTTTTTACTAAATACCCCATAGAGATACTAAATGCACCTTCATGTGCAAATCAGACTTCACAGACTGTTAGGTATGAGGGTAGTACTCCTGAGGGGGAGCTATCTCTCTAATTCAATTGGAGGTTCCTCGTGTAGGAACAACTCCCCTCAAAACCCTAGCAGATATTGCTTTGGCAGTAGATGCTAGGAGTACAATTGCCAATAATCATGCTACGGGGGAGGTAAGTTTATCTCATTCAAGTGACAGTGCTTTGCAAGAAGCATAAGGGTTTGAGACTGGTACATATGACAGTAACCCAATCAAATCCCCTCCAATTCATTTGGAGGTTCCCACTACATGTGAGGAACAACAACTTGTCAAAACCACAGAGTAATCTGTGAGTAAAACTGTGACTTTAGTCATAGGTGGTTCTGATTTACAACCCTTCACATCTCAATCACACCTCATTTCCCAATGGCTCCAAGACACTGAAAATCAACCTTCAACAATTGAAGATCTCGGAGTTGATGAACTTGGAGGCCTTGCACAAATCTCACAACAGTTACTCACATCCAACATGTCAAATCAGGACTACCAAGCTATCATGTTCACCTACCAGGCTGGTGTTGAAGAAACTCAAGCAAAAATTATTGATGAAACTGGTCAGGATGCTAACTGTGATGCTTGGTTGGACAAGGAATTCACAATTAAAATGGATGTTGTGTTAGCTAAATTCAGGGAAGATTACATTACAATTTTGGGAAGCAATGCCAGATCCCTAACTCTATAAGAGGTGTATGATGCCATAAATGAGGTCTATAAAGCTCAAATCAAGGCCTTCCATAACTTTGGAAAAGCAATTCAAATCAAACTGAATGGACATCAAGACAAGATTATGAAGATGGTCAGGGAAAAGATGGACCAAATCATCCCCTCTTAAACTGAGATAAAAAACCAATTCAAAACCTTCTCTAACAAATGTTAAGGTATGATCTCAATGGGATTGATAAGAGTGTAAATCAGCTGAAAGACTCCTTTGTACCCTTGCACAAGGTAGTTCAAGATCACATCACTAAATCCAATGACACAAGGTGGAAGTGAAGGGTTTCGAGCATATAAACGCAACGGAAACAATAATTAAAAACGTGAAAAATCAGAATTTTTGAAACCCTCCGCGCGAAAAATAGATATTTAATTCGTAGATCTGATTGTTTACCTTAAGAAGCTTTACAAATTGGTTGACTAATGGAGATCCAAAGCTTGTTCAATCACCACGCATCACGCTCTCGCGATCTACGCTCTATCGGTATCCACGCGAATGCTTGAACGCAAGGATTGAATGTATACTAGCACAAACTCATTTCTTCTTACGTTCTCCATCTTCTCCCTTGGTGGCTAGGGTTTTAGTAAAAGTCTTGCATACAAAATCAGACACACAAGAGATATTATATAAAGAGTATAATAAGAATTATAACTCTTAACTAATTAGGAGTTATTATTAATTCGAAATTCCTATTTATATAATAATTAAGTCACACTAATTATTTAACAAATGAATTTCATAATTAATATTAGTAAATTCGAATATCAATTTATATCTAATTAATTAAGTCATACTTAATTAATATTATAAATAATTTGAATTAATTTAATATAATTAAAATAAAATAATCCTTCAAGCATTCTTAGTGTGTGACCCTATAGGTTATTATTACACTTGCAACCAATTGTAAATCTAATTTAAAATCGTAAATAATGAACGGCATCTAGTAATACATCATTGCTACCCAACTAATAATAATTGAATCGGTGATCGATTAAACCTTTCGTGAATAATGTACAATGTAATATAATCCCTTTAACCAAATATTATAGATTAAACTAGAGGCATGTAATATGTCATCCTCATCATAGTTTAATCCAAGTTTCCTTGATCGATGAGTAGACTATCATATCAAATCAACATTTGAGCGTGGCCACGCATTTCATAGTCTAGCTCACATAAGAGGCAAATAATATCACTCCTAAAATAGGAGGGTTGAATCCCATCTAGATCATTCATATTTCTCATACGATTCATAATATACCCAATGTCCACTTTTATCATTACCCGGTCAAGGATAACTTTTAATGGAATCAATGTATATTAATTCTCGTATAGAAATATAATGACTTCGGGTCTAAGGACCATTACATCATTATCACTGTGAGAATTACTTATGACACAACAGATATGTAGAATCTCATATTGGGTCTGTCAAGCATCATGTACATATACATCTTCCGGTGTTTTTGACTGTAGTATCATCATATCTATGATCAATGAGATGTGATCATCAGCCAACAAATACACCAGTCTTAATGCATTATTATTGTCCCTTAATAATAATACTCGACTAGGGACCCTTAGGAATATTGATACTATTCTCATAATATAATTTCTAAGTCACGTACTTAGAGATATAGAATTGCATATCATATTCCAAGGACATTTATTAATCTAACATTTATATCGCAGTAAATTAAGGATTAATAAATTTTAAAGGGAATAATCGATAGAACATAAATATTAATAATCCTAATGCCTTAAACTAAAATATTATAGTGTTGTCTCTAGGGAACAAACACTAACAGGAAGTTGGATCAAATGCACACTAACATGTGCAAGCTACATTTGGACCATCTACTACTCTCTCTACTACAAGCTCCTCTCCACAAGACCTTCAAGCACTCAAGACACAGGTAGCTTCTGTTGAGTGGCATTTATGACACTTTATAATGCTCTAATAAGCTTTAAATTGATGCGTTTGTACTCAAGTTGTTAAGTGTTTTGACCTGTTTTCTAGTGTTTTTGCATTTCAGGCATTATCAAGGTAATCAGGTGAATTAGCATTATTTTGGTGCTAATTTGGTGTCAAGGTGGTGTTGGAATAAAAACTCGTGGAAAGCCGGCTCGAAGCAGCAAGGAAAAGAAGAAAATCTGAAGTTTTTCCAGAAGTACGGCGCGTCCGCGCTGGTCAAGCGCGCGGTCGCGCCAGGATGTCAGAAAGGCAGCGCGCGCACTGTGATAGCGCGCGGCCGCATCGTTGTGAAATCATAGAATCATGATTCTATTATAACTACAATTGGAGGACTTCTGAATTGCATGGGGCTGCTATATAAACAACTTTAGGTCATTTTTCATAGGTAATCAAGTCTGAGACATATCAGAGCGCAAGGAGAAGACGACAAGAGACCTATATCACAATTCAACAAAGGCGAAGACTATCAAGTTTTTTCTTGTGAATCTTTGTTTTGAGTTGTAATCTTGGATGCTCGTTTCTTGTTTTGTTGAACCTATACTCTTATGTTAACTTGGTTTTGTTTATTCATTATAAAGACTACATTTGTTATACCATGCTTTCATCAGAACCCACGTTGATGATGAGTCTGATTATGAGCTAATCGTTATCGTGGGGTTTTAACGGATTTATATATGGATTTCTTTAATTAATTTATTTTTATGCCTTAGTGTGTGGTGATTGTATGATAACCTAGTATTGGTTGTGCGTATTCATCTTATGAGCGTCGTGAACTTATAAGATAGTGTGTTAATCTTTAATGAAGACACAGTGAATTTAATGATTTAGAACTTGCCATACTAGCATAGGTTCATGTATTTATATGCATGATTCATAGGTAATTTAAACCATCTTACTTGCCCTATGTAATCAAGATAGATAACTTGTGCTTAAACTGTTATGTTGTCAAATTCTATAGACATATAGAGTCTCAATATAATTGGTGTCTATTTAGCTTCTATCTCTTTTGTGGATGTCTGGTATTATGGTACTCGTGCAACGAAAGTTGGCGTTTATCAGTTTCGTGTTATCTGATTAGTGTCATCACCATTACATGCTAAGGTTAAGAACAATAAGGATATTGAATGAAGTATTTAATGAAGTTAGAATCCCATGTTTGTCATATATATTAATTCAATCATCTTTACTCTCTTAGTTATAATTGTTAGTTTAATTCTTAGTTATAAACAACCTCAATTTGTTATCATCTTAGCATTGAATAATAACCATACATTGTTGCTTAAGTGCATAAATTAATTAGTTAACCAAGCCAGTCTCTGTGACAATGAACTAGAAAAGATTATATATTGCTTGCGAATGTGTATACTTGCGTGTATTCTTAGCGTATGTTTAGCGACTAACAAGTTTTTGGCGCCGATGCCGGGGACTGCAGTGTTAATTTTTAGTTTATATATTTTCCATCAGTGGTCGTTAAAGTTCATTGACTCGTACATTGTTACTTATTTGTTTCCTTGTCTTATCTCAGGTAACTTAGCGAGGGTGTATGCATACGCGTTCGCGTACTCGTAAGAGAACACTGGATAAAGCCGATGAAGAAGTTGTGGTGGTTCGAAAGGAAGTTTTTGAAGAAGAAAAGAATGTAGAAGAAGAAGAGAAAGTCGAAGAACCAGTTTTAGTAGATATGGGTGATCAAGCAGAAAATCCTAAGGCTTTGATGGATTATTCTCAGCCTAAGATCAATGACATTCAGTCAAGCATCATCAGGCCAGCCATCAACGCTAACACTTTTGAGATCAAGTTAAGCACGATTCAGATGATACATAACTCAGTTCAGTTTGGGGGTTCTCCTACTGAAGACCCCAACATGCACATCAGGGATTTCATCGAGATCTGCGACACATTCAAGTTCAATGATACGACTGAAGATGATATCAAGTTGTGACTCTTCCCATTCTCTCTGAGGGACAAAGCTAAGTGTTGGTTACATTCTCTACCAGCAGGGTCTATCACCACTTGGGAAGATCTTGCTCAAAAATTTCTCACTAACTTCTTCCATATGGCGAAGACTGTTGCAATCAGGAATGCTCTTACTCAGTTCGCTCAGCAAACTGGAGAATCTTTGTGTGAGGCTTGGGATCGATATAAGGAGATGCTAAGGGAGTGCCCACACCATGGCATGCCTGATTGGATGATTATTAACTGTTTCTATAATGGATTGGGTGCTACTTCTAGACCCATGTTTGATGTAGCATCAGGAGGAGCCTTGTGGGCTAAAAGCTACGATGAAACTTATGAACTTATTGAACTGATGGCTGCTAATGAGTACCAGAATCCTTCCCAGAGATTAACTCAGGGAAAAGTAGCAGGAATTCTGGAGTTGGATGCAGCAACTGCTATAGCTGCCCAACTGAAGGCTTTGATGATGAAGGTGGACACTTTGGATAATCATGGGGTTAAAAATCGCTAGTGTCTGTGAGTTTTGTGCTGGTGCCCATGAGACTGATCAGTGCACAATTTCTAGTGAATCAGCTCAGTTCGTGAGCAACTTTCAGCGTTCGCAGCAACCTGTGCCGGCCACTTATTATCCCAAAAACCGCAATCATCCTAATTTCAGTTGGAGAAACGCTCAAAATGTGGTTCAACAGCCTTATTAGCAGTATCCAGCTAAGCAGTACAACCCCCTGGTTTTCAGCAACCGCAATATGCACCGAGACAGCAACTTCAGCTACAACAAGCTAATAAAAAATCTGAATTAGAGGAGTTGAAGCTAATGTGCAAGAGTCAAGCTGTTTCTATCAAGACCTTGGAAAATCAAATTGGAAAAATTGCCAATGCCTTGCTAAATCGTCAACCTAGTACTCTACCTAGTGACACTGAAGTGTCAGGAAGGAAGGAACACTGAAGTGTCAGGAAGGAAGGAAGCTAAGGAGCAGGTAAAGGCAATCACTTTGAGGTCTGGAAAGGTTGCTGTAATAACCCCAAAAATTTTGGACTTTTTGTAACCCTTATGAATAGTGATTTTGCTGATTATGCTGATTAAGAAAACTTTTCATGCTACAATATGTAGGAGTTCTTTTATTGATATTCTGAGATCTTATTAGTACTCTATATGGTATATAAGTGTATGTAAAGATCGTTAGAATCCAAATTCGAACACTTTGATTTTTCCCGAAAATCCACCAGCACCGAAAGAATTGAGTATAAGGTAACATGATTAAAAGGATTTAAATTCAAGGATTATAAGAGAGGATCATAAAAAAAATATAAAATATTGAGAAAGGTTTAGGGGAACCCAAGTAATAAGATCCCGGATATGATCCCTCAAACGATAAACGAGTCGTAAAACAATTAAACGACAAGTAATGCAAGAGAGATTAGTGCAAGGATTAATGATAATGATCAAGCAATTAAGCAAGGATTAGCATAAAAGATGCTTCCACCACCAAGCAATGACAAGTGGCAATGATGAAGTCACCAAGGTGATGTCATGCTTAATCACACTCCACTCACTTTAATCATCCAATTAACCACCCAAATATCTCACTCAACTCCAATTTTCCACCACAAACATAATTAACAAAGAAAAACACTCTCCCCCCCCAAGAATGTTGCTTTTGGCCCAAGCATAAACAAGGAAGAAGAAAAAAGAAAAACCTAGGCTACACTCCACCATTTCCATCAAGGTTTGTTTCTAAATCTTTCATATATCAAGATTAAGACTAGCTATGAGTTTAATCATCAATCTTCATTCCTAGATAGCTTAAACAATTTATCAAAGAAGATGATGAATAGTGTTTTCAAGTTACTAACTTTGTTTTCTTTGTTTTTCCTTTAAGATCCAAGCATTCCTAGGCTATCTCAAGGCTTCTTAAGGCTTCCTAGCTACTCTAATCACTCCAAGGAAGGTATAACACCTCCACACCCTAGCTTATATTTGAGCATTAGTTGAGTTTTAAGCATGTTAAGTGATGGTTATAGTAGTTAGTATAATAAAAGCATGGTTGTTACATGATTATATGGATGGTTAAGATTAAGTGGTGGATTGGATGATCCTTGTATGCTAATTAAAAAATGGATGGATTATGGAGATGTTTTGTCTTAAGAGGATGTTAGGAGTGAGTATCTTGATGGTTGATGATTTGTTGGTTGTACTGGTATAGATTAGAAATGGAAAAGCATGAAAATGTAGCCGTTATAATGCCTGATTTTCTTTAGGCCCAACTTACACTAGATAGTAGGTATAAGAACCTCTCTGTCCAAACCCGACCACTGTCATGACTAGATAGATTACGTTACAAGCTTCGTTTGATATGTGTTTCGCTTGAATCCGATGTACGGTTTAGGAGAAACAACCGTTTTAAGTAACGGCGTTTCGCGAACGTACCATTACCCCTCGCTTTACTTTGAAACCTTGGTTAAGGTCCTTAAATGACTAATTGGAGTATAAAACAATTATGTAAGGTTAATAGGTCAGTTGGTAGGGTATTCGCGAAAGAGTCACTTTAAAATTCATAACGGTTAATTTATTAAAAATGGTGGAGCCGAGGGTACTCGAGCGACTTATGTGAATCGTTAAGCGCAAAAGCGAACATTAGGGTCTAATTGGTTAAAGTCTAGTTTCTTAAGCGATCGTGGTTGTGGCGCCCCAAAATCCGGGGTCAAGAATCTCGGAGACCACGCCATCTAAACCATTACAAACCACATACCTCACACCACAATATATAAATACTCATACTTTACGACCCCACACTTATCACACACACACTTACAGGTTATTGTCTTGGAAACGAACCATTCATAACTAGAGTAAATCAAACCACAAAGTGATAATTATTACAACCTAAAAGTAATTAAGTCTTACGGGGGAGTAACCTTTAAGTAAGGCTAGTCCGTCGGCCAAATATACGTATCTTATTTATTACCTTACATAAGTCATACTTATAAATAAGCCGAACTAAAAAACAACTGAAAACCAATCCAGCTTATTCGGACTGCCTGCGGTACAACACCAAACAACCTACGGAACAGCTGGCCATTTCCTACCCGTTTCCTGGCTGTGGTTCTCATGGTAGGCATTTTAATTCACTGGTATGTTGTGTCAATTTAAGAAAACAAGTGTGAGCTATAATGCCCAACATAATAATGTACAGTATGAAAATGACTGTATGATAAACTTACGTAAAACATCGTATATGATAATTACGTTTTATTCGAAAATAATTTTCCTTGGTGATACACACCTTTTATGAAAACAATCCTTTAGTGGATTTTATTAACCTGCGAATACCTTAATAGTAAACCTAGCACATAGGCTTGGGTTACGGTATTGCATTACAATTCTAATTGGAAAAATTGGACACTCGTTGGAGCCATTGCATACGATGATCAATCATAATACGATAATAGTAACCTTTTCTACTAGTAGAAGGACGACACCTTCGTATCCCGGTTATCATCCTGGCCGCATTCGGGCTACGTGTCCCATTTTGGGTATACACATACTTCACAAGTTCCTGAGTACACAGAGTACCTTCGCCTGCGGTACCTTTGGTCGTCCATCTAGCACACATAGTACCAGAGTCTACCCCTCCCTTGTCCTTTAAAAGAATTCTATCATATCTCGAGAACTTGAACCACATCGAAGTTCCCAAAAGCGTTTTGCTTGTTGATATGAACAACTTATCTTATTAGGGTATATATATATATACGTACTTCCGAAATTTTTGGAGGAAGTACTAAGGATGTGAGTTGACCGTTGTCAATAGATAATTACATAAGGGGGGAGTTTCTCCTTGAAACTATATTCAAAATATTAAAATAAGTCGAGATAATATTCTCCGACGATCTGAAATTATTCGAATGATTTTGGAAAATCAGAAAGTATTTTAAATCAGGTTCTTTAATTTTTAAATCATAAATAAACCCTTTAATAAATAATTAAATGATAATCGATAAATAATTAAACCTCAAAGGAGTTTACTTTTAATAAAATAAAAATAATATTTCTCAACTAATTTATGTTTAATAATTTAATGAACTTTAATATTTAATCGAGTCTGAAGTAAATATTTACTGAAGAATACTTCTCCCTAATAAATGAATAGTAAGTAAATATTTCTTGTCCGAATGATAAAGTATAGTCGAGGGAATACGATCTTCGGAAATTGTTTTAATAAAAGTTCGAGGTGTTTAATATTTTGTAAGTGGATGTTGAGTCCCTTTAAAACGTACTACTATGAACTTGTAATCGTCCTATAATATCACCGGAATGATTTCCGGGTTTTTATCTTGAAATCCCGAACGACTCTCGGTCTTATTATAATATGTCATGCTTATAGCGGAATAAAACATTTCACGATATATACTTATCGTACAACATCGCTACATTATGCGAAAATTCAATAACTTCGTATCATGGAAAGCATGGTATTTATGCAATGATAATAAAACAATCATTTCACAACACAACAGTAAATGGAGTTGGGTTCGTAAACTTGCCTGGGTATCTCGAGGTGGAGGATGCTCTAGGTTCCGCTCGGAAATCTATAATCATAAACACAAATCATTTCGTTAGGTCCCGTTCTAATTTACGGCTACCCGCACTCATGCGCTAATTATTATGCACCCTCTCAACTCGTTTTACCCTTATTATTTCTTCAAGTCCTTATTCTCATTATGGTTGCTTCCTTTTTCAAAGTATCTTAAGTCCATTTTCATTTTCGTCGTCGGCTCCGCTTATGGATTCTACGGTTTCTAATCGCGTGATCTCGGCTCCGATATTTTTATAAAATTGAAAAATAATTATCTTCACTTGAAATTTTTATTTCAGTTAGGAAACTCAAAATACTACTTGCTGTAAATATTTCATGATTTATGAAAATTCTTAAGTCGATCCTTTATATTTTCAAAGTTCGTAATTCGTAGCAGTTTTTGTCGCGTAAATCACTTTTAGTAAAACGGCCATAACTTTTGATCCGTAAGTCGGAATCAAGCGATTCAAGAGCCTAAACGATCCTTATAACATTTTCTATCATCATCAAGGATTATTTTTCAAGAAACTGTAGTTTACATCTTCGGGACTTTCTGCAGAAACTTGAAGTTATGATTTTTTCATTTTTGCGAGATTACGGTTACGATCGGAGTTTCGTTTATGCCTTAAATCTTTATACTACCATCAACAATCAACATGTCATAATCACCACACTAAATCCTCTCAAGAACATCATGTTCTTGAGGCAACAACAATCAACCTTAAATCTACTTAGCTAAACATCAAGATTTCAACAATACCACCACTAAAACTAAGTTTACATCTACATACTAAAAGGATCTTGAACTTAAATCTTAAATAAAGTTGGGTCAAATATTTTTACCTTTTTTGAGAGCTTGAGATGTGTTCTTGATGATGGTGAAGTCTTGGGAGTGCTTAGTATGGTTTTTGGAACCTAAAACAACCATTAAAATCAAGAAATCAAAGAAGAGTTACTATTCACACTATTCATTATCAACCTTCTTGATTTTATTTCACCCATCAAACCTTGATAAAAAGAGCTCAAAGATTTATCTTACCTTAGTTTGGTTGGTAGAATCCTGAGAATTAATGGGAAGATTTATCCATGGCTAGAGCTTGAAGATTTGAAATTGGTTTCTTTATTTTATGGTAAAGGGCCGAATGGGAGGTTTTTGGGAGAGAAGAAGTGTTTTTATGCTTGCTTCCTTGGTTGCTTCTTGGAAATGAGGTTGTGATATCTTTTTATTTGATTTTTTATTCTCTAGTTTAGATCCTAGGATTTTATTCATGTTGCAAATCTTGGGGACAGATCCAACTAGCTTCCTAGTTTACAGGCTAAGCCACTTGTTTAGCTCCTTAGCTTACTATTTGGTAGCCTTGGTTGATCATCCTACTCCTTACCTCACTATTTGATAAAGTAACCATGGTTACTTTCTTACCATGGTTAGTTAGTGCGTTACTTTTATTTAATCGTTTATGCGTTCGCTCGGTCGCTTAAACGTTTTCGTAATACTTCCTCGTAAATGGTTCGCGACGTAATTCCTTTCGTATTTATTCCTTATATTTTGAATTATCATACTTGGATATAAATCCGTAGGGTTTAAATTTTGTAATTATATTGTGATTCCCGAAATCCTCGATGATTCGTAAATATGGTCGTTTTTCAAAGTTCGTTTTCTTCGAAAACTAATAGCGTTTACATACACTCATTTGGTATGTATAATCATAATATCAACTTCGAAACTCATTTTTTCATGCACTACATAGTGTGGGCTAAAAAGTTTTCCCCGTCCGTCAAGGTTACTATTTATTAAATGTTTTACAAGGTCTCAAAAATTCCAGTTATTACAGTGGTTTAATTCCAACTTATATGTTGTTTATAGGTTACTAGACTCGCCCCAGGCCTTTTACCACCCCCAGTCGCTCAGGCAAGTTTTCTACCCGTATAACTATTATTGTGATGTATATATGTATATGCATTGTCTTGAGATAAGTGCATGGTTATTATTAGCAAAGTCTTGCGATATATTGGAGCATGTGATATGACATTTATATGCATGCCTGTTTCGTAGTCTTGATATTCTATTATCAATTCAAATGCTTATAAACTGCATAATACCTATGCTAGAGATAAGCAGTAGTTGCGTATACCCTTAGTATAGGGGACCCAAAGGTGAACATTTTTCTAAACCGGGAGTCGATGTTCTCGAGTATAATATATATATATATAGTTTCTATAACTATGAATCGGATAAGGTATATTCAATAGTTTTGAATAATAATCAAACTTATTATCAATTATTCAAATAAAGATCGTACTTTCGTATAAGTATATCTTTTGTTATTTATTATTCATTTCAAGTATGAGTTTTAAAACTTCTACTTCAAATATTTTTATAAAGATGATCCTTATGGGAATATTATTTAAATAATTATATTTAGATATTTCCTAATATATCGGGATTGATTTATTTTATTAAATCATCATTACTCTAAACATTCTTTAAAATGTTTTTGAGTCTTTAAAATGATATTAAAAGTTAGGGCGGATCCCAAAACTCGTTTTCAAATTTAAGATCTTCTTTTCGAAGGGGATTTAAATACTCACTTAAATATCTTAGGGATCCGGCTCTATGGTGTATTTTATATTCGCAACGAGGTTGCGGTTTTGATAAAAGAATTTGATTACTTGTCCAACGTTCGGGAAGTAGGTCCATCTAATTGAGTCGGTATAAGCGACAGGCCGGGGTACGGTCTATCAAAGTGTAAGTGTTTGGGTGGCAGTCCATCAACGCGTAAGAGGCCGAGTAGCGGTCCAGCACAAGGTCCTAATGCGGCCAGGGTGATGACCGGTGGGGGATTCATCCATCTACTAGTAGAAAAGGTTACTTAGTGGTATCTTTTCCTGATCAGCAAGATATCAGGTTTATGCCAAGATTCTCTTCATTCCAAATTCATTGGATATTACAACTCTATTTATACTTTTCATGACAAAGGTTTTTAGGGAATGTGTGAGAGATATATATAGGTATATATATATCGGGACTTAATGAAGTATCTCGTAACTTCATTTCATTCAAATAATATTTCAAAGATTGAATCTATTCAGGTCTTATGTTGAGGTCTCATCTATGTGATGAACCTTTGAAAACTTATTATACTTTGAACAGTAATAGTTCAAGTAGTTTTCTAAAATGATATAAGTATAGTGAAGTAATTGGTAACTTCATCTTCCTTTAAGCTTATATGTAAGTAATTATCTTACATTTGATAAAGATTTCCAGTAAGTTATCTATTTAGATACTTGCATTATTGATTATACTATATCTTATCTTGCGAGCTGTAATGCTCACTCTTGCTTCATTTCTTCATCACACAACAACAGTTAGGAAGGATGGCCAGACTCAAACAGACCCAGCGTAAAAGCGTGGGAAGCGTCGTGCGTCTTCCCGTTGATATCATAGCTGCTATAGCTGCAGAGGTAGATCTATCTGTGGGCCAGGCATTCTACTTTTGGGGAATCAATTATGTATAATTATAACTTTTGTTGGATAATGGCAACTAATCGTAAACTTATTAAGTAATCATTTTGGGTTGTAATAAGTTTTAAATTGTAGATTCAAGTACTTGTACTTATTTTAATTTCATATCTGAGACTATAACGTGTTGTGGTGTGTGTTAGAGTGGGGTCACAGCATGAGGCTATTTATTTTTAATTAAGTTAAGTGATATTTATGAACAGAAATACCGTGACAACCCGGATCCCCGACCCCGGATCTGGGGGTGTTACAGTTGCGAATCCCGAACAAACTCAAGCGTTGACTGAAGAAGCTGAGGATGAGAAAGAAGTAGAGCAGCAGGAAGTAGAAGTGGAACCAAGGAAGACTACTTTTGAGCACACTCCTCCTGAGGGTAATACAGGGGAGAAACAGATCTATCCTCCACTTCCTTTTCCTAAGCGGCTGTAGAAGAAAAAGCTAGTCAAGTAATTTGAGAAGTTTCCGGAGGTGTTCAAGAAACTTCATATCAACATACCTTTCGCTGAGGCTCTTGAGCAGATGCCTAGTTACGCAAAGTTTATGAAAGGTATTCTCTCTCGGAAAGTGAAGCTAGATGATTTAGAGACTGTCGCTCTCACGGAGGAATGCAGTGTTGTGCTGCAATAGAAGTTGCCTCTGAAGCTTTGTTAGTCGCTAAACACGCGCTAATAATACACGCAAGTATACGAGTTCGCAAGTATTATAGAATCTTTTCTAGTTCGTTCCCACGGAGACTGTATTGGTTAACTATCTAATTTATGCACCTAAGCAACAATGTATGGTTATTATCCAATTCTAAGATGATAACAAATTGAGATTATTTATAACTAAGAATTACGCTAACAATTATAACTACGAGAATAAGATTGACTGAATTGATATATATGAAAAACATGGGATTCTAACTTCATTAAATACTTCATTCAATAGCCTTATTATTCTTAACCTTAGCATGCAATGGTGATGACACTAATCAGATAACACGAAACTGATAAACGCCAAGTTTCATTGCACGAGTACCATTCTACCAGACATCCACAAAAGAGATAGAAGCTGAATAGGCACACATTATATTGAGACCCTATATGTCTATAGAATTTGACAACATAACGGTTTAAGCACAAGTTATCTATCTTGATTACATAGGGCAAGTAAGATGGTTAAAATTACCTACGAATCATGCATGACACATACATGAACTTATGCTAGCATGGCAAGTTCTAAATCCTTAAATTCACTTTCGCTTCATTAAGAATTAACACACTATCTTATAAGTTCGCGACGCTCATAAGACAAATATGCACAACCAATACTAGGATATCATACAATCACCACATACTAAGGCATTAAACAATTTAACTAAAAAAATCCATAAATAAATCCGCTAGAACCCTACGATAACGAGTAGCCCATAATCGGACTCATCATCAACGTGGGTTCCGATGAAAACATGATATAACAAACGTAATCTTTATACAAATAAATAAAACCAAGTACAAACAAGAGTATAGGTTCATCAAAACAAGAAATAAGCATCCAAATTACAACTCAAAACAAAGATTCACAAAAATAAACTAGATGGTCTTCGCCTTTGTTGAATTGTGCTAAAGGTCTCTTGTCGTCTTCTCCTTGCACTCTGGTCCGTCTCTGACTTGTTATCTATTATAAACGACCTAATATGAATATATATAGTAGCCCTCAACAATCTGGAAGCTTCCCTTTTAGAATTGTAATAGAAACATGATTTTGAAATTCGGCCTCGGCGCGGCCGCGCTCTATCACAGCGCGGGCGTGCGGCATTCCTAGAACCCCGGCGTGGCCGTGCGCTATCACAGCGCGGGCTCGCCGTCCTTCTTAGAAAAACTCAGATTTCTTCTTAAAACTTGCTGCTTCGAGTCGGCTTTCAAGGAGCTTTCATTCCAACACCACCTGGGCACTAAATTAGCACCAAAACCATGCTAATTCACCTGATTACCTTAATAGTGCCTGAAATGCAAAAACACTAGAAAACACATAACAACTTGAGTACAAATACACCAATTCAAAGCTTATTAGAGCATAATAAAGTGTCATAAATGCCACTAAACATACCCCCAAACTTGAATCGATGCTTGTCCTCAAGCATAAACAGACTCAAAGAACAAGAAACAAAAATGCATGAATGCAACTATATGAATGCAATGATCCCCAATAGAATAACTCAACCAACCAACAAGCAACATATCAACAAATGCAGTTATTCACATGAAGATCAATCAAATCATACAAATTAACTTACAAACTAGAGACGTGCGTGTGTGAAGATGCTTACAGATATACTATCGCAACTGGATCAATAATCATGACTGACTACTCATCAAGGCAATCGCAAGGTTAAAAATAAAATAAAAAGCTAGACTCATAATTACTTATAACACTTCAATTTTTATATTGGAGTTTTATACGGATTCATGCTTTTATTCACTACAAAACAACACAAATATGCTTATTTGATCGTGCAATAAGTGAGGTCCACAAAAGACTTATACAATAGTACCCATGGGAAGGCCTCAACCCCGGGGTCAGGAGTTGACATCATCAATAACAACTATAAGATAGACAATTCCACGATAAAATATAACTACGGAAGAATCTCCTAGTCATCTGCAATACATATATAAAACATTCTGCAAGGGTGAGCAATCAGTTGCTCAGCAGTACCACTATATGAATAACAAGTAAAACAGTTTATGATAAAGCTGTGATAGGAACAATTATTATAGCTCGTTTGCACAACATGTAAAACATTCATAAACTGGATATTCAAAACTAGCATGCTTTCAACAAAACAAACGTAGTAGTGTGCTGTGTACAAATACCAGAGTTTAATTCTAGCATGCCATTTTCATTTCCAAATCCACTGTATAACTCACTGGTTCCGTTAAGAGAATCACAAAGCCAAATCAGATACGTACGGATATGTAAAGACAGCTGATGAGGCTATCAATACCGGACGGCTCCCACTGCCATCCCATATACTTGTTCCGGAACTCAGAGACTAGCTAGGTCTGTGACCTGCTGGACTAATCGGTTATATAATGCGCGCAACTGAATTAGCCTCTTACGCCACCTTAATAGGCCTACTCTGGCCCCTATGTATCCCATATCTGATCGTTTTATCCAGTTTTCAAAACATTTGTACCTATCTCATTTTCAAAATCATTCATTTTACCAGCACACATATAAAATCCAGTTCGCAAATTATTTCATCCGAGATAGGTATCTTTCGAAGTTACTTTTCCCCAAAACAATTTGAAAACAGTGATTTATAACTATAGGGGATACATAACTTAAAACTTTTCTGTTCCATTACGAGAATAAAATGTTTAGCTATTAATATATATTGAACCATGAAAGAATGGTCAGGGGTACTTGCCTTCCAGAGCTTACGACTATCTCTGATTGACCTTGGACTGACTTGGACACTCGGCTTTATCGCCTTACTATCAGACTATCCTGGATCTGACTTCAACACTCAGGTCCTTCGCTTGGAACCTCGCTGCGCTTGAGATCATCTCCAAAAGCTCACCATCATTCCAAGATGGCAGGAACCCTCTCTCCTTAACAATAGGCTTCGCAAGAAGCCTCGCGTACTCCTCCTCAGCCTCGAGAGTAGAAAACATGGGCCTCACACCACTCAAAGTTGAAGAATCGCTGGCGCTGCTATCGACTTGAGTTCTTTGTCTTTTGGGTGCCATGGAAATTGATTAGAGAGAATAAGAGTTGTGTTTGAGAGAGAATTTGTGTTTGAGAGTTTGTGAATTAGTGAAGAAGTTTGTGTATGGGGTGTATGTATATATAGGTGGTGAAAAGAAAATTAGACATGGAATAGAAGTGGGATTTGATTATGGGAATAATGGGAGTAATGGGTTTGATTTGGAGAGGGAATTATGGGTTGTGGGGGAGTAAAATTCGGTTGGGAATTGATTTTGGGACAAAATTCCTGTTTTCCCCCCTTAAACTGCCTTTTATTTTTTTCCAAAGCTGGGACACGGCGCGGGCGTAAGCTGGGACGGCGCGGGCGCGCGCTACTTCTGCCAAACCGGCGCGGTCGCGCGCTGTAACAGAGCAGGCGCGCGGTGTTTCTGTGTAAATGGCGCGGCCGCGTGCTAAAACAGCGCGGGCGCGCCAGGCTTCTGTAGTCAGTATTTTTCCATTTTTTTGTGATTTTCTCTTTTCTTCTTTCTTCCTCTACTTACTAATGTACAACAAACTTGGATTGCCTCCCAAGAAGTGCTTCTTTTACGTCGCTAGCTCGACGTAGAATCTTGAGATCAAGTGGACAATAAAACGGCACTAACCACCTCGTGGTTTGCCGTGTTACCATAATAATGCTTCAACCGTTGACCATTTACCTTGAATGCTTGGCCCGGATCATTCTCAAAAATTTCCACCGCTCCATGTGGAAACACAGCTTTGATTATAAAGGACCCTGACCATCTTGACTTCAACTTAGCAGGAAAAAGACAGAGACGAGAGTTGAATAAAAGAACTTGTTATCCTGGCACAAATTTCTTGAGCACTAGACCCCGATCGTGCCACCTCTTGACTTTCTCCTTATACATCTTGTTGTTTTCATAAGCTTGAAGTCGAAAATCGTCAAGTTCATTGTTAGTCCCTTAACAATATACAAAGAATTACAAAAGGGGGGTTGAATGGAATTCTTGAACCTTTTCTTAAAATAAAAAATGTTCAAACTCGAATACAAATATAAGTGTTTTGATTAGCACAATGCGGAATAAAAGCTTACGTGAATCAAAACATAAGTAATTAAAAACAAGAGTCTTTAAAAACTTTCTGGTGGATTTAAACAATTCCACCAGAGATATATATTATATCTAGAGAATTTCTGTGTGCAAGAATGCTCACAGCTGCTTACAAATTTGAACTACTGAGAATATAGAGAAATGCTAATAATTCTGCGTACAAATGTTTCTCACTTTTTGTATCTCAGATCTTCGTTTCTATTTTCTACTTCTTGATTTATATAATACCAAGATTACAAAGTCAAAAGACAGGATCATTATAAAAACTATCAGGTCTAATGCTTTATTACTTTGTTCTCTATTACCTAGTTAATAGGCTTCCTCATTCCATTTGCATGCATCCCGACGAATATGACCAGTTGTCACTGTCAACTGATGTTTGAATTCTTTATCCATTGGGTTCATGATCATCCGTCGGATTGTTGATCATCCATCGGGTTGTTGATCATCCGTCGGGTGCTTTGTAGTTTATCCATCGGGTAGCAATCAGGCACTTGACTTCATTGCACTTATGCAGAATTACAAGACATCATCTATGTACCATTAATTAACCTATTCTGCATATCTAGTTAAAGTCCACATGACTTATATGCTACTACAGACTCTATACAAAGGTGTATGCAGAAATGTGCTACAGACTCATTATTACATAAGCTACTCACTCGATGGATAATAAATCATTATCCGTCGGGACTATAGATTTATCTGTCGGGACTAAAATTCTTATTCGTCGAGTGTTATATTATTTCACTAAATAAAATCTACTTAGGTGTTTTGTTTGTGAAATCATCAAGTACACAACATATGCACAATAATCTCCCCCAATTTATGTCTACCGGAATTGTAGCCATAAATTAAGAGACACTTGATGATAACAAAACACCCTAAACATACATCTTTAAAAGAAAGTAGATAATACTGAAAGTGCTTCAAGTAATCAAAATGTACAAAGTTTGGCTCACAGTCATTTCAAGATGCTCCTCTATCCTGAGCAGATTTTTCTAGTTTCTTGAAGGTCCGGATCTTCTTCCAAGCTTTCTGTTGTTTTCATCAATCTGATTTTGGAGCTGCCTGTGGAATTCCAGTTCATCAGATTCTGAGAGATTTAGCTTTTCTTGCATTTCCAATAGAGTCCCATTGCTGGAGATGTTCAGTTGGTCTTCTAATCTGAAGAATCTTCTCACACCTTTGTCATCCATGAACTCCATCAGCCAGTAGGGCCTTAGATGCACTCTTCTCCCTGTGTATGGGAAGATTAGAGTCTTTGGGAGTGCATCTTTAGCTCTAACACTCCTTAGTTCTTCAATCTTCTTCAATACTAGTCTTCTTACAGTGACATTGAACCCAAAGTTCTTCTTGAAGGATGAATAAACTTTAATCAGTACAGCTTGGCTCTCTTGAAGAATCCTGTGAAGTGGCCACTGAATCTCCTTTCCTCCTTTGTACTTGAACACTAACCTTTCAGGTAGGTTTCTGTATGCATCAATTCCCCTCACTTCATCTAGTTCATCCAGATAGAGGTTTAGATCAGAAAATTCTTTGATGTCACACAAGTACAAGTAGTCTCCCTTATTGACTTTGGGCTGAGCTTTGACTACAGATTTGGATTTGAGAGGTGACAACTTCACCTTCTTGACTGCTCTTGACTTTGTCCTTTTTGGCTTGCTAAGGATTGGTAGACTGAAGTCAGGAATTGGTATGTTATCCCATTCTATTGGCTCATCCTTGGGCACAATAGGTTCACCATGAATATTCCCGTAGGGATCCACCACCCTTATATCTTCAAATACCACAGAGGGCTTTGATGCTTGAGTTGTGGTTGGTGTGGGTTCCTTAGGAAATTGATCTCCCAATTCCTTGTCAACAATATCTAGTTTCCTTTTTGTTCTTTTAGCCAATTATTTCTTCCTTGGAGATTTCTTCTGTTCTTCAACTTGCTCCCTTGATTCAGTGGCTTCAGATGGTTGAGAGGGAATTTGTTGAGATGAACTCACAGCCTGTAGCTTGGCCAAGATAGCAATCTGCTCTTTCTTTTGTTTAGCCTTCTTTGCATCTAGAATAGCTTGCTTCTTTTCCTGCTTCAATCTGGCTTTTTCTTCTTTATTTGCTTGAGCAAATTGAGGATGTCCAGCTACCACACAAATTTCCTTCCCATTTCTGAATATCTTAGCAATCCTCTTTTTAGAAGCTAAATCAGTTGGATCTTTGTAGAAAACAATTGATCTTGACAGAAGCTTCTTCTCATCAGGCTTGGGTGTCTCATACACAATATCCAAGGGGTTCTTCAAGGATGATTTTGAATAGTTTACCCTTGGTTTAAGAATCATTTCAGCCTTTGGAGACTTGATGCAGGAAGATTGTCCTCTTTCCAGATAATTCATTCTCATCTCATTCACACTGATTTGCTTGACTTGAGAGTGATGGATGGCTGACTTAACTGGCTCCTTGAAAAGTTGGAACTTCTTCTATATCTCCTCATCAATCTTCTCCTAGTTGATCAAACTCAACTTTTCTTTCTCAGCAACTTTCAAGTTTGTTGCTGCTACCTGAATCAGATCTATACCTTCTGCAACTGGTGGCTTTGAGACAGTAATTGATGGCACAATTACCTTAGTGATTTGTATTTGAAGCTTCTCCCCCTCACTTGGTCCTTTCTCCCCCTTTTTGTTATCATCAAGTTGAGGAGTCAGGCCTTGTGCTTTAGCCAGTTGTATTAGAAGATTGGTCTGAGACTGCTGATTTTGAAGAATGGTGGCCACAGAATTTTCAATAACTTGAACTCTGTCTTCCAGCTTGGCCAGCTTATTTTCAGCATCTGATTCTCTTCTCAGTCTCAGTAACAGATCCTGCATGGTACCATATGGCATGACTGAATCCAGCTTCTCAGAATTGTAGGTCTTCAAGTCAGCTATATCCTTTTTGAGTTCATCTACACTCAGATTCTGTCTTAATTACTGTAGCTTCATTAGATGTAGAGAATCTAGGTGACCTTGAAGAATAGCCTTGGTACCAGCATTTGAGCTCTTCTGAATGGCCTTTTGGATAGACATGATTTATTTGACCAAGGATACATTAAATTGTCTTGGTGTGGACTCCTTTGTCAAGGCCCATTCAGGTAAATCTGGAATAGAACTTGGGCCTTCATCTCCCCCTAAGTTCATGCTTCCATCAAATGAAATAGAGTCATCATCATTAGAATTTATTCCAAATTCCTCAGATGGCTCACCAGCTGTAGAAGGCATTAAATTGACAGCAGCTTTATCCCTTTGTAGAGATTCTGAAGTATGCACCAGATTTAAAGTCTTTTCTGCCTCCTCATTGCCCTGAGCAGCCAACAATTGATAGGCTGACACAGGATGAGTAAAAGTGTCAGCATCCAAGGAAATGTTATCAATTACAGCTTTGTAATGTTGCTGAAATTGTCTTTTCTTTTCAGCATCATCCACAATCATTAACTCATGAGGAATGGCTGGATCAGCCCTTATACCCTCTGTACCTGCTTTTCTCTCATGTTCTCTCTTTTGTTGTATCAGGGTCTTACCCTGGCTCCCCACCCTCACACCCTCACCTTCACCTACTAAGGTGGGACTCCTCTCACTCCCTTTTACCAATCCTGAAGAAATGGATTACAGATTTTCACTCATTTCCTCTCCTTTTTCCTGGGAGCAACCCAGACTCTCACTCAAAACACTCTGCTCTCTCAATCCTAAGAGTGATTGTACAACAACTAGATCTTCTGCACTTGAAATAATTGAAGTTTGAAGCTGTGCAGAGATACCCGACGGATGAGTGATATCCATCGAGTGAGTGGTTTTGCTATCCGACGGAAAACTGCTGTTAGGCTTATCCGTCGGGATACAATTACTACTCGACGGATGAGAAATATCCATCGAGAGGGTAAAAATGAATGAGATGGGAATAGAAACTATTGTTGACTCTGTGCTGATTGAAGATATTTTAGGCACAGATGACACAACAGTTCTTGAAAGAATTGGCAAGTGAGCCAACAAATCATCTAAAAATGATGCTCACTTGCACTAGATTTTGGCTTCCCCAACAGAGTTAAAGAAGGGCAATCAGGAATTGATGTGTGTATCATATCCATATCCAGAGAATTTATTGGTGAGTATGGTGTGTGAGGTGCTTCTATAACTAGAGATTTTGGCTGTGACTCCACATTTATTGGAGCCACATCAAATTGAACTTGAGAAGGTACAGTGACTGTGTCTTTTGCACCAGTTTGTACTGTGTGTGTACTCTGTGCATCCCCAAATGTTTTTGATTTCTTCTTTCTGGCATAAGCTTGGGGTGAGCTTGTGTCCCTAACCCTCTTGGCCTGTGCTCTTGGCTGAGAGCTTTGTTCAATAACCACATCCTTTTGGGAGGATGCAGCTAGAAGTGAGCTTTTGTCCTTTTTAAGCACTGCAGTTTGTTGGGAAACTACAATGTGGCTAGGTTGGGATTCACTCAACTCTCCAACCTTATTCTTGGGGTTTCTTTGATGTTCACCCCTTCCCTCACCTGAGTTTCCCTCCTTCACACTCCCCTCTTTTGTTTTTGTGGATTTTTCAACTGGCATCTTTTGAGAGATACCAGAGGGGGTTTTCTTTGATTTAGATTTGGAAATAGTAGTAGGTTTGGAGGCTTTGATAGGCAACTGTTTGGTCATTGGCACAGTTTCCATAGCTACTCCTGAATTCAAAGAAATAGTAGAGGTTGGAATAGTTGTAGGGATGGATGAACTTACCTCACTTACCTGAGGTGCCTGCATTACAGGAAAGTAGAACATTGGCATACCCTTGTGATGGTTGGCCCTGTTCAGATCTGCAATAATCCTCCTCTCTTGAACCCAACAATCCAGTTTGTTTTAGGGTTCTCAAGAACTATTTCTTCACAGAGGTGGTTAGCCAATAACATAAAAAATCTGGCATAATAAATATTCTTCCCTCTTTTATTTAACTCTCCTAATTTATAACCTAACTCAAACAAGATAAGGTCACTGAAGTTATAAAATTTTTCTGTAACTAGCATGTATAGCATGTTAAGCATGGAAATGTTCACTGAATCAAAATTACTGATTTTTCCAGAGAAAACTTTTGTAACTACATCACACATGAAACTCCATTCCTTCCGAAGACCCATTCTCCTAATATCACTCATTTTAGAAGTGGAAAGTGCATAGTGAATGGAATTAAGCATATTGATAATATCAGTGTCAGTGTGTGGTGAAGTCACATTGTTATCAGGTATTTTGAAACATGCTTTTATCACATCACTATTGATACAGAATTCTTTACCTTTAATGGTTAGAGTGATGGTCTTATCTGTAGAGTTGTAGGTAGCAGTGGTCCACATCTCTTCAACAACTTCACAGAAGATTGTGGGTGATTCTAGCATGGCATAATTGAGCTTGCAATTCTTCACAAAGTCCATCATCTTGTGGTAGTCCTCTGATTGCTAAATACCCTTATTGACCAATGCAGTGAAATTGTTCTTCTCATAAATGAACCCAGTTTGAGACATAATCTTTACTACAGGTGCCATTGTTAGAGAATGAAAGCTTGAAGAGAAGGAGAATAATTGCTTGAGAGAGAATGAAATAAAAGCAGTTGAATTTGAGAATGATAAAAGAAAACAATTGCAATGAAATAAGTTTTTATACTATCTCAGAAATAACTGATAAAAATAATAAAGTAAAATAAATTAACCAATAGAAATTGCCTAAAATAGCCGCTTAAAAATAAACTGTAAAAATTCCACCCATTATCCATCGTGTAATGCTTACAAACTGTAAGTATACTCGATGGATAATGTACAGGGAATTAACGGCTGAGATTAAGACAATTCGACGGATGAGGATAAACTGTTATCCGTCGAGTTTTAAAAGATTCCAGAAAAGTAATTGATTTTCATTAGCAAATAGTATATCGACGGATGACTAATCTCGATGGATAAGGGTCATCCGTCGAGATGTAAATTTTGACTTGGCCAAAATTTCATTTTAGACCTAAAAATCAACTAAATTTCTTGCTACATGACAACTTGCAAAATAACTCAGATAAATTTAAGAGTAATTAAGCATACCTAACTCACTTACCAACCTTGAAAAGGTGGACTCATCCAGTGGCTTGGTAAAGATATCTGCAAGTTGCTTCTCACTTGGAACAAAATGTAGTTCCACAGTACCATTCATTACATGTTCCCTTATGAAATGGTACTTGATATCTATGTGCTTTGTCCTTGAATGTTGCACTGGATTTTCAGTGATGGCAATTGCACTTGTGTTATCACAGAAAATAGGAATTCTCTCAACTTGCAAACCATAGTCATCAATTTTTCATCCATAAAATCTGTGCACAGCAACTGCCAGCAGTAATATATTCAACTTCAGCTGTAGAAGTAAAAACTGGATTTTGCTTTTTACTGAACCAGGACATAAGCTTGTTTCCTAAAAATTGACAGGTTCCTGTTGTACTCTTTCTATCAATTCTACAACCTGCATAATCTGCATCTGAATAACAAGTTAGATCAAAACCAGAATCTCTAGGGTACCAAATGCCAAGGTTTGGTGTTCCTTTGAGATATCTAAAAATTCTATTAATAGCTATCAAGTGAGACTCTCTAGGATCAGCCTGAAATCTAGCACATAAACATGTAGCAAACATTATATTTGGCCTACTAGCTATTAAGTACAGAAATGAGCCAACCATGCCTCTATAACTTGAAATATCCACAGACTTTTCAGTAGTGTTTAATTCAAGCTTAGTTGCAGTGGCCATGGGAGTTTTTGCAGATGTGCAATCCATTAGATCAAACTTCTTTAAAAGATCAAAAATATATTTAGTTTGACTAATGAATATTCCATCACTAACTTGCTTAACTTGTAAACCAAGAAAGTAAGTTAGTTCTCCCATCATACTCATTTCATACTTACTTTGCATCAATTTGGCAAACTTTTTGCAAAGTTTCTCATCTGTAGAGCCAAAAATAATACCATCTACATAAATTTGAACAAGTATACTAGAGCCATTAACATTTCTGAAAAATAAGGTTTTATCTACAGTACCTCTTGTGAAGTGATTTTCCAAAAGGAACTTTGATGAAGTGTCATACCAGGCTCTAGTGCTTGCTTCAGTCCATAAAGTGCTTTCAGAAGATAATAGACATACTCTGGAAAATTTGGATCTTCAAAACCAGGAAGTTGACTGACATATACTTCTTCCACCAAATCTCCATTCAGAAAGGCACTTTTGACAACCATTTGACAGACCTTAAAATTGGCATGGGCTGCATAGGCTAAGAAGATTCTGATGGCTTCAAGTCTTGCAACAGGTGCAAATGTTTCATCAAAATCTATTCCTTCTTGCTGATAATAGCCCTTAGCAACCAATCTAGCTTTGTTCCTGACTACTATGCCATTTTCATCCATCTTGTTTCTGAATACCCACTTGGTGTCTATTGGATTCTTTCCTTTAGGCTTGGGTACCAGCTTCCATACATTATTCCTTTCAAATTGGTTTAGCTCTTCCTGCATAGCTAAAATCCAATCAGGATCCAACAAAGCTTCTTCTACCTTCTTTGGTTCTTCCTTTGACAGAAAGCTGTTGTATAGACATTCATCCTGAGTTGCTCTTCTTGTTTGAACTCTAGAAGAAACATCACCAATGATAAGATCAAAGGGGTGATCTTTTGTCCATTTCCTTTGTTGAGGTAGATTAGCTCTAGATGAAGAGACCTCATGGTTTTCTTGATGTGTGATTCAGTTTTGATTGCTAGAAACTCCCCCTGAGTTTGTGGATCTTTGATTTGAGATAGGGGAATTTTCTATAGGTGATCTGTCTTGACCTCCTACTCCTTTTGATAACCCGACGGATGGTGAATTTTGAGTACCGACGGATGAGGCAGGTTGTCTTCCGACGGATAACGCAGATTGCCTTCCGACGGATGAAGCATTATGCAACTCGACAAATATTGAGTTTTGTGCTTCATTGGTAGTAGATTTGTCTGCATTATCCTTAGACACTGTTTCTTGATCACTTTCATCATCACTATCATCACTAACCATCTTCACATTGTCGAATTTGAGGCTCTCATGGTAATCTCCATCTTTCAGTCCTTCAATCTTTTTATCATCAAACACAACATGTATAGATTCCACAACAATATTGGTTCTTAGATTGTAGACTCTATATGCTTTACTAACAGCATATCCAACAAAAATTCCTTCATCTACTTTATCATCAAACTTCCCATTTTGATCAGTTTAATTTCTCAGGATATAGCATTTGCATCCAAAGACATGAAGAAAGTTCAGAGTTGGCTTCTTATTCTTGAACAATTGATAGGGAGTCATGCATCTTGCTTGATTAACCAGAGAAATGTTCTGAGTGTAGCATGCAATATTTACAACTTCAGCCCAGAAATATGTTGGTAGTTTAGATTCTTCAAGCATTGTCCTTGCAGCTTCAATAAGTGATTTGTTCTTCCTCTCCACTACTCCATTCTGTTGTGGAGTCCTTGCTACTGAAAACTCATGCAGAATTCCATTTTCTTCACAAAATGCTCTCATGACAGAATTCTTGAACTCAGTTCCATGGTCACTCCTGATTCTTCTAACTTTGAAATCAGGATGATTGTTGACTTGCCTTATGTGATTGATGATGATTTCACTAGCCTCATCTTTAGATTTTAGGAAATATGTCCAAGAGGACTTTGAGAAATCATCTACAATTACTAGGAAAAATCTTTTCCTTGAGATGGACAATACATTGACTAGTCCAAACAAATCCATGTGAAGCAGTTACAAAGGCTCTTCAATTGTTGAATCAAGTTTCTTCCTGAATGATGCTTTGATCTGCTTCCCTTTTTGGCAGGCATCACACAATCCATCCTTTGAAAACTCCACTAGAGGAATTCCTCTTACCAGTTCTTTCTTTACCAGCTCGTTCATGGTCTTGAAGTTTAAATGGGATAGCTTCTTGTGCCATAGCTAACTTTTATCCTGACTTGCTTTACTGAGAAAACAAGTTACAGATTCTGCTTTAGTTGAGTTAAAATCAGCTAGGTACACATTTCCTCTTCTCACACCAGTGAGAACCACTTTGTTGCTTCTTTTATTAGTCACAACACAGGATTCTGAGTTGAAGGTTACTGAATTGCCTTTATCACAAAGCTGGCTGATACTCAAAAGATTGTGTTTGAGACCATCCACTAAGGCAACCTCCTCAATGATGACATTGTCCTTTGAAATTAAGCCATATCCCACAGTATAACCTTTGCTGTCATCTCCAAAAGTAATACTTGGGCCAGCTCTCTCCTTAAAATCTATGAGCAGGGTAGAATCACCAGTCATGTGTCTTGAACAACCACTATCCAAGTACCAAAGATTCTTTCTATTTCCCTGCACACATCAAAATCAAATCAAGTTGATTTTGGTACCCAAGTTTTCTTGGGTCCTGCCTTGTTAGCTTTCTTTTTCTGTTTCTTAGGTCTTATCTCATTTGACTTAGGAATTTCAGATTCATCCTTAGTCATTTGGATTGGACCTTTGAAACCATTCATTGCTACAAAATTTTCATGCATATTATGACTAACAGGAAATGGCATGCTTGGTGTAAACATGTTACCCCAGTAAGGCATGCTAAATGGCATTTGTTGTGACGGCCTCAACCCCGGGGTCAGGAGTTGATGTCACTAACAACAATACTAATAAACAACATAACCCAGCTTATTAATTATACATAATTTCGACCCCTTTACCAAGACCTTTTCCAGGTTTAAGTATGACTTAGGTTACAACCATCACAAAACCAACTTACTAAGGACAATTCAAACAATACTATCTTTATTCAGCAACTCAACAGACCCGCTTGGGTCCAACACAACTACCTCAGAGGAGCCTGACATGGAAGGAACTGGAACTCTGCCCGACTACCACCGAAGAATCCCCTAGATATCTGCAATACATATACAAAACATTGTTGCAAGGGTGAGCAATCAATTGCTCAGCAGTACCACTATATGAATAGTAATCAAAGACAGTTTATAATAAATAATTATAGGAATAGAAATCATAACTTAATATAAAACAAGTAAAACATGTATGAACTGGATATCAAAACTAGCATGCTCTGCAAAACCAAATCATTAGTTGTGTGCTGTGCATAAATATCAATTTCAATCTTAGCATGCTTCTTTCGTTTTCAAATCTTATGTCCCATCGCAGGACCCATAAAACCATTTGTCCCGTTACGGGGACCCAAAATAATTTGTTCCGTTACGGGAACCATAAAACTTATCCCATCACAGGATCTATAAAACTTGTCCCATCACAGGACCTATAAAACTTGCTCAGATATAAAGGTATTGGATGATCCCCGGTGAGACAGCTGATCAGGCTATCCTATAAAACTTGTCCCAGAACTCAGAGACTAGCTAGGTCTCTATCACGCTGGGCTGGTGGTTATAATAGGGTGCGCAACCACTTCGCCTCTTATGCTAACTTCCAGGCCGTTACGGGCCTTCTGCGCACACTCATCCAATTATCTGATCATTTTTATCCAGTTTTCCAAATCACTTACCAATCTCTTGTCAAAACAATTATAACTAGCACATTTTCCAAAACATTTTCATTCTATTCAAAATTTTAGAGATAGGTATTTTCAGAAGTTACTTTTCCCCCAAAACACAAGTTAATAAAATAATTTGAAACCCAGGGGATACGTAACTTAAATCATTCTGTTCCAGTATGTAATTTAAATCAACAATTATTCATATATACTGAACCGTAAAAGATTTGTTCAGGGGTACTTGCCTTGCAGAGCTGTACAACTAATACCGATTGACCTTGAGCCGACACGGACGCTCAGACTTTAACGTCTAACCACTAGATTACCCTGGATTCGACTTCAACACTCAGGTCCTTCGATTGGAACCTTACTGAACTTGTCGACTGTCCACTAGGCTATCCAACGCCAACTCCTGGGCTTTCCGACTAGCACCGGAGAAACAAAGGCGGCGTCCGGAAACCGCAGAAACAGCAGGCGGGGAGGGAGGAAAATGGAAAGGAGGTAGAGAGAGAAGAAAGAGAGAGACGGAGAGTTACAGAGAGAGAGGAGAGATCGAGACTGGAGGGAGAGGGAAGTCGAGAGAGATTGATGGGGAGAAAGTGACATGAACTGAAAGATATAAAACGGGTTGAACCCGAATTTACAAGCCCTTACCCCTTTTTTTTCATATAAACCCCGCAATAAAATTTTATCTGACCCGCACTTTAACTATTTAATGAACAATTCACGGGTAATTAAAACCCGGACATTAATAAAATATTTTATAACATATCACAGATAATCAAAAGATAATAAAAATAGAATTTTCAAAATTTTAAAATAATTTTCGAAACACAAATGATACCCGTTTTTTAACGAATAAACGAAACGACACGCGGGTGAAATTAATCTCAAAAATTCCCAAAATAATTTTAAAATTCTCGGAATATTCCAAACTTAAATAAATATGAGTTTCATAATTTTTAAAGAATTTTGGAATTACATACGGATTTAACAAATAATTACAATTAGAAAATCATACATGGCTAAATAATTAAAGAAATGTTGATTTCTCAATTTTAAAAACTCCTAAAAATAATTAATAAAATTATGAAGCCATAAAATGATTTTAGGGATAACCCAAGTATTTATGGAAATAAATCCTGAATTAAATCACCTTTAAACACAAAAGTAACGTAACACAGCTTCACGACGAATTATACAATTAATACACGAACACCACAATTACACATAATCAATTAAAATATTAACAAAAAAAATATCCAGCTGACTGAACCCATACACATATTTTATTTATGTAATTATTTAATAATTACATATTTAAACAATAAAAATATACGAGTCGTTATATTTGTGGCATACTATATGCAGCATAATAATGATTAGGTGCAAATGGCATATTAGCAAACTGTGCATTCATGTTCAGTGTAGGCATATCATTAACAAGCATGGGCGGCATGGCATTCATGTTAGGAAATTGAGACTGAACAGACATGGGAGTAGGCATGGCAGATTTGCAATTAACAGATAAATGATTTACACTACCACACTTGACACAGATTTTTCTAGGAGCATATTTATCAGGTGTGTAATTATTGTGTTTGTTAATCCCTACTTTACCATTCCTATTGTTTTTCCTTTTAGTCTCTGTTTTTACCTCAATTTTCTCAAGTCTGTCACTTAACTGTTTGACAGTCATGTGACCAACATTAGCCTTTTTCCCTTTCTTAACTTGACTTGACTCTCCTGAAACAAAGTTCTTGGAAACAGACCCATACTTCTCATTCAGCTTAATTAGTTTGGATTTGCTAATGGGCTTGCTCACAGCCAACGGATGAGGATTTTCATTATTCGACGGATAACACTTTTTGTTATCCAACGGATAGTCCTCATCATCCGTCGAGTCTACATCTGTTAGCAGTCCATCTAACAAATTAGGTTCTAGTTTCTCTTTGTTCTTTTTCCAGGCTTCATCACAGAAAGACTCAATTCCTTGAACATTGGTGATTTGAGCATGGACATCCCTGGATGCTTTCCATGCTTTAATCACCTCTTGTTCATGCTCGAGCTGCTTCTTCAAAATCTCTTCCTTTTTCAAGGACTCGGTTAATTCCTCCATGGCAATCTTACACTCAATTCTTAATTTCTCAAAATCAATAAACTGAGACTCAAGCACATTATTCCTCTCACTTAAAAATAAATTGTTTTCTTTGATTTTAGCATTTTCTTTAGTAAGAGACTTAAGTGTAATACGCAAATGATATAATTCTGTAGACATGTCATTTATGGCATCATTACACTCAGCTTTAGATAAATGTGCAAGGTTTGTAGTAATTACCTGATTGCTTGAGGAACTTGTCTCTGTCTCATCAGACTTGGCCATTAGGGCTAGATTGACATAGCTGACATCTTCATCCAAACCATCTGCTGCCCAGTCATTTTCTTATGTAATAAAAGCCCTTTCCTTTTGTTTGAGTAGATCAAAGTATTTTTGCTTGTAATCCACAGACTCAAACTTTTTCTTACTGGAATCTGACTTCCTACACTCATTGGCAAAATGCCCTGCCAAGCCACATTTGAAACATTTGAATTTTGACTTATCCACCATGTTTCTAATTGGCTTGGCTGCTCCAAAGTTCTTCTTGAACTTGAACTTGGCAAATCTCCTGGAAAGAAATGCTAGGTGCTCATCAATGTCCTCCATGTCATCTTGGCTCAATGAATCTTCACTTTCTACTGCAAGCCCCTTGCCCTTGTTCTCACAGACCTTTGAAGTTGATTCAACAGCTTCCATCTTTACTTCCTTCTCCTTTTCTAACTCAGCAACTAGTGCAATGGATTCTCCTTTCTTCTTTCCTCTATCCATCCTTTCATCCTGCTCTATTTCAAGCTCATAGGTTTTCAGGATGCCTTACAGTCTCTCCAAAGTAAACTCCTTATAATCTTGTGAGTTTCTTAATGAGACTGTCATTGGTTTCCATTCCTTTGGAAGAGATCTAAGGAATTTCAGATTAGAGTCTTTAGTCTGATAGACTCTTCCATGCAACTTAAGAGCATTTAGTAGTTTTTGAAACCTACTAAAAATGTCAGTGAGAGACTCACTTTCCTCATTGTGAAAATGCTCATATTGCTGAATCAAGAGCTGCATCTTATTTTCTCTAACTTGCTCAGTGCCATCACAGATTAACTGTATGGTATCCCATACTTCCTTGGCAGTTTTATAGTTGATAATGTTGTCAAACATGTCTGCATCAACTCCATTAAACAAAATATTCATGGCCTTTTTATCCTTCCTGACTTGTTCAATGTCATGATCAGACCATTCATGCCTTGGCTTGGGAACGGATGGCTCGTTTCCTGTTGCAGCTCTCATTGGAACATGAGGGCCTCTTTCTATGCAGTCCACATAGGCCTCATCTTGAGAAAGCATATGAAGATGCATCTTTACCTTCCAATGATGGTAATTATCTTTATCTAGAAAAGGAATCTTGACTCCAACATCCTTCTTGTTCATCTTGTTGAATTGTTTTAATCTTTAAACTCTTTGTAGATTAAGAGCTTGCTCTGATACCAATTGTTAGTCCCTTAACAATATAGCAAGAATTGCAGAAGGGGGGTTGAATGGAATTCTTGAACCTTTTATTAAAATAAAAAATGTTCAAACATGAATACAAATATAAGTGTTTTGATTAGCACAATGCGGAATAAAAGCTTACGTGAATCAAAACATAAGTAATTAAAAATAAGAGTCTTTAAAAACTTTCCGGTGGATTTAAACAATTCCACCAGAGATATATATTATATCAAGAGAACTCTGTGTGCAAGAATGCTCACAGCTGCTTACAAATTTAAACTACTGAGAATACAGAGAAATGCTAATAATTCTGCTTACAAATGTTTCTCACTTTTTGTATCTCAGATCTTCGTTTCTATTTTGTACTTCTTGGTTTATATAATACCAAGATTACAAAGTCAAAAGACATGATCATTATTAATACTATCGGGTCTAATGCTTTGTTACTTTGTTCTCTATTACCCAGTTAATAGGCTTCCTCATTCCATTTGCATACACCCCGACGCATGTGACCAGTTGTCACTGTCAACTGATGTTTGAATTCTTTATCCGTTGGGTTCATGATCATCCATCGGATTGTTGATCATCCGTCGGGTTGTTGATCATCCGTCGGGTGCTTTGTAGTTTATCCGTCGGGTAGCAATCAGGCACTTGACTTCATTTCACTTATGCAGAATTACAAGACATCATCTATGTACAATTAATCAACCTATTCTGCATATCTAGTTAAAGTCCACATGACTTATATACTACTATAGACTCTATACATGTATGCAGAAATGTGCTACAGACTCATTATTACATAAGCTACTCACTCGATGGATAATAAATCATTATCCGTCGGGACTATAGATTTATCCGTCGGGACTAAAATTCTTATCCGTCGAGTGCTACATTATTTTACTAAGTAAAATCTACTTAGGTGTTTTGTTTGTGAAATCATCAAGTACACAACATATGCACGACATTCATTTAACTGAAGCATCCTCTTCTTTCTAGCTACATCCAAGTCCAGATTCAATTTCTTCAAAGCCCAATATGCTTTTCGCTCGAGCTCCACAGGCAAATGACACCCTATATCATAAATCAACTGAAATGGAGACATTCCCAATGGAGTCTTATATGCTATTGTATACGCCCAAACAGCTTTATCAAGCTTCAAAGACCAATCCTTCCTTGATGGACATACCACTTTCTCCAAAATGCACTTGATCTCTCTGTTAGATACCTCAGCTTGACCATTTATCTGAGGATGATAAGTCGTAGCAATGTGATGATTCACATTACACCTTTTCATCATAGCAGTGAAGTTGTGATTGCAAAAATGTAACCCCTCGTCACTGATTATGACTCTTGGAGTTCCAAACCTTGTGAATATTTGCTTGTGAAGAAAATTAAGCACCACTTTCACATCATTTGTTGGCAACGCCTTAACTTCAACCCATTTCGACACATAATCAACTGCCAACAAGATATACTGATTGTTACAAGATGAGACAAATTGCCCCATGAAGTCAATTCCCCAAACATCGAAGACCTCAACCTCAAGAAGCATATTAAGAGGCATCTCATCCTTTTTAGACATATTACCCACACGTTGACATCGATCACATTTCAAAATGAACTGATAAGCATCTTTAAAAAATGTTGGCCAAAAGAAACCTGCTTGAAGAACACGAGCTGCTATCTTTTCTCCATCATAATGTCCTCCATAAGCCGTTGAGTGGCAATCTCGTAAGATCCCCCCCCCCTCCATTTCGCTGTAAGAAATACATCTCCTGATGATTTGGTCACCTCCTTGGCAAAAAGAAACAGCTCATCCCACATATACCACTTCACCTCATGAAGAAACTTCTTTCTTTGAGCATAAGATAAGTCGGGAGGCATGATATTACTCAAAAGATAGTTCACAATGTCTGCAAACCATGGTTCTTCTTCTTGCACTCCAAACAGCTGCTCGTCGGGAAAAGATTCATTTATCAATGTCTTGTCCAATACAGTAGCATTAGGATTCTCTAAACACGAGAGATGATCAGCAACTTGATTTTCAGTTCCTTTTATGTCCTTGATCTCTAGTTCAAATTCTTGGAGCAAAAGAACCCATCGAATCAATCTAGGCTTCGAGTCCTTACTTGAGATGAGATATCAAATGGCGGCATGATCAGTGAAAACTATCACCTTAGTCCCAAGTAGATAAGATCGAAATTTCTCAAAACCGTGGACAATAGCCAAAAGTTCTTTCTCCGTAGTAGTGTAATTCAGTTGAGCACCATTTAAAGTCTTACTAGCGTAGTAGACTACATGAAATATATTGTTCTTTCTCTGCCCAAGAACTGCTCAAACTGCATAGTCACTTGCATCACACATCATCTCAAAAGGCTCATTCCAATCAGGTATAGTTATGATAGGTGTTGTGATTAAACTCTTCTTCAATGTCTCAAAAGCTGCAAGGCACTCGTCATCGAATTTAAAAGGAACATCTTTCTCTAACAGACTGCACAAAGGCGTTGAAATTTTTGAGAAGTCCTTGATGAAACGCCTGTAGAAACCCGCATGACCAAGAAAACTGTGAATCTCCTTGACAGAAATAGGTGGAGGAAGATTCTTAATAATCCCCGCATTGGCCTTGTCCACCTCTAGACCCTTATTAGAAACCTTGTGCCCGAGAATAATGCCTTGACGCACCATAAAATGACATTTCTCCCAATTCAGAACCAGATTGGTCTTTACACACCTCTTGAGAACGTGTCCCAAATTCTGCAACCATTCATCAAAAGAATCTCCAAAGACTGAGAAGTCGTCCATGACCACCTCCACATTCTGGCCAATCATGTCAGAAAAGATGGCCATCATACATCTATGAAATGTGGTTGGTGCACCACACAGACCAAAAAAAACTCGTCTGAAGGCGAAAGTACCAAATGGACAAGTGAAGGTAGTCTTCTCCTGATCTTCTGGAGCGATACAAATCTGATTATAACCCGAATAGCCATCCAGAAGACAATAATACTCATGACCAGCCAACCTGTCAAGCATCTGATCAATGAAGGGCAATGAAAAATGGTCCTTCCTATTGGCTTTGTTTAGCTTCCGATAGTCCATGCAGACTCTCCACCCCATGACTGTCCATGTAGGAATAAGCTCATTCTTCTCATTTGCTACCACAGTAATTCCACCTTTCTTTGGCACACATTGGACCGGGCTTACCCATGAACTGTCAGAGATAGGATAGATGATCCCTGCATCTAGCCACTTCAGAATTTCCTTCTTCACTACCTCCTTCATTATAGGATTAATTCTTCTTTGCTGCTTGACTGTAGGCTTGCTACCTTCCTCTAGCAGAATTTTATGCATATAGTAAGAAGGGTTGATCCCCTTGATGTTTGTTATACTCCATCCAATTACCGACTTGAAATCTCTCAGAATCCTGAAAATCTTTTCCTCATCACTACCTGAAACGTCATGTGCAATAATAACAACCAGAGTAGATGCATCACCTAAAAATGCATACCTCAAATGCTCTGGTAAAGGCTTAAGCTCAAGAGATGGAGCTTCCTCAATAGAAGGCTTGAGGCGTTTAGGATCTTTGTTCAATTCCTCCATTCCAAGAGATTCGAAAGGCATATCAATCTTCCTTTTCCAGGGAGAAGCATTCAAATACTACAACTGCTCTTCATCTTCGTCATCTTCACTGTCTGAATTTCTCAATAACGCCTTCTCTAAGGCATCGGACCTTAGCAATTGATCAACTTCCGATGTGACCACCAAATCGACCAACTCTACTTTTAAGCACTCCTCATTATCAGAAGGAAATTTCATAGCACTGAACACATAAGAGGTTACATCCTGATCCAGCACTCGCATTATAAGCTCACCTTTCTGCACATCGATCAAGGTTCGACCAGTTGCCAAGAAAGGTCTTCCCAAGATTATGGGAATCTTCTTATCCTCCTCAAAATCAAGAATTACAAAATCAGCAGGAAAGATGAGTTTATAAACCTTGACCAAGACATCCTCCACAATACATCACGGATATGTAATAGAACGGTCGGCCAACTACAAAGTCATATAAGTTAGTTTGGGATCAGGTAAGTCCAACTGCTTGAAGATTGACAAAGGCATCAGATTGATGCTAGCTCCCAAGTCACATAAGCATCTGTCAAAAGACACTTTTTCAATAGTACATGAAATAATAAAGCTTCCTGGATCTTTAAGCTTTGGAGGCAACTTCTGCTGTAGCACAGCACTGCATTCCTCCGTGAGAGCGATAGTCTCTAAATCATCTAGCTTCACCTTTCGAGATAGAATACCTTTTATAAACTTTGCATAACTAAGCATCTGCTCGAGAGCCTCAGTGAAAGGTGTGTTTATATGATGTTTCTTGAACACCTCCAAAAACTTCTCAAATTGCTTGTCCAGCTTTTTCTTCTGCAACCGCTTAGGAAAAGGCAGTGGAGGGTAGATCTGTTTCTCCCCTGTATTACCCTCAGGCGGAGTGTGCTCAATAGTAGTCTTCCTTGGTTCCACTTCTTCATCCTACTGCTTTGCTTCTTTCTCAGCCCCAGCTCCTTTAGTCAACTCTTGAGTTTGTTCGGGATTCGTAACCTTCCCAAACCTCAAAGTGATTGCCTTTACCTTCTCCTTAGCTTCCTTTTTTTCTGGCACTTCAGTGTCACTAGGCAATGTACCGGGCTGATGATTTAGCAAGGTATTGGCAATTTGCCCAATCTGATTTTCCAAGGTCTTGATATCAACAGTTTGACTCTTGCACATAAGCTTCAACTCCTCTAATTCAGATTTTTCATTAGCTTGTTACCGTTGGAGTTGTTATCTTGGTGCATATTGTGCTTGCTAAAAACCAGGGGTTGTAGTGCTTAGCTGGATACTGCTGATAAGGCTGTTGAACCGCATTCTGAGCGTTGCTCCAACTGAAATTAGGATGCTTGCGGTTGTTAGGATGATAGGTGGCTGGCACAGGTTGCTGCGATCACTGGAAGTTGCTCACGAACTAAGCTGATTCACTAGAAATTGCGCACTTATCAGTCTCATGGGCACCAGCAGAAAGCTCACAGACACTAGTTATTTGATTAATTCCATAATTAGCCAAAGTGTCCACCTTCATTGTTAAAGCCTTAAGTTAGGCAGCGATAGCAGTTCCTGTGTCCAACTCCAGAAATCCTGCTACTTTCCCCTGAGTCAGTCTCTGGGAAGGATTCTGGTACTCATTTGCAGGCATTAGTTCAATAAGTTCATAAGCTTCATCATAGCTCTTAGCCCACAAAGCTCCTCCTTATGTTGCATCAAGCATGGGCCTAGAAGTAGGACCCAATCCATTGTAGAAACAGTTGATAATCATCCAATCAGGCATACCATTATGTGGGCACTTTCTTAGCATCTCCTTATATCGATCCCAAGCCTCACACAGAGATCCTCCAGTTTGCTGCGCGAACTGGGTAAGGGCATTCCTGATTGCTGCAGTCTTCGCCATGGGGAAGAATTTAGTGAAAAACTTTTGAGCAAGATCTTCCCAATTTATGATAGACCCTGCTGGTAGAGAGTGTAACCAGCACTTAGCTTTTTCCCTCAGAGAGAATGGGAAGAGTCGTAGCTTGATAGTGTCTTCAGTCACATCATTGAATTTGAAAGTATCACAGATCTCGATGAAATCCCTGATGTGCATGTTGGGGTCTTCAGTAGGAGAACTCCCAAACTGAACAGAGTTCTGTATCATCTGGATCGTGCTTGACTTGATCTCAAAAGTGTTAGCCCTGATGGCTGGTCTGATGATGCTATAGACTGAATGTCATTAATCTTAGGCTTAGAATAGTCCATCAAAGCCTTCAGATTTTCTGCTTGATTACCCATAGCTACTACAATTGGCTCTTCAACTTTCTCTTCTTCTTCTACCTTCTTTTCTTACTCAAAAACTTCCCTACGAACTACCACAAGTTCTTCCTCGGCTTTATCCAGTGTTCTCTTACGAGTACGCGAACGCGTATGCATACACCCTCGCTAGAGTACCTGAAACCAGACAAGGAACAAATAAGTAACAATGTCCGAGTCAATGAACTTTAACGACCACTGATAGAGAGCTCATAAACTATAAATTAACACTGCAGTCCCTGGTAGCGGCGCCAAAAACTTGTTAGTCGCTAAACACGCGCTAATAATACACGCAAGTATACGAATTCACAAGTAGTATTGAATCTTTTCTAGTTCGTTCCCACAGAGACTGTATTGGTTAACTATCTAATTTATGCACCTAAGCAACAATGTATGGTTATTATCCAATGCTAAGACGATAACAAATTGAGATTGTTTATAACTAAGAATTACGCTAATAATTATAACTACGAGAATAAGATTGACTGAATTGATATATATGACAAACATGGGATTCTAACTTCATTAAATACTTTATTCAATAGCCTTATTATTCTTAACCTTAGCATGCAATGGCGATGACACTAATCAGATAACACGAAACTGATAAACGCCAACTTTCGTTACACGAGTACCATTCTACCAGACATCCACAAAAGAGATAGAAGCTGAATAGGCACACATTATATTGAGACCCTATATGTCTATAGAATTTGACAACATAACGGTTTAAGCACGAGTTATCTATCTTGATTACATAGGGAAAGTAAGATGGTTAAAATTACCTACGAATCATGCATGACACATACATGAACCTATACTAGCATGGCAAGTTCTAAATCCTTAAATTCACTTTCGCTTCATTAAGAATTAACATACTATCTTATAAGTTCACGACGCTCATAAGACGAATACGCACAATCAATACTAGGATATCATACAATCACCACATACTAAGGCATCAAACAATTTAACTAAAAAAATCCTTAAATAAATCCGCTAGAACCCCACGATAACGATTAGCCCATAATCGGACTCGTCATCAATGTGGGTTCCGATAAAAACATCATATAACAAACGTAGTCTTTATACGAATAAATAAAACCAAGTACAAACAAGAGTATAGGTTCAGCAAAACAAGAAACAAGCATCCAAATTACAACTCAAAATAAAGATTCACAAGAATAAACTAGATCATCTTCGCCTTTGTTGAATTGTGCTAAAGGTCTCTTGTCATCTTCTCCTTGCGCTCTGGTCCATCTTTGACTTGTTACCTATTAAAAACGACCTAATATAAATATATATAGCAGCTCTCAATAATCTGGAAGCTTCCCTTTTAAAATTGTAATAGAAACAGGATTCTGAAATTCGGCCTCCGCACGACCGCGCGCTATCACAGCGCGGGCGCGCCGTCCTTCTGGGAAAAACTCAGATTTCTTCTTAAAACTTTCTGCTTCGAGTCGGCTTTCCACGAGCTTTTATTCCAACACCACCTGGACACCAAATTAGCACCAAAATAATGTTAATTCACCTGATTACCTAAATAGTGCCTGAAATGCAAAAACACTAGAAAACACATTAAAACACATAATAACTTGAGTACAAATACACCAATTCAAAGCTTATTAGAGCATAATAAAGTGTCATAAATGCCGCTCAACAAGCTTAAAGATCCAGGAAGCTTCACTGTTCCGTGTACTATTGGAAAAGTGTCTTTTGACAGATGCTTATGTGACTTGGGAGATAGCATCAATCTGATGCCTTTGTCAATCTTCAAGCAGAGTGACTTACCTGATCCAAAACTGACTTATATGACCTTGCAGTTGGCCGACCGTTCTATTACATATCCGTGAGGTATTGTGGAGGATGTCTTGGTCAAGGTTGATAAACTCATCTCCCCTTCTGATTTCATCATTCTTGATTTTGAGAAGGATAAGAAGATTCCCATAATCTTGGGAAGACCTTTCTTGGCGACTGGCCGAACCTTGATAGATGTGCAGAAGGGTGAGCTCACAATACAAGTGCTGGATCAGGATGTAACTTTTAATGTGTTCAATGCTATGAAATTTCCTACGAAAAATGAGGAGTGCTTAAAGGTGGAGTTGGTTGATTATGTGGTTACTTCAGAACTTGATCAATTGCTAAGGTCTGATGCCTTAGAAAAAGCCTTATTTGGAAATTCAGATAGTGAAGATGACGAAGGTGAAGAAAAATTACAATATTTGAATGCTTCTCCCTGGAAGAGGAAGATTGATATGCCTTTTGAATATCTTGGAATGGAGGAATTGAACAAAGCTCCTAAACACCTCAAGCCATCTATTGAGGAAGCTCCCACTCTTGAGCTTAAGCCTCTACCTGAGCATTTGAGGTATGCATTTTTAGGTGATGCATCTACTTTGTATGTTATTATTACATATGACCTTTCAGGTAGTGACGAGGAAAAGCTCTTGAGGCTTCTAAGAGAGTTAAAATCGGGCAATTGGTTGGACTATAGCAGATATCAAGGGAATCAGCCATTCTTATTGCATGCATAAAATTCTGCTAGAGGAAGGTACCAAGTCTACGGTCGAGCAACAAAGAAGACTTAATCTGATCATGAAGGAAGTAGTGAAGAAAGAAATTCTTAAGTGGCTGGATGCAGGGATCATCTATCATATTTCTGACAGTTTATGGGTAAGCCCAGTTCAATGTGTGCCAAAGAAAGGTGAAATTACTGGGATAGAAAATGGGAAGAATGAGCTTATTCCTACAAGAACAGTCACAGGGTGGAGAGTTTGCATGGACTATAGGAAGCTAAACAAGGCCACTAGGAAGGATCATTTTCCTTTGCCTTTCATTGATCAGATGATTGATAGATTGGCGGGCCATGAGTACTACTATCTTCTTGATGGCTATTCGGGATACGATCAGATTTGTATCACTCCAGAAGATCAGGAGAAGACTACCTTCACTTGTCCATTTGGTACTTTCGCCTTCAGACGACTTTCGTTTGGTCTGTGTGGTGCACCAGCCACATTTCAGAGATGTATGATGGCCATTTTTCTGATATGATTGGCCAGAATTTGGAGGTGTTCATGGATGATTTCTCTGTATTTGGCGATTCTTTTGATGAATGCTTGCAAAATCTTGGATACGTTCTCAAGAGGTATATTGAGATCAATTTGGTTCTCAATTGGGAGAAATGTCACTTTATGGTGCGATAAGGCATTATTCTTGGGCACACGGTTTCTAGTAAGGTCTTGAAGTGGACAAAGCCAAGGTGGGGGTCATTGAAAATCTTCCTCCACCTATTTCTGTTAAGGGAATTCCCAGTTTTCTTGGTCATGTGGGTTTCCATAGGCGTTTCATCAAAGAATTCTCTAAGATTTTGAAGCCATTGTGCAGTATGCTAGAGAAAGACGTCCTTTTTAAGTTTGATGATGAGTGCCTTGCAGCTTTTGAAACATTGAAGAAGAGTTTAATCACGGCACCTGTCATAACTGCACCTGATTGGAATGAACCTTTTGAGATGATGTGTGATGCAAGTGATTATGTAGTTGGAGCAGTTCTTGGGTAGAGGAAGAACAACGTGTTTCATGTGGTCTACTACACTAGCAAGACCCTAAATGGTGCTCAACTAAATTACACTACTACGGAGAAAGAACTTTTAGCTATTGTCTATGGTTTTGAGAAATTTCGATCTTATCTACTTGGGACTAAGGTGACAGTTTTCACTGATCACGCTGCAATTCATTATCTCGTCTCAAAGAAGGACTCGAAGCCTAGATTGATTAGATGAGTTCTCTTGCTTCATGAATTTGAACTAGAAATTAAGGACAGAAAGGGGTCTGAAAATCAAGTCATTGATCATCTCTCGCGTTTGGAGAATCCTAATGCTAATTCATTGGATAAGTCATTGATAAATGAGTCTTTTCTCGATGAGCAGCTGTTTGGAGTGCAAGAAGAAGAACCATGGTTTGCAGACATTGTGAACTACCTTGTGAGTAATATCATGCCTCCCGACTTATCTTATGCTCAAAGGAAGAAGTTTCTACATGAAGTGAAGTGGTATATGTGGGGTGAGCCGTTTCTTTTTTGACAAGGAGCTGACCAAATCATCAGGAGATGTATTCCTTACAGCGAAACGGGGAAGATCTTGCGAGATTGTCACTCAACGGCTTATGGAGGACATTATGGTGGAGAAAAGACAGCAGCTCATATTCTGCAAGTAGGTTTCTTTTTTCCAACCTTGTTTAAAGACGCTCACCAGTTCGTTTTGAAATGTGATCGATGTCAACGTGTGGGTAATATGTCTAAGAGGGATGAGATGCCTCTTAATATGCTTCTCGAGGTTGAGGTCTTCGAAGTTTGGGGAATTGACTTCATGGGGCCATTTATCTCATCTTGTAACAATTATTATATCTTGTTGGCTGTTGATTATGTGTCGAAATGGGTTGAAGTTAAGGTGTTGCCAACGAACGGTGCGAAAGTGGTGCTTAATTTTCTTCACAAGCAAATATTCACAAGATTTGAAACTCCAAGAGTCATAATCAGTGATGAGGGGTCGCATTTCTGTAATCACAAGTTCACTGCTATGATGAAAAGGTATAATGTAAATCATCAATTTACCACGACTTATCATCCTCAGACGAATGGTCAAGCCGAGGTATCTAATAGGGAGATCAAGCGCATTTTAGATAAAGTTATGTGTCCATCAAGGAAGGATCGGTTTTTAAAGCTTGATGAAGTTGTTTGGGCGTATCGAACAACATACAAGACTCCGCTAGGGATGTCACCGTATCAGTTGGTTTATGGTAAAGGGTGTCATTTTCCGGTGGAGCTGGAGCATAAAGCGTATTGGGCTTTGAAGAAATTGAATCTGGATTTGGATGCAGCTGGAAAGAAGAGGATGCTTCAATTGAATGAGCTCGATGAATTTTGGCTTCAAGCTTATGAGAACAACAAAATGTATAAGGAGAAAGTCAAGAGGTGGCACGATCGGGCTCTAGTGCTCAAATCATTTATGCCGGGGCCACACGTTCTTTTGTTCAACTCTCGTCTCAGTCTTTTTCCTAGAAAGTTGAAGTCAAGATGGTCAGGGCCGTTTATTGTCAAAACTGTGTTTCAACATGGAGCGGTGGAAATTTTTAAGAATGATCCGAGCTAAGCATTCAAGGTAAATGGTCAGAGGTTGAAGCATTACTATGGTGACACGGCAAACCGCGAGGTGGTTAGTGCGTTCTATTGTCCATTTGAGCCCAAGGTTCTACGTCGAGCTAGCGACGTAAAAGAAGCGCTTCTTGGGAGGCAACCCAAGTTTATTGTACAATAGTAGGTAGAGGAAGCAAGAAGAAAGGAGAAAACACTAAAAAAACAGAAAAAGAAAAAAATTCAGGACTGACTACAGAAGCCTGGCGCGCCCGCATTGTCCTAGTGTGCGCCCGCACCGAAAACATAGAAACATGGCGCGCCCATGCTGTTCCAGCCCGCGGCCACGCCAGTTTGGCAGAAGTAGTGCGCGCCTGCGATGTCCTAGTGCGCGGTCGCGCCGTGGTCCCGACGCAGAAAAAAATATCGGCAGTTTAAAGGGGGAAATTGGGAATTTTTCTACAAAATTAATTCCGAACCGAATTTTACTCCCCCACATCCCAAATTTCCCTCTCCAAATCAAACCCATTACTCCCATTATTCTCATATTCAAATCCCACTTCTATTCCATATATAATTCTCTTTTCACCACCTATATATACATACATCTTATACACAAACTTCTTCACCACTTCATAAAATCTCAAACACAAATTCTCTCTCAACCACAACTCTTATTATCTCTACTCAATTCCAATGGCACCCAAGAGACAAAGAACACAAGTAAGCAGCAGCACCACCGATTCTTCAAGTGTGGGTGGTGTAAGGCCAAAGTTCTCTACTCCCGAGGCTGAAGCGGAGTATACAAGGCTTCTCTCAAAGCCGATCATCAAGGAGCGAGATTGTCTGCCATCAGGGAAGGATGGTAACCTATTGGAGATAATTCTGGAGATGGGTTGGGTCCCTTTTTGTGAGGCTCCCACTGCTGTGCCCATGAGTGTTTTTCGCGAGTTCTATGTGAATGTGAAGGCTGAGAAGAATGGCTTCACGGTGGTTTGAGGGAGGACTATGAAGTACAGTGCAGAGGCTATCAGGACGGTGATTGAGCAGCCCGCGAGGAAGGTAAGGCAAGACACGTGGAACGATAAGACTCCAGAGGACTTTGATCTGGATCTTATTGTTGCTACGCGGTGCCAGCCTGATACTCACTGGAAGATCAAGAGGGGTACGACCGAGTATTGTACGTTCCCGGCTTCCAGCATGAACAGGTTTTTCCGTGCATGGAATGTGTTTATTTGTGCTAACATCATGCCATCTTCGCATGTGCATGAGATTACTGTGGAGCATGCACGGCTGTTATGGGACATTCTTCAGGGCAATTATGTGGATTTGAGGATGGTGATTTATCAGGGTATCTTGAAGTTCTTGAGGGGGAGTACCACAGGGTCTATTCCATATGCGTCTGTTGTGACGAAGTTGTGCGTGGCAGTTGGTGTTCATTGGCCCGTACATGAGCAGTTGTAGATCCCGAGTGCTCCTATTGACAGCACTACTTTGGCTACGATGTAAGAATGGGATGGAGGCAAGCCCTATCTGAAGGGGCTTGGTTATACTTTTGACCACCTACCAGGTGGGAGGCCAGCTGCTGGGGCTACTCAGATGAGCAGGACTGCATAGAGATCTCAGCTAGGAGATGAGGCAGGGCCATCGCAGCATGCACATGTGGAGGAGGAAGGAGCTGATATGGGAGTTGGCATGAGCATGATGTAGTACAGGCGTTTGGCTAGGAGGATGGATGCGATGCATGACATCCACAGCAGGTTTGCACGTGATCTCACCCAGGCATTGGGGACAGCTTTTAGAGCCACCGGTGTTGACATCCAGTGGCCAGTTTTTGGTGAGGATTTCGTGTATCCACCTCCGGACACACCTGACACTCCACCCGTTGAGGGTGAGGAGCCTGATTCTGATTAGGTATGCCTGAATTTCTTACTATTACCTTCATTGAGGACAGTGAATATTTTAAGTTTGGGGGTAGTAGTTGAGGGAATATATTTTGTGTGGGTCGCATGTAGTTGCATATTCATGAGATAGTTTAGTTCATATAGTTGCATATTTTGCCATGCAGTTTTTTTTATTTTTGGTATTTTTATGTTAGTTTGTTCATATAGTTCATGCATTTGCATTATAACATGATCCCTTAGATGCTTTTTCCAGTTGATTTGTGATATTGATGCTAGTGTAGTGATATCATTTTTAGTGATGATAAGTCTTATCAAATTAGTTTGCATGCTAGAGACAATTGTATTTCACTAAGTCTTATAGGTTGCTAGAGTGCTAGATCATGATCATGGTTTGTTTGTTTGTCGAGGTTTAACCGCTTGTTTATATTTAAAATTTAGTATATTCTCTTAATAATAAAATAACATGGATTTTTAGAAATTGGAGAAAATTGGATTTCATTGCTAGTTGTTGTGGCTAGGTGTCAAATGGCTAGTAGTTGGCTGATATTTATATGAGTAGTCTAGGGTTGAGCGAGATGGAGTGAAACGCACTCGTTCAGAAATTTGTAAAATGGAAAGAAAAAGAAAAAAATTGGAAAAAAAAAGAATAAGTGTTATGTATAATTAATCACGAGTGGGCTCTTTAGTACTCGAGTTATTAAGTTCTTAGGGGACTTTGTGCCTAGTGACCTAAGGCTTTTATAGTCTGGGATCCACTAATCTAACGCTCGCTACATGGGTACTATTGTATAAGTCTTTTATGGACCTCACTCATTGCACGATCAAATAAACATATGTGTTTTGTTTTGTTTGAATAAAAGCATGAATCTGTATAAAACTCCAATATAAGAATTGAAGTGTTATAAGTTATTTTGAGTCTAGCTTTTTATTTTATTTATAACATTGTGATTGCTTTGTTGAGCAGTGAGTCGTGATTATTGATCTAGTTGAGATAGTATATCTGTAAGCATTTGCACACACGCATTTCTCTAGTTTGTAAGTTGATTTGTATGATTTGATTGATCTTTATGCGAGTAACTGCATTTGTTGAGATGTTGCTCGTTGATTGATTTAGTTATTCTATTGGGATCATTGCATTCATATTAGTTACTTTCATGCATTTTTGTTCTTGTTCTTTGAGTCTGTTTATGCTTGAGGACAAGCATCGATTTAAGTTTTGGGGTATGTTGAGTGGAATTTATGACACTTATAATGCTTAAATAAGCTTTGAATTGATGCGTTTGTACTCAAGTTGTTAAGTATTTTGACGTGCTTTCTAGTGTTTTTGCATTTCAGGCATTATCTAGGTAATCAGGTGAATTAGCATTGTTTTGGTTCTAATTTGGTATCAAGGTGGTGTTGGAATAAAAGCTCGTGGAAAGCCGGCTCGAAGCAGCAAGGAAAAAATAAAATCTGAAGTTTTTCCAGAAATACGGCACGCCCGCACTGGTCAAGCGCGCGGCTGCGCCAGAATATCAGAAAGGCAGCGCGCCCGCGCTGTGATAGCGCGCGCCCGCACCGGTGCGAAATCAGAGAATCCTGATTCTATTATAATTACAATTGGAGGACTTCTGGATTACATGGGGTTGCTATATAAACAACTTTAAGTCGTTTTTCATATGTAATCAAGTCTGAGACATATCAGAGCGCAAGGAAAAGATGACAAGAGACCTATAGCACAATTCAACAAAGGTGAAGACGATCTAGTTTATTTTTGTGAATCTTTGTTTTGAGTTGTAATCTTGGATGCTCGTTTCTTGTTTTGTTGGACCTATACTCTTGTGTTAACTTGGTTTTGTTTATTCGTTATAAAGACTACGTTTGTTATATCATGCTTTCATCGGAACCCGCGTTGATGATGAGTCTGATTATGGGCTAATCATTTTCGTGGGGTTTTAACGGATTTATATATGGATTTCTTTAGTTAATTTGTTTTGATGCCTTAGTGTGTGGTGATTGTATGATAACCTAGTATTGGTTGTGCGTATTCATCTTATGAGCATCGCGAACTTATAAGATAGTGTGTTAATCTTTAATGAAGTGACATTAAATTTAAGGATTTAGAACTTGCCATACTAGAATAGGTTCATGTATTTATATGCATGATTCGTAGGTAATTTTAACCATCTTACTTGCCCTATGTAATCAAGATAGATAACTTGTGCTTAAACCGTTATGTTGTCAAATTCTATAGACATATAGGGTTTCAATATAATTGGTGTCTATTCAGCTTCTATCTCTTTTGTGGATGTCTGGTAGTATGGTACTCGTACAACGAAAGTTGGCGTTTATCAGTTTCGTGTTATCTGATTAGTGTCATCACCATTACATGCTAAGGTTAAGAACAATAAGGCTATTGAATGAAGTATTTAATGAATTTAAAATCCCATGTTTGTCATATATATTAATTCTATTATTTTTACTCTCTTAGTTATAATTTTTAGTTTAATTCTTAGTTATAAACAACCTCAATTTGTTATCGTCTTAGCATTGAATAATAACCATACATTGTTGCTTAAATGCATAAATTAATTAGTTAACCAAGCCAGTTTCTGTGGGAACGAACTAGAAAAGATTATATATTACATGCGAACGCGTATACTTGCGTGTATTATTAGCGCATATTTAGCGACTAACAGCTTCTCTGGAAACCTCCAATGCATCTCTCAATGCTCAAGTTCAGGCTTTGACTTCTCTAGTCAAGAGTCAACAGACAGACATCAAGACCCTGGTGGACTTTCACAAGCATCTCCAAATGCAAAACTCTTTTGCTTTGGGAGCCATCATGGGGAAGCTCAACATCCCTCTACCATCACTTCCTGAACAGATAAGGCCTGAAATTCCTACTCCCCTTCTCATGCCTGCCAACAAGACTAAGGGGAGATAGAGGCTAGGCTAGAAAATTCAAGATCATCTACTCAACATGTCCAAGGTGTTGAAAAGAGCTTAAGTCAAGAAGTAGATATTGATATGGAGAGGCTTATTAGGGTTGCTGAAGGACCAAGTCTGAGCAGGGAATTTGATGAATTGCTCAAGGCTCTAAGGCCTTCTCTCAACAATAACCTCTTCACCTATAGAAAGGCCTTGGACAGGACAATAAATTCATTAAGGGTGATTTTGGTGACTAAAGACAATATCCAGGAGAAGAGGATAGTGGTCGATATAAATGACTCTGGGTAGATAGATGTATGCAGGTGTCCCTCAATTATCTTATCTCAAGGAGGGCATATGAGTTGGATATTCTGATAAACAAAGTCAGAGTTGTGATCCATGAAGACACTCAATTGTTAGTTAAACTGAAAAATGCTCAAGTGGCTGCTTTTCCAGAAGCATACCTACAGCCAAGTAAGAGAATAGCATACATCTGTCCTACCACCAAACACTTCAAACACTTCCAAATCCCTAAACAATGTGGCATGGCCAACAAGAAGCTAATCATGACTCTGGAAACTGCCTTAAAGGTAAAGAAGAATAAGACTTTTGAAGATGAAGATATGATTAAGCTGTTGGGGAGATATCTAAGGGATGCTAAAGCCAACTTACCCAAAACTCAAATCAACAAGGATAATTTGGATGATGATGAGCAGAAAAAAGATGATCAAAAACCTTCTGACTCAAATCCAAGTCAATCCAGTAGGGCAGCTGGAAGCAAGGGTGGAGAGAAGAAGGGTGATGAGAAGAAGAGAGGGAGTGAGAGGAAAAGCAAGAAGAATCATAACGGCTCAGAACCACATCAACCAACCCTGAAAATCCAAACAACTCAAGCTCAATCTTCTAAGCCAAAAATCTCAAACATCAAACCACCTCTAACCTCTAAGCCAAAGTTTCTATACAAACAAACTGCAAACACCTTTCTTAAAACATCAATAACCTCAAACCAAACCTATCTCAAGAAAATCACTATCTTACCTTTAGACAAGCCTTCACTCAAAATCAATTACAAGACTGTTGGGAGGAAACCTAGAAAAGTCAAGCCTATAAAAAAAGTAGAAGTCACTGAAAGGGCTCTCTAGATTTGTTTCAAGCAAAATGACTTTCTACCCTTGAATTGGTGCATCTCCGATGAAGATTATTTTCAAAAACTAGCTGAGGAAATAGTTAGAGTCTGGGTTGTATCTTTAAAGGAAGTCAGAATTTATTATGCAGATGAGTCCTTCACTTTCCTTGGTTGTGCTTTGATGGATTCTCTCTCCCCCACAGAAATCAAGAGAGTGATAAACTTGCTAAAAGGCAAGGATATTGCTACAAGAGCATGGAGATCAGTTTTGGATGAGTGGTTGATTGAAAGGGAAGAAAGAAGAAAAAGAAATGAGGCTGAATATGAGGAAAGAAAGATAAAGTATGATGAAGAGATTGAAATGTTCATAAAAAGATCAGAAGAACTCAAGGCTAAAGGAATTGGCAGAATTTCAAAAGATGGAAAGTTTCTAAACATCAAAGCCGGAAAATTCTCAAGATTTAGAATTAATTTACTAGACATTGGTTATCAAAAGGCAGAAAGGATCAAACTAGTAGAAGCTCTGAGTGGGACACCTATTGTAGAAGAACTTGAATTTCTTGTATTCTTAAAGGATCTCATTAGGGAAGAAACGGAAGCAAAAACAGTTTTTACCTGATGCTTGTAATCATTTAGACTCTGTAAATCTTCTAATGTATACAAGCTGTAATTATGTCAATTTTATGTATTATTCTTATTTTCCAGTTTAACTTGGGGTTAGTCTTGTTAACAGGCATGAATTTGTGTTAAGCAATCTTCTCAAAAATTGGGGGAGATTGTTGTGCAAGATATGCCTGTACTTTAACAAGACTAAGTCAAATTGACAACCCTAAGTTGTATTATAATCTTAGTTTGTACTTGTAACATTTAAAGTCTGTAAAAATGTCAAAGGAGCAGACTTGAGTTTTTTTCTGTAAACAGTGTCAAACCTAAGAATTCTATCTGGAAGAAGATCAAGAAGATCATGCCTCAGAAGAATTATGAAGAAGTTTGGAATTGAATAAATCTGTTTTGGGAAAAATGTTCTAAGTCAAGATCTCTACAAGTCACAGATTTAGTGTTATAGAGAAGTCATTCGAGAACTCCAGAATGACTTATAGAGAACTCGGGAAAGCTACTAGATGTTAGATATATTTGAGATGTCATGTCTAATATGATTCATGTTTAGTTTTCAGATCTTAACAAATAGGACATATCAGGACTTACTGAAATCAGGACTTACTGGAAGTCAGAACTTAATATCAGAACTTAAGGTCATATCAGAACTTAAGTGCGGGAAGACTTTCATATAAGGAAGGAAGCTGATTTACAGTAGAAGATCGAGACTAAAACAAAAGAAGATATGCATGGAAAGAGTTAGAAGACTGGAAGACTTGTAGAAGATATCTGATTGATATATTTTAGGAGACTGAATTATATTCCATATCAATTAAAAGTTATCTTGTAACCGTGTACTATATAAACACAAACTTAGGGTTTACACTATATGTGTTATCATTATCGAGAAGATTATACATTGTAACCTAGCAGCTCTTAGTGATATTTGTTCATCACTGAGAGAGAACAGTTCCATTGTAACAGAGTTTATCATATTGAATATATTTGTTTACTCTTACTTGTGTTCAAAATCGATTTGATTGTAATAACACTGTACTCAACCCCCTTCTACAGTGTTGTGTGACCTAACAATTGGTATCAGAGCTTCTCTGTTAACACACATATAGTAAAGATCCAAACAATCATATCTGAAGAAGCACAAACTCCAACCAAGCCCACCAAAACTGAAGAAACTCAAAAGACTCAAACCCACAGTGATATGAGACTATTAGGGTTCCCATACTGAGACCTTCTGAGTATCCCATATGGAAAGTGAAGATGGCTATGTTTCTGGAAGCTACAGATCCAGAATACCTTGACGAAATTAATGAAGGACCATATAAGCCAACCAAGCTCTCTGTAGTAGTTGCTGATCAACCAGCAAAGACCATACCAAAGGAGAAAGGTGAATATACAGCTGAAGATATCTCATCTATTGCCAAGGATGCAAGGGTAAGGCATTTGCTGCATAGTGCCATTTATAATGTCATGTAAAACAGGGTAATATATTGCAAGACTGTAAAGGAGATATGGGAAGCTTTGGAGACAAGATGCCAGGGAACTGATGCAATCAAGAAGAATATGAGGACTATACTCAATCAAGAGTATGAGCACTTTGACTCAAAAGCTGATGAGTCTTTAACTGACTTATATGACAGGTTTGTCAAACTCTTGAATGATCTGTCACTGGTGGACAAGGAATATGATCTTGAAGATTCAAATCTAAAATTCCTTTTAGCTCTTCCTGAAAATTAGGATTTGAAGTCTACTACCATAAGAGACAACTATGACCTTACTGAAACTACTCTTGATGAAATTTAGGGTATGCTCAAGACTTATGAACTTGAGATGGATCAAAGGATCAAGAGGCATGGAAGAAAGTCAAGGATAGTTGCTCTTAAGGCTGAGGAGGAATCTCCTAAAATTGCTACCTCAAAAAGGGGCAAAGGAAAGGCTCTCATCATAAAGTCTGATTCAGAGTCATCATATTCTAATGATGATGATTCAGAAACTGAAAGTTTACCTGAGATGGATGCTGAAGAGATGATGAAATTGTGTGCTCTTATGGTAAAGGGTATCACAAAAATACCCTACAGGAAATTCAGAAAAGGCAAGAATTTTTCTAGGAAAGGTGTAAGTTCTGATAAGAAAGGGTTCAGAAAGTCTGAAGGCAAAGGTGCAAAGTCTGACAGAGGAGACAACTCAAATGTCAAATGCTACAAATGTGGTGAAAGAGGCCACATATCTCCTGACTGCAAGAAAGGAAAAAGTGACAAAGGCAAGGCACTTGTCGCACAAAGAAGAAAAGCTGGACATACACTTCAGATTCTGAAAGTGAGGTGAACTATGCCTTGATGGCAAATGCTGATAGCAGCCCTGAAACTGCTGAATTGAAGGTACCTCAAACAACTTATGCTTTTCATACTGATGATATTACTGAGTTGAGATTATATCTTAAAACAATGTTTATTAGTTATAGAGATCGGACTTTAACATGTGAAAGATTAACATTTGAAAATTCTGCTTATAAAAAGAGAAATGATTATTTAAAAAAGGAGTTAGTTTTTCTTCATCAAACTAAGAAAGAAAAAGATTATGCTTTATATGTTAGAGATGAAGTGTTAAAATTGAATAAATCTCTAAAAGCTGACTTAGAAAAGGAAAGAGAGATTATCAGAACTTGGATTAACTCTGGCAGAACAACTCAGAATTTATTAAGTAGTGGAAATTGGAAAGAGGGCTTAGGTTATGGAGATGATAAAAGTGAAAAGGAACTGAACAAATTGAGCCAATTGTTGTTAAACAGACTGCTAAGCCAAAGGTAAATCCTGTTAAGTTTGTAGCAAAAACTGTAAAGTCTGATTCTGAAAAGATGAAAGAGTCTGTGACAGAATTTAAGGAAAAGTCAACTTCTGACAAATTAGAACAGGATAAACCAGCTGAAGTCAAAATAGGCTTAATGAGAAAGAAGCAGCTTAAGCATAAGTTTAAAGAGATTAGGAATGTCAACAAGGTAAAGGAAGCTAGGAAAAATAGGAATGGAAAGCAAGGTGTGAATAAAAGCAATAATTATAAGCCTGTTCCTAATGCTCCTAGAAAGAAATGTTATAACTGTGGAAACTCTAACCATCTTGCTTCTTTTTGCAGGAAAAATAAAGATATAAACTCTTTACCTCCTAGATCAGGAATTAAGAGTCAGTCTGTTAGGTTTAAACCACAAAATTCTTGTTTTCATTGTGGTAGTTTATGGCATTCCATTTATACTTGTAAGGAATATCATAGTCTGTACTATGATTATTATCAAATAAAATCTTTTTTGAAGAAAGTTACTCTAATTCCTTCTAGTGTAAAGTCTGATGCAAAGTATGATATAAACTCTGATAAATAGCATGTTAGCATAAACTCTGAAACTAAATCTGCTGCAAATGCTAACAAATTTAAAAAGGCCAAATGATCCAAGCAAGTCTGGCTCCTTAAAATTAACCATTAGTGGTCTTTGTGATTGTAGGGCAACAGGAAAAATATCCTAGTGCTGGACAGTGGATGTTCAAGACACATGACTGGAAATAAAGCCCTGCTATCAGACTTTGTGGAGAAAGTTGGCCCAGGAGTTTCTTTTGGAGATGGCAACATGGGAAAAACTCTGGGATATTGCAATATCAATCTTTGGAATGTCATCATTGAATCGGTAGCTCTTGTCTCAGGACTTAAACACAATCTTCTAAGTGTGAGTCAAATCTGTGACAGAGGTTATCATGTAGATTTCTTTGAAGAACACAGTGAAGTTGTAAGCAATTCTACAGGAAAAGTGGTTCTGAAAGGTTACAGGCATGGTAACATTTATGAAGCCAGACTTTCAACAAGTTCTGATAGTTCTGCAATCTGTCTGTTGAGTAGAGCATCAATTGAAGAAAGCTGGAATTGGCACAAAAGGCTCTCTCATCTAAATTTCAACAACATAAATGAGCTTGTAAAGAAAGATCTTGTGAGAGGACTGCCAAAATCAGTATTTGCTCTTAATGGCCTTTGTGATTCATGTTAAAAGGAAAAACAAAGAAAATCTTCTTTCAAGAGCAAAACTGAATCTTCAATTCTTGAGCCTTATCACCTACTGCATGTTGATCTATTTGGTCCAGTCAATGTCATTTCAATTGCAAATAAGAAATATGCTATGGTTATAGTGGATGAGTTCACAAGGTACACTTAGGTGTATTTCTTGCACAAGAAGAATGAAACTGCATCTACTCTAACTGATCATGTCATACAGCTGGATAAGTTGGTCAAAGATTCTGTTAAAATTATAAGAAGTGATAATGGCACTGAGTTCAAGAATTCAATCATGGAAGAGTTCTGCAAAGTGCATGGAATCAAACAGGAATTTTCTGCACCTGGGACTCCACAGCAAAATGGAGTTGTAGAAAGAAAGAATAGGACTCTCATTGAAGCTGCACGAACTATGCTTGATGAAGCAAAGTTACCAACCTACTTTTGGGCTAAAGCTGTGTAGACTGCTTGTTTTACACCGAATGTTACACTCATAAACAAGCATGGAAAAACATCATATGAGATGGTGAAAAAAAGAAGCCAAATCTGAAATACTTTCATGTATTTGGATGTAAGTGTTTTGTTCTTAAGACTCATCCTGAACAACTGTCAAAATTTGATCTAAAAGCTGATGAAGGAATTTTTGTTGGATATCCACTTTCCACAAAAGCCTTCAGAGTCTACAATTTAAGAACAAGGGTTGTCATGGAATCTATCAATGTATCCTTTGATGATATGGAGATTACTGGACTTGAAGATTTTAATGATCAAGATCAACTGAGATTTGAAAATAAAGATTTAAATTCTGATTCTGTAAATTCTGATGACTTAAACTCTGATCTTGTAAGTTCTGACGGGTTAAGTTCTGATGTCATTAAAACTGTGGTAACAACTCCAAAGGAAAATTCACATGTCTATGGGGAGCAAGTTGAAGAACCTACCACAACTCAAGACTCTCAAGAAGCATCAGAACCTGTCACTGGCTCTTCATGTTCTGATTCATCAAGTTCTGATGAGCCAAATTCTGATAATTCTGGAAACTCTGATTCTTCAAATCCTGAAGGATCTAACTCAAATTCTGAAGTCTCAGAGAGCATAACTACAGGGGGAGCATCAGAAAATGCTGATGGAGATAGCATGGATCATCGGAAGGATCCAGTTCTAGAGAACAACTTCCATCTACAAGGAAGTGGACTAAATCACATACACCTGACTTGATAATTGGAGATCCTGAAGCAGGTTTCAGAACTAGAACTGCAATATCAAATGAATATCTCTATCATTCTTTTATATCTTAGACTGAACCAAAGAAAGTTGAAGAAGCTCTTCAAGATGCTGATTGGGTGCAAGCAATGCAGGAAGAGTTAAATGAATTTGAAAGAAATAAAGTCTGGACCCTAGTGCCAAGACTAAAGAACAGATCAGTTGTTGGCACAAAGTGGGTGTTCAGAAACAAAACTGACAGTGATGGCATAATTATAAAAAACAAAGCAAGGCTGGTTGCTAAAGGCTACTCTCAACATGAGGGTATTGATTATGATGAAACATTTGCACCAGTTGCTAGATTGGAAGCCATAAGAATCTTTTTGGCTTATGCTGCTCACAAAAAGTTTAAAGTCTTTCAAATGGATGTGAAAAGTGCTTTTCTCAATGGAGAATTAGAAGAAGAGGTATATGTGGAACAACCTCCGGGCTTTGTAGATTCAAAATTTCCAAATCATGTCTACAGGCTTGATAAAGCACTTTATGGCCTTAAGAAAGCTCCAAGAGCATGGTATGAGACTTTAGCTCAATTCCTTCTGGAAAGTGGATTTCACAGAGGCACAATTGATAAAACACTGTTCTACCTCAACCATGGAAAGGACTTACTTTTGGTACAGATATATGTTGATGATATCATATTTGGTTCTAAAAATGCCAAACTCTGTGAAAAGTTTGCAAAGCTAATGCAATCAAGATATCAAATGAGTATGATGGGAAAACTTAATTATTTTCTGGGACTTCAAGTCAAGCAAAATGAAGAAGGTACTTTTATCTGTCAATCCAAGTATATCAGAAATTTACTCAAGAAATTTGGAATGCAAGACTGTTCAACTGCATCCACTCTCATGGCCACTGCAACCAAGTTAGATAAAGATACTGGTTCATCAGTAGATATTACTAACTACAGAGGTACGATTGGCTCTTTACTCTATTTAACTGCTAGTAGGCCTGATATCATGTATGTTACCTGTCTTTGTGCAAGATTTCAGGCTGATCCAAGAGAACCTCATCTAATAGCTGTGAAAAGAATTTACAAGTACCTCAAGGGTACAGCTGATCTAGGATTGTGGTATCCTAGAGAATCAGAATTTAAGCTAATAGGTTACTCAGATGCATATTTTGTAGGATACAAAATAGACAGGAAAAGCACAAGTGGAAGCTGCCAATTTCATGGAGGAAGATTGGTTTCTTGGTTTAGAAAGAAACAAAAATCAATTTCCACATCAACTGCAGAAGCAGAATATATTGTTGTAGGAAGCTGTTGTGCACAGATTCTTTGGATGAAGAATCAGTTACTGGATTATGGGTTAGAATTTTCTAAAATACCTATTTACTGTGATAATCAAAGTGCTATTACTATGACAGTTAATCCAGTTCAACACTCAATGACAAAGCACATCAGCATTAGGTACCATTTCATAAGGGAACATGTGATGGAAGGTACAGTGGAATTGTATTTTGTTCCAACATATCAACAACTAGCAGATATCTTCACAAAACCACTATGTGAAGCTACTTTTACAAGACTGGTAAATGAACTTGGAATGGTTTCAGGTTCTTTCTCTAAATCTGCTTAGTTTTTGTTCTCATACATCAGACTTTATGATCAGTGTTTATAGATTGTCTTATCTTCATTTAATCTGTGCTTAAATTAAAATTCATTAAATGCTGATTGTTATCTGATATGGATCTATATACTCTGATAGTGATTTGAATGTTCTGTGACTATTCAATCCAATGAGGATTATTGTGCTAGATGATGACCTAGTAGTCTTTAACATACTAGAAATCCATTGAATTAGTTGTTTATGTGGAAACTCATTAACACAAGCAAATTCTGATTTTGAGCTTAGTAAAATTTACTTTGTGTATCTTATTACTAAGTCACAAACTAGATTCTTGCTTCTTATCTGTCAAATTCTGATGTCAGTAAACCTTAAGGATGAACCACATGCTTGATAAGCCTCACTTATCTGAAGAAAAGAAAAGAAAATAAAAGTCAGGTACTCCTTTGAGATCTAGAGTAAATATGTGGAAGGGAAGACCCAAGTTCATTGCTGGTATTAATTAATATGCATTAGAAAAGCAAATAAATTTTTCTTGGTGACTTTTCACATTCTCTGATTACTGGAGAAATACTCTGATAATAGCATAAATTCTGATAAACAGTTGTGACTCACTTACACTGAGAAGCCACTGTGAAAAAGAATTCTAAAAGATGCATAAAATGAGCACAAACAGTTGAGGTGGACTCATGCATAAATTTATCCTATAGTAGACTTCTTTATTAATGACAGATTTTCAGCACTTTTCTTAGTTATGCCTTATTTCTAAGATGTACTGAAGTATATCAGACTTTAATCTTTATCTGATATTTTGCAAATGCACACACTCTCACTCCATATAAATGATGAAAAATACTGTGGTGATCAAGTTGTTTCAGATAAACAGTTAAGTGTCATATGCATAAATTATGAGGACAAGTTATGATGGAAGTTCTGATGATTAAACTCTGAAGAAACAAGTCAGTATTTATATGAAGAATCACAGATACACACATTCACTTTTTGAGTATAGAAGCCATGTTCTGATGACTGTTAAAATCTGATAATAGTCAAGTTCTGATATTAAATCCTGATGGAAACTCTGATGCTTACGTGGCATTATTTTTACTTGACTTATTTGTGGTAAATACTGTAACAGACATTTTTAATCAGAATATAATTAGGTGAGATAAAAACAGTCATAATCATTTGGGTTAGTGGTAAACATATTTGTCTTGAAAAACTGCATGTGCACGTTAATTATTGCTTATTTCTCGTGCCCACTAACTCTGCTTTAACTATTTACTGGCTGACAGGTGTACAAGTGTCAGTTTTACTTCTAAAAATGACTGTTGAGTGGAGAGAGCATATATATGGGAGTTAAAAGATTTTTTAATCTTTTACCTACTTTTCTATTCTTAATCTCTCTTATTTTCTCTCTCTCTCTCTCTAATATTCTCTGAAGCTTTTTCATACAGGACTTTTATCAAACACCTTGTGCACAATATATTTTCTCACTTATTTCTTACAGAAATGGCACCAAAAGATATTATTTTCAATGGAGCGAAGTTTTTCCCCAACAATTACTTGGCTATTCTTAGCAAGAGTGAAGCCCCATCAGATCTTCATTTCGTTCAGGACTTTCTCGCTCACTCTGAGATAGGTTATGCACTGACCCAACCAGACACTTTCTCAGGAACTCAAGTGCTGGAGTTCTGGAGGTCAGGCGTGTATGATGATGGTGGTGCCAATGGATCCCCAAGTATTGTCTTTACAACAGGGGAGGATGCTTATGTGGTGACTTTGGCCACAGTTAGACAAGCACTTCATCTACCCGAAAACTGCACATTCTTAACAGTTGAGGAGCCAGTTGTTCAACAGCTAATGGCCAATCTGGGCTATGAGAAGACTCTGGCGAAGCTGAGACAGTTGAAAAGACCCCACATAAGGAGGGAATGAAGTTTCTTCTTCGACTGCATCACCAGGACTTTTGCAAATAAGTGTTCAAATTTTTATGCAATCCCAATTTTCAGTCAACAAATTGGGTATGCTCTCATAAATCAAACTCATTTTGATTATGCAAATGTTGTTTTAGGCTTTATTGGGGATAGGATGACAAAAGATAGAAACACTGTATATTTTGCTAGATTTTGTCAGCTTATTTATAGTTCTTGTTGTTCTGATGCACCCCAATTAGCTAGTGAGTTAATTGAACCATTTAAGCTAGCTAAGAGAGTATTTACTGACTTATTATCTGCTTATAATAAGAAAACTATTTTGAGACCCCTCCAAATTCCCATATCAGTCAAACAGTTTTTGGTAAATTCTGATCCAGCCACATACACTTCTCTATATCCTGATATCTAACCATCCCAACCTCCATCAGAACCTCCAACCACTACACAACCAACCACTTCTCAACCACAACCACAACCTACCATCAGGACATACTTCAAACCAACACAATCATCACAACCTCAACCATCAGCACATACCATCAGACCTTCACCTTCCAGGCCAAAGAGGGCAAAGTCTGTTCCTCAACCTTCACCAAAAAGAAGGAAAATGATTCTCAGGGATGAGTCTGATGATGAGATTGAAGCACAGGTTCATGCATCAGAACCTGTGACAGTTGAAGCTGAGAATGTCACTTCTAAGAAAGAAACTGCAGCTCAAGATTCTGATTCCTTGAAAAGAAAGAGAACTATAAGTTCTGATGCTGCTACAACAACTCCTTCATTGGCATGGAGATTGAAGAAAATGAGGGCAAAGAGGTATAATGCTAAGCCTATATATGAGGATACAACTGAGACTGAAGAAGGGGAACAGGAATCTCTGATCTCATCAGAACCTGTTGTAATTGAAGCTCTGCCATCCCCTACTCAAGCTCAAGATACTATGCCAACAACTCATGTCTCTCCTATTAAAGCTACAGATGATGCTGAAGAACAAGCTACAAATTCTGAAATAGATATTCACAATCTGAATATACCAAATGTTTTTTATCTGGAAGCTCTACCTACAGCAGCTCAGACATCTCCAACTCATTCTCCAATTTTAAATGCTGATGCTGAGATACCATCTACTCCAACAACTCCTATAGCCTCACACACTGTTGTGTTATCAGAGGATAATGAGTCTTCATCAAGCTCTGGGGACAGTGTCTCAGTACATACTCCAGCTCCTGTACTTGAAAAGGAAGCATTGGTCAAGAAATTTGTTGAACAGGATGCTCATGTACCTTGGGATGAAACTCATAGAGGAGTAGAGTGGACCAAGAAGTGGAATGAAACTGATTTCATTCCAAGCTCTAAAGTTCTGACAGAGCACATTGCTAAAGCTGATGAGCTTGTGATCAATTCTGTTATCAAGACACAACTCAAGATCACTGCTCTATCTACCAAGAACCTTCAAGGTCTACAGTCACAAACTCAAGAAAAGGTTGATAAGCTTCTTGAAAAAGCTGAAAAGATAGATATGGAGACCAAGCTTGACAAAAAGAGGTTTATCGGACCTATTTCTGAAAAGGTATAAGCAATTGAGAAAGCTCAAGAAAAGCAACAGGCCCAAATCTCTGAGGTCCTGGCTAATCAAACTTCTCAACAGGCTCAATTGAATGATATTCAATCTTCAGTGGAACTTCTTCTCTCACTCCTATTATCAGATGATGCCAAAAAGGGGGAGAATATAATTAAGTCCAAATGCTCAAATGATCAAATACTGAAGAAGAAAGATGATGAAGCTGATGACCAAGGAAACCCTAGCAAGGGTAGAGGTCAAGTTCAAAGTAAAGGACAGAGCAGCAAGGTTTCTTCAAAGAAACTAACTACTGATGCAAGCAAATCTTCTAGTCAAAAGAAGACAAATTCTGACGCTGCTCAAACTCAAAATCTGATAGCAAGTACTGAAACTCAAAATATGATATCAAGTTCTGATGAGCAAAGTCTGACAAAGCCTGATGTTCTGATACAAGGTGGAAGTCAAGATTCTCAAAAGTTCATGCAAACTCTGAAGCTCAAGGGAAAGCAGACTATTGTCTACTACAAGGACCCTAAGATTCAGTCACTTGATGAGGAAATTGCTAGAAAATTATTTCTGAAGCATAATCCAGGAATGGATTTGGAAAATCTCAAGGAGGAAGAAGCTAGATTTAAAGCTAAAAAGACAAATTTAAAGCCAAAAGCTTCTGTTGCAAAGAAACCTCCAAGGCCTAAGGAAAAAGGCATTGTAATCAAGGAGAAGTCAATTTCTGAGGCATCTAAAGTCAAAACAAGATCACAATCTGAGATTGATCCCAAAGACAAAGGGAAAGGAAAAATTGATGAACCAACCAAGCCACTGGAGATGAAAATTCCTCAAATCCTGATAGAGCTAGTGTGGCAAAATGGTTCAAGTTATTGATGATATTCTTGCTGAAGATAAAGATGTTCAAACTCTGAAAAGGAAGAAGATTTCTGAAGAATCAAAGACAACCTCTGACAAGGCTCAAGTTCTTCAGAGTGAAAAATAGCAAGTTATAACAGAAACAGCAAGTTCTGATAAAGTCATCAAGTCAACCTCTGAAAGTGCTTAAGTTGATTTAGACAAAATGGAAGTAGCTGATAAAAAGAAACTTCTGTGGAAAATGTCAAACCATCAAATCCAAAGAAAGGCCAATTGTTGTCTACTTTCATGACTATTGGGTTAAATGCTAGAGAATCAAGAGAAAGGGCTGGACTAGGTTCTGATGAAGCTAAGATCAAGACAGGAGTTGAAGTTGCTACTAGAGATCCATTTCTATTGACTGACAGACCTCTTGAAGATGTTACACAGAAACATCTTGATAAGGTTATCTCTGTTCAAGTGGTACTGGATGCACATGACAAGCACAATGTCAAGGAAAATCTGATTCTATTTCTTGAAGATGGAAGGACATATTAGATGTCAGAATCAGATGTGCTGAACAAATCACTGAAAGAAATTCAATTCTTTCATTACCTTTTAGAGGTAAAGTCTGATATTACCAGGAGATGGTCAAACTTCATATTGAAGACCATCAGAGATAAAGCAAGAATTTCTAGTTCAAGAGTTACAGAATTCATTCCTAGTATTGTTGAAAATGATGGAAGTGAAACTCCAATGAAGAAGGATTCTGCTAAGCTTAAAGTGTTACCGAAAGAAAAATGTCTATGCTACAATGAAGATTCTTCTCATCCTAGGGTAATAAGACTGAATGATGGTTTAAAAAGAAATCATATCTCTGCTTTAAGGACTGCAATCTACCAGATTGGAAGTCAGAATGAAGAGATGAAGCAAGTCAAGACTACACTCTCTCAAGTCCTGAGAATTAAAGAAGAAAAGCTGATATCAAGTTTTGTCAAGAATCATTATGGATTCAGATTGACTCAGTGAGATTGGTAAAAGCTATAAGGATTATAAGTTATAGTTAGTTATCTAGTTAAACACTTATTGCATTTATACTTAAATGTTTTTGACATCATCAAATCTATTAACTTGTATATTTTGCATAATTTACAAGTTGGGGGAGATTATTAGATATATTTGAGATGTCATGTCTAATATGATTCATGTTTAGTTTGCAGATCTTAACAAACAGGACATATCAGGACTTACTGAAATCAGGACTTACTGAAAGTCAGAACTTAATATCAGAACTTAAGTTCGGGAAGACTTTCATATAAGGAAGAAAGTTGATTTATAGTAGCAGATCGAGACTAAAATAAAAGAAGATATGCATGAAAAGAGTTAGAAGACTGGAAGACTTGTAGAAGATATCTGATTGATATATTTTAGGAGACGGAATTATATTCCATATCAATTAGAAGTTATCTTGTAATTGTGTAATATATAAACACAGACTTAGGGTTTACACTATATGTGTTATCATTATCGAGAAGATTATACATTGTAACCTAGCAGCTCTTAGTGATATTTGTTCAAAACTGAGAGAGAACAGTTCCATTGTAACAGAGTTTATCATATTGAATATATCTGTTTATTGTTACTTGCGTTCAAAATTGATTTGATTGTAATAACACTGTATTCAACCCCTTCTACAGTGTTGTGTGACCTAACACTAGAGAACTCAGAGATATCGACAAGCTAAATTGAAGATATGAAGATTGGAGATATCGACAAGTCATTTCTTCACTAGAGAACTCAGAGTTATCGACAAGTCAACATTCATTAGAGAACTCTGAGTTATCGATAAGCCAAAATTCACTAGAGAACTCTGAGTTATCGACAAGTCAAAATTCACTAGAGAACTCAGAGATATCAATAAGTCAAAATGAAGAAATGAAGATGAGAGATCTCGATAAGTAAAATTCTCTTATAGAGAACTCAGAGACCTCTACAAGTCAAATCAACTATGGAGTAATAGAGAACTCAATAATTCAATATACTTATCGAGATGTCAAGATCTCTATATGCCTAACTGGATATCTCGAGGTAAAATCTCAAAGTACAATTTGCCGACCAGTTCAATATCCAAGATTAACAATTAAGAAACAATCCAACAAGTTGGATTGACAAGTCTATAAAAAACAGTTTGAAGAGTGTGCAAGATCAAGGGTGAAGATTAATTGACAAAGGAAGATCAAAGTTAACACAGTATGCAAATATATGCTAAGCCATAAATGGAAGATATACTTTTCCTAAAATGGAAATGATTAGTGACAGTTTACTAAAGTGAATAGCATCTCTTATTGTACACTGTGTAAACTAGCAGTTAACTAAAATATAAAGTTAACACTGGTCCTTTGTTAGGAAGTAACAATTTAAATCAGGAATTCTTGTATTCTCTCAAGATTGAAGCTAAGCTCTTTAACAACAAAGAGCCTAGAAATTTTGTAGCAAAATATTCTTAATTTTAATATAAAATTAAGTGAGTTTTGAAAGATCTATGTTATTCATAGCTGCATGTTTAATTTCTTTTATAACACATCTTACTACAAGATTTGATTTATTTTGTTCAAAACCAAAATAGTTCAAGAAAAGTGTAAAAACACAAAAACATATTCACATTCATTACCTAATATAATCTGATCGGACCTGATTGTTATGTGAATATCGACGATTTAACTTATATATTCCGACCGAAATGATGATCGGTAAATATCACGTTTCTTATAGTGTTTCTTTTTACAAGTATTTCTTAAGAGATAATTTCTTAAAAATTTGTGCTTCAGACCAATAAATTGCTTACATTTACATGCACTACATTTCATCAATGCAGCTGGACTAAGAGAATTTTGATAAAAATATATTTTCCGAGAATAAAGTTAAAATCTAGCCATGCAACTTAGGTATTGATAGTACATATAGCTCCTGGGAGGACTACTCCTAGGTTTTCAACTCTATACAGCTCATGGGAGGACTACTCCTAAGCTCCTAACTCCATATAGCTTCTGGGAGGACTACTCCTAAGCTCCTAACTCCATATAGCTCCTGGGAGGACTAGGCTCCTAACTCCATATAACTCCTGGGAGGACTACTCCTAGGCTCCTGACTCCACGCAGCTCCTGGGAGAAGTAGTCTCGCACACTACCAGTCCTAACCAGCTCAGTCCCGCAAGCCTAACCTTGGTAAATCCCAGCACGTGAGACGTTGGCCCAGGCACATGATGGGAACAACTGTCACACATCAATCATGTAAATAATCAGGGCACGTGTCAGAGGATCCTCAGAATATTCCTCAGCCAGTCTCGCACTGACATGTGTAAAGCATCCACCCCAGCCAGGTGTCCTCCACTCCCAGAACCAATGGCTATGATCTAAAGGTACCAACCCCAAAATCCTACCCTTGGGTTATAAATAGCCCAAGAAGGTGAGGTTTTGGGGTTAATCACTCTCTCACACTCATATACATACACAGCCACCTTACATTCATATTCATCTTCATCTTCCCAAAAAGCCAGTTCTTACTCTCACGCCGGAGGCGCCGCGGGACTCCAACCCCCCTTCCGGTATTGTTTTGTAGGAACTCAACCACAGCTACATCTCTACAGCGGCGAAGGATCCAGGACGGCGATGAAGAAGCAGCCCCGCCATCAAGAATTATCAGGTATGTATGCAGAGTACAAGATAACCATGCGGGCTGTATAACAGGGCTAACTAACAGCACATGCAACGTCAAAGAGTCGAGCGTATGCTATGAAATACTATTTTCACACATATCCTATTACCCAAGTGTTGTTATAGGAAGTGAATTCAACTTTGGGGTACCAGACAAGTATGATACGCAAAGCAGGAGCCAACGGCATGCAAGATAATCATGTTTGTGACGAGTAATTAACATATTCTCCTCCTTTGAGATTAAATGCGTCTCTGTGTCATCTGTACTAAGTACTAACTTAAGGCGGTATTACAGTCTAAATGGGCCCCTAGGATAAAAGCTAAATTATTTATAATAACGAATGGGAGATTGAAAAAATTAGATTTTTTGGGACACATTTTTTTTATATATACATGAAGGAATGGATAAAAAAATTAAATAAATATAGACATAAAATAAATTTTAAGAGCACATATTTCTAATTTTTATTTTAAAAGATAACAAAATAAGATATCTCTCTAGTTTAGTTAGATTAACATTAGTTAGATTGACATAAAGACTGTTAATATCTCATTTCTTAGACCTTTTTAGATTTATTGTTAGGCGCAAAAAAAATACTTAAAATTTTATATCTCAGAACCGGGCCTAAGACCATCTCCAAAAGTTGTGATCAAAGATTCAAATTTGGATCACCAAGTAATTCAAATACTGATCCAAATTTCTGACTAACCCAACAGTATGATCCAAATATTTGATCCAAATTACTTTCTACATATAATAATATATAAATATCATATTAAGCAATTTTATCTTAAATTTATCATTTAATCATTATTAACAATGTATATAACATATCATAAATTAATTAAATCAAAAAAATTAATATACATAAATATTAAAATTGTGCACTTAATTCACAAAAAACATATTTATTGCAATAATTAACATACAAAATATTATTGATACAAACTAATTTTAAGAATTAATATATTCTTACCACAAATATTCAATTAATGCATTTCTAAGTACAATATGTGCCTCTTTATTTTTTTTTAAATTTTAATGAAATTATGTTTTCTTATTATTTTAACTTTTATTTTAAACATAAATTTTGTTCACTATTAATTATATTTTTGTTATTAATTATATAATTAAATATTCAAAAATTAATTTAAAATCTCATAAACTGCAAATAACAAAACCATTATTTTATATTAAATCAAGTGATCCAAAGTTGGATCATTTGGATCACTTCCAAATGGATCCAAATTGGATCACCATTTAGATCCTGTTGAAATGAAATTTGGATAATCTAATACAAATTTGGATCTTTGAAGTATTGGATTTGCCCTAAACACATCTATCCTACTTTTCAAGAACTATGTTTTCTTCTTCATCCATAGATATTGTACGTAAGCACAGTCAATATTTTTGCTATAAAAAACTATATTTACAAGAATTTGGCGCACCTAGTCATAATTTTTTATATCATAATTTTGTAGATGATAAACTTTACCCGTTTCATGTTAACAAGTCTTTTTTAGTTGAGTAGTGACTACTGACTAGTGAGTAGAGGTTTGGTTAGAATGCAGTAACTGTGGAGCAGTTAGCTAGACTTGGCGATATTCATTGCATTGCATTGTAGTCAATCTTATCGGCTGTCATGATAACGCATGTACATATATATTCAAAAAAAGAACTCACAAACTTTGCAAAGATATAACAAAGAAAAAATAAACCTAGTAGGAATACGTCATTTTCTAAGATGAATGGAGTTAGATGCGGTTACATAAGTCAAATTGATGTAAACTTAATGAACTTATGAAGGGGGTAGCTAGACGAGTAAAATAAGTGTGATTATATACGAAAGATCCTTTTTTGGCTCTCTCTTTAGCCCTATGTCTCTTATCCCTAGGAGGTCTTCCTCCACTAGCAGGTTTTTTCGGAAAACTCTATTTATTCTGGTGTGGCCACTTGCTTTCACATTAATCAATTGTATCCCGACCATGCTATATATATCCCCCTGTATATTCACTGTCTAGATATAGATATAGATAAAGATGGATTTGTACAGTGTGTATCTATTAGAATATGTTAAGAAAAGTGTGATTGATTAGTTGAAAAAAAATTATTTATTAATAGTGATTTTTGTGCATGCAGTCCATAATTATAATGAATTCTCCGCCAATATTTTATGAATATCTCATCATTATAATTACTAATTCTTAGCATATGATCATGGACACACCCTAGAAAACCGATATTAGATAGTGTAAGATCTGACTTCTCTGACTATTAAATTAAAATTAAAATTAATTTAAAATTATGATTATTAATTCAAATGTCTGTTATAATGATAATAATTCCAAACGCGCAATTAAAAATAAAAGTTCAAAAATCAACCTGCTCATAATTTAAGATTCTCGACCTTCAATTATCGAACTCGAACTTACACCAAACATAGTGAGTTACGAGTTTCGGTAAAAAAAATCAATTGATCCAAATATTAGGATCACGCAACATGCACACATCTAACAAAATATCATAAATTTTACTAAACAAATTTGTTTCATAAATTTTCATGGGATGCGTACAATACAGATAACCATATAAACAATAATATAATTCAAAATTCCTGATTCATATCATGACCATTATAATCCGGTAATAACGTTCTTAAATTTTCAGGAAACCATAACGACAACCCAGTGACTCGATCGGATGTTTTTATTTAAATTTTTCATAAAGCATAACATAAATCATAATATAAATCATAACATAAATCAAGAATTCAAAATTATCTTTTAGACACTATATATATATATATAATACGTATATTGTAACACATAATATTCTCAAATATATTATCACTTAGCACATGTTTTAGTAATTAAGTATACAAGCATTACGCACAATTTTGAAAATAACAGTAACATTGATCGAAAACTTAACTCAAATTCTGATGAGATCTGAATTTAAGGGGGTGTATTCAATTGGGATTTTGAAAGATTTTTGTGAATTTTGAAAATTATGGGGTATTCAATTTGAAGTTAAAATAATCCTTTAAAATCTAAAGATATTCAACAACGATTGTGAAAAGTCTTTTAATATCTTAGTATATTCAATTTAGATTTTAAAAAGTCAATCAAAATTTGGCGGTGTTCGATTTGGATTTTAAAAAATTCATCAAAATCTGATTGTACTCAAAAGTCCATGAATTTCTTTCAGAGAGTTGTGAATTTTGATGGATTTGCCAGTACAATATTTTTAATATTTTGAAATTTCTTCAAAATACATGAGATTTGATGAAATTATGAAAAACTCCACAAAATCTATAAGACTCTATAAGATTTTTGGATCAACTCCATCAAAATTCCGGAAAATCCATTAAAATCCATAGATTATTAACAATGTTTTAAAATCTGAAATGAATCCCACTCTAAACGATGATTTTTTAAAAACACGAAAAAATGAAAGTTACGAAGAATGAAAATACCTTTTTGAAACGAATTTCATCTTATGATAAATTTTCTATACATTTTGTAAAATTGCTGATTTTATATGTAAAAAAATTATGAATTTTGATATTGAAAATGAGGAAAGAGAATTTGAGGTTTATATAATCATTATCAAATATTATTTATTTTTTATCCTATTATTATAAATTATTCTAAAAATTAGTGGATATTTCGGATTTGTATTGATTGTAAAGTGGTTTCTTTTGGCACTCCATATACGTATACCAATCAACAAAAGAAAAAAATTAGGTATTACCTTGAATTACAACAGATGAATTATCCTTCATTCAGATTGGAAAGCTTGTAAGGTTTCAACACATATTTGTTCATATGTAATTTGTTTTTTAAACCAATAATAGATAACCTTCCACTTATTTCATGGACATGTCAGTTTTAGCTCCCTCCGGCCTCCGCGATGAAGAATCATTTTGTCAAGACTAAAATTTTGTCTAGAAACATGTTATCTAAGAGTGCAAACCCTTGAATTTGAGTGTGTCTACTTACACTATAATAAAATTGGCGAATTACAAAAAAATGCGCGCCCAACTTACGACGGAAAAAAGTAAAACGTCGTAATTATTTATGACGAAATCCAAAACCGTCGTAAGTTTAATATTTTATTAATAAAATTATGCACGACACGATTAAACAAAAATGAAAATTATTTGACTTTGCGACGATTTAAACATTTCGTCGTAAGTTAATTATTTTTATTAAAATTTTAACTTGAAATTGAATAAAAAATATTTTATCTAAATTTACAACGATTGCAACGGAAAAAATCGGATTGTCAAATTTACGACGGAAATTAAATATCGTCGTAAGTTATCAAAGAGGGAAATTTAACCTTTTCCCCAATTTTTGGCGGGAAAATCAAAATCATTTGAAATTGCGACGATTTGAACATTTCGTCGTAAGTTAAATATTTTTTTAAAAATTTTAACTTGAAATTAAATAAAAAAAATCATCTAAATTTACGACGAGAAATTAGCACATCCATACGGTTGGATCGTTGAAAAATATTTTAAAAATAATCCAAACACTAATTCAGGATTAAACATTAGTTAGCTATACTAGTCAAAATGATGTTTGACTGTTAAAATGGCAAAACAAATAAAATTATTTTGATATGAAATTTTGGTTATATCACTAATATATATATCTATTGACATCTATACGTTTGGATCGTTGAAAAATATTTTTAAAATAATTGAAACACTAATTAAGGAGTCAACATTAGTTATTTGTACAAGTCAAACTGAAGCTTAATTGTTAGAATGGAAACCATATAAGATTATTTTGATATGAAACTTTGGTGATATCTCTAATATATAAATATATATATATATATTGACATCCATACGGTTGGATCGTTGAATTTTTTTTTAAAATAATCGAGACACCAATCATGATTGAATACTAGTTAGATATAGTAGTCGAACATCGGTTTGACTGTTAAAATGGCAAAACAAATAAAATTATTTTGATATGAAATTTTAGTTGTATCACTAATATATATATATATATATATGGTGACATCCATGTGGTTGGATTGTTCAAAAATATTTTTAAAATAATCGAAATACTAATTCATGATTAAACACTACTTAGATATACTAGTCAAACTGATGTTTGATTGTTAAAATGGCAAACCAAGTAAAAATATTTTGATATGAAATTTTGATTGTATCACTAATATATATATATATATCTGTTGACATCCATACGGTTGGATCGTTGAAAAATATTTTTAAAATAATCGAAACACCAATTCATGATTGAACAGTAGTTAGATCTACTACTCAAACTGATGTTTGACTCTTAAAATGACAAACCAAATAAAAAAAATTGATATAAAATTTTGGTTGTATCACTAATATATATATATATATGTTGACATCCATACAGTTGGATCGTTGAAAAATATTTTTAAAATAATCGAAACATCAATTCAGGATTAAACACTAGTTAAGTGTACTGGTCAAACTAATGTTTGACTATTAAAATGGCAAACCAAACAAAATTATTTTGATATGAAATTTTGGTTATATCACTAATATATATATCTATTGACATCCATACGGTTGGATCGTTGAAAAATATTTTTTAAATAATCCAAACACCAATTCATGATTAAACACTAGTTAGTTGTACTGGTCAAACTGATGTTGACTGTTAAAATGGTAAACCAAACAAAATTTTTTTGATATGAAATTTTGGTTATATCACTAATATATATATATATATATATATCTTGACATCCATACGGTTGGATAGTTGAAAAATATTTTTAAAATAATCGAAACACCAATTCATGATTGAACAGTAGTTAAATGTACTACTTAAACTGATTTTTGACTATTAAAATGACAAACCAAACAAAATTATTTTGATATGAAGTTTTGGTTATATCACTAATATATATATCTATTGACATCCACATGGTTGGATTGTTTAAAAATATTTTTAAAATAATTGAAATACTAATTCAGGATTAAACACTGCTTAGATGTACTAGTCAAACTGATGTTTGACTGTTAAAATGGCAAACCAAGTAAAAATATTTTGATATGAAATTTTGGTTGTATCACTAATATATATATATCTGTTGACATCCATACGGTTGGATCGTTGAAAAATATTTTTAAAATAATCGAAACACGAATTCATGATTGAACAATATTCTGATCTTACCGGATTACTAAAAAATATATAAATTAAACTTCAAAACATAAAATTATCTGGCTATATAATACCTAAAACACATACATACACACTTCTTGCGAGAAATATAAGGGGCGGGGTCAAAATATGTCATGCTCATTATATGAATATGAAAAACATTCTGATTAGATAAGCATAAACTACCTTAAATTACCATTATTAATAGTTAGTTTGACCTTAATAGCCATCATTATTGATTTTGTCTTAATTAGAATAGTTGTAGTGTGTGAGGCTATTCCTGGAAGAAAAAGATGCTCTTTTAGGATGGAACTCATTAAAATATTTTGCTATAGTTGTATCATTGCTACAAGAACAAGGTAATTGAGTGAATGAAAAAAGTAGGCTAGCAGAATAAGGTTTCTGGCCTGGAAGTGCTATATCATTATTATATGTATATTATATTTCTTTTCAAATATTGAAGTTATGTACTATATTCGTTCTTCTAATCAATTTACTGTATAGTTCCAAATCGGATTTTCTTAGTCAGACTTGTTAGTTATTGATGTTGCGGATTGAATTTTGATGGGATAATGACAGTGTCTCTATTGTATATGCTACAGTAGTTTATGTGACTGTATATTCGGTACATATATTGATTAATAGGGTTGCAGTGAAGGATATGGTAAAAATATATTGTTTTTTATCTGTTTGTTTTGCTTGGTTTAGGTGGAAAGTTCTTAAAAAAACTTGTTCTACTGATTGGCAGGAAATCTGGTGAACCAAGCAAGAGGAAGCCATACTTACCTGTTGATAAACATTTCTTGATAACCAGAAATGGTAAATTTAATCTCAATATCCCTGGAATGTTTAGTTTCCTGTAAGATGTTTTTTTTTTCTTTTTTACTCAGTAGATAGTTTTATTTTTGTTATAGAAACTTATTATTTTATAATTGATTGTGATCATTAACTTGTATTATCTATTCTAGTTATAGTATCTTTAGTTAATATAAGTATATAATATTGCCCCATGTGTTGTATTCAATAAATACGTTTGGTATGTTGTTGTAAGAGGGCTCTGTCTAAGCAGTGTATAAAGCTGTCTGAATATGGTTTAATACGTTCTGCGTAAATGAGAGTTTTCCTCACTTGCAGAAATTAGTTGAAGGATATTTGCTTAGGTTGCTCACAGGAGTGACATATTCACGCATATTCTGATATGACATTTATAGGTGGGAGTTGCTTTTTGGTTATTCACCCCATTTTAATTAATTAATTTCAGTTTATTCAGAGTTTTAAAGCTTAACTATTATATTTAAGAATGGCAGGGAAAGTCTTGTGAACCAGAGACTGGGAAAGAGTCAAAGGAGAAGGATACATCAGTTGCCCTAAAGGTATACTTGTATAAAAAATCAACGTTCTCATACTCGCTAAGAAAATTAATTATTAATTATTTATTTTTTTGGTACTCGAAAAATGTATGATTAGATGAGAATATTTTTACTACAAAAACTTATATTCCCCATTCTCTCTGTGCAAATTGTCAGCCTGAGTTTGTAATATAAACTGATTACTTTAATTTTTCTAAACTGATTACTTTAATTTTTTTAACCTCACCCATAAAATTTAACAATAATTTATTTTATTTATAAATCTTTCTTTTCTTTTCTGCTCTCATCTAATAAGTTATAAATGATTATACACTTATATTATATGTATGTTGTCACTGTGTCACAGGCGGCTATGGCTGAACAAATGGAGGAGCTCCGCAGCAAGGTATCGGAACTAACTATTAGATATTAACATGAACCTCCGTATATATTTCTGCTTTCTATGAAGTATAAGTACCTATAGAGTAGTGTAATATAAAAAGTCCTATTAAGAATTAATGAATGTAAACAAAAACCTGACCAAACATCCAATATGTACTCCATCTTACATGTAACGACCGGGAAATTTACGTTGTATGATATCATATTTATAATAAATTATGTGTATTAATATGTCATTTATATGTGATTAAATGTGTTGAGTCATTAAACCTTAACTGCTATGTGTTACGTGTTATCTGTTTTGATCCAAATGTGTTTTGGACATTTATTGAGTGTTTTATTGTAAGTTAGATATCTTATATCAAAACCCGTACAGCTCAAAACCATGTTTTAAAAACCCGTATTTCAAACAAAAATCATTGGCCCTATTTTGCTAAAAATGCCCTATACCATATCGTTATTCTGAACCCCTAGACGTTTTACAAATTGACCTTTTTCGCAAAAAATGACTTTTCCGGGCCCCTTCGGGTACCAAAAACCCCACAAAAATCATATTTTTATTTTTATATGATCATGAAATTATCATATATCATTTTTCTTTGCATTTTTGTAATATTCATAATTTTTAGGAATTTTTAGCATTTATTTTGTATTTATTGGATATTTAAAAATTCAATATTAATACCCAAAAATTATAAAAATTGGGGCCAAATATTTTTATTAGGAGTGTAATTAGCCCCTTAATTTTATTTAGGGGTATTATTTTGCATAGTATAAATATCTGATTTTTTCAGTAATTATCTATTAATTAATTATAAAAAAATCAGAAAATAAACAGAAAATTCAGAAAAAGGAATTAGGGTTCTTGAGTGTTCTTGCGGATCAAAGCCAATTTGATCGTGATTCCGGTGTCAGAAATCGAAGTGTGAGTAACCGATTTGAAGCCCGAAGCCTGTTCTATTAGATTATCACGTCAAAATCATCATCAGAGGTATTGATTTTTATTTTGTAATTTCGGGGTTAATTTTAATTTGAGTGTTTTTGTTAGAAGTTGCTGAGATGAATTTGATTGTTATAGAGTTGTAGATCGTACAATTTCCAGTCGATTCGTGTTGGTTTTGTTAACTGTTGATTCCGATTTAGGCTCGTCGGAATTTTTAGCCGCCACCGGAGTTCTTGATTTTCCCGGTGTTATGTTGAATGATTTCCTGAGTTTCTGGGTTTAATTAGGGTGTATAATGATTGTAAAGTGTTAGATGGTGATGGGTGAGTGTTGGGTCGAACGTATCGACGTCATCGGAAAAACGGCGCCGGCGCCTTCGTTCGTTTCTTCGCCGAAGACGACGAGGCTGAGGTCTAGGGTTGTATCGAAGGGTGGGGTGATGTTTCTATGATGTTGGAGATTGAAATCGGAGCAAAATCAGCCTGGAACCGTGTCGTTTGGACGCTGTTTTGGTTCGCCGGAGTTTACGCCGCCGGTGCCGAGTTCAGGAAGCCGGCCGGCGTGTTCATGTTCAACCCGGCGTCGACCCGGTTTGCAACCCGATTTCGACCCGGGATTGATCCAAAAACCCTAACCCTGAAACCCTGTTTTGTGTTTCTGGTTATTTTATATATTTATTTTATTTTCTAAAAATCAGAAATTACTTTTAGTAATTCTAAAAATTAAATAAAAATCAGTTTTAAATTCTGAAAAATAATATTATTAATTTCTGAATTATTTTATTAGTTTATAAATTCGAATTTAATTATTTAATTAGTTAATATTGCGAATAGTGATTCGATAATGAGAATTATTATTCGAGCGTTAGTTATTCGAATAATATTGCAGTAATTGTTCGTATCGTATAATTAAATACCGATAATTAATTGATTAACGAATCGTTTAAATTCCAATAATAATATATTAGTTCGGTAGTATTCGAGAATAGTGCGTAGCTCGTATTTATACGAGTGTTTAATCGTTGAGTTATAAATATTTGCAATAAATTGTGATTAATCCTAATAATTAGGGATTAATTATTTTAAATTAGTAAATAATTATCTATTAATTATTTATTAGTTATTTATTTATGAAATATTTAAAAAATGATTAATTATTTCGATAATTAGTCACATATTTTTCGATAAATCATAACTTCTTCATTTTAACTCCAAAAATTATAAAAAAATTATTTTTGACTTTGATTTTTCTTAAATAATTATTTAAAAATTATTTTGGGATTTAAAAATTAGCAATAATTGTTTATATTGAATTATCAGTGTTTAATTGATAATAATTCAACCGTTAGTCCGAATTGAGCGTAATGAAAGCCTGTTGACTCAGAAAAATGAATTCTTTTCACTAGAAATAATATGAAGACCTAATTTCTTTTCGAAATTAGTTGATTTTATTGATTGCTTGATTATCAGTCGAAATGTGTGCCGAAACGAGTTCGAAAAATTACGGAAAAATGGGAAATGAAGCAGAAGGTGATCAACGGAGTAATCAGCGAATCGATTTCGATTCTAAAAATTATTTTAACTATAAAAACGATTATGCGCTTATATGCTTATGTGTATTATGTGGTTAATCGAGTCTTACTTGTTTATATGTAATATTCGAGTTGGTTATAAACGTATAGGTAAATAGTAAGAACAAAATGAAGTCGATTTAAGGTACAACCGAAGTACAAAATGACTTAACCAATCTATTTTACTAACAGAAACTAAGCCAGCAAGGCAGGTCAAGTAGAGAATAGATGGAAGTGATTTAATTGCAGTAAGTCGCACAGAAGGCAAGTTTCTCATCTATTCTATTTTCCAGAATAGTGATATTCTCTTCAGATTCTTATTACATTTGCATTACTTTAACTCCTTTATTCCTATCTCAGTTCGATTCTTGAATTATTCTTTTCATTTGAATTTATTATTCATATTCCAATTATTACTCACAATTATTAATATATTCTGGTGATTAAAATATATCAAAGTATACCGATTGTTCCGGTTGCTATTCCAGGGACTGGATAACATTACTTTTGGGGATTAAGGTTACTTAATCCTAAGGACCGGGACATAACCGGATTCTTGAGATGGGCCGTAGTGCCTGGGTGCCCGACGAGATCTATATAGTGAGATATAGATCTGCACTGTATCCTGGCTGATCAGCAGGGTATAGCTGCGAACTTGAGTCCAGTGTAGTTCGTTTATATTCGCCAGCAATGGCCTTCTTTTGATTCTTATGAGGTTATATCTTTGCAGATATACCTGGGATACGGATTCAGTTATATTGCTTTAACATTGTGTATATTTGGTAGACTTGTTGAGCAATTTTGGCTCACCCCTTTTTGTTGTTATTCACCTTATTGTTTCAGTTAAGAAGGAATATGAAACTCGTCAGAACACGAGTGGTAAAGAAGCGGGTCAAGCCTCGGGATCCTCTTATACCCAAGGTGTTGATCTCTATCCAGGAAGAAAGTTTTGAGTTGCCCGAGCAGGTGGAGTGTTAATAGATAGTATGTGTGTTTGAATAAAAGCTGAACTTAGTTTAAAATGAGTTAGACAATGGTTTGTAATAAAGAAAGTTTGTGAGATTTTGAATGTTGGTTTGTAATAAAAGTAGTTAGTGGTTCTTGTTTTCATACTTCAACCTAGAAAGGTCCTGGTAGTTGTTAAGGGGTTTAGTTTCATTTCTTTATTATTTATTATTAAACTTGTTCAAGTTTGGTGATTAGCTCGTAACCCCAGACTTATACCCCGGGTCTGGAGGGCGTTACATTACAACTCTTTAAATCTTGTGCTAAAAGAATAACACTATTGAGATTAGTTTTTATAGATGTATACAAAAGGTGAAAAGCTGAGCAAACATTAAATGTATTCAAAGACCCTTCAAGTGCTGGTCTGATTAGTTAGGCTTAGCTTGTAGGGATTTTATTAATTGTGAAAGTATTGGGAGCTATATGAATTATTAGTTGTATGATCAGTTCTAATCTTCTATCATTTCAATCATTCACATATTGTAATAAATAAAGAGCCAAATTATGTTTTACTGTTTTGTATTGGCAGGAACGTCATCTTGGAAATGTCAACAAACAGCTGAAAATCAAGGTTTCTTTTATATTGTCTTTGGTAGTCATTATCCCTATAAATTTAACATGTGTAGACCTGTGGTAGTGTATTTGCTATTTTTAGTGACAAGAAGTAACTTTTTGATTGTTTTGAAAAATGCAGCAAGAGTCAGGAGGACAAGAGTATAGGGGTGCTCCTGCATTTGGATTTTGAAAATTGAAATAATTATGTAACTTTAGATACTTGGGTATAATGTAACATGGATCACTAAAGACCCTTGTTTTATCATTCAGGAGTGTTTCACTTACCACTTTGAACTTGTATTTGCTATTGTGTTTGATGTAATAAAACCATAAATGTATACGTTGTTGGAATTATGCTTAGGACAAATGTCTTTGGTTTAGAGTTTGTGATTGTATTAGAATTTGAAAGGCTTCGAATTTAAATTGGAAGCTGAAAATGGCTGGAAACTGAAAAATCAGAATTTGGCTATTTTGGAAATACAAACTTACGACGGCCGTTCATCACATATTCTGTCGTAAGTTGGCCCCAGTTCCTAACATACGACAGTTTTTTCTGTCGGAAGTTTCTAATTTACGACGTAAATTTGCGTCGTATATTTATGTTATATTTTATCAAGGTGGGACCCACAAGAAAATATCTGACGATTTTTCCGTCGTGAGTAACTAACATACGACGATATTTTCCGTCGTAAGTAGATTTATTATTTTATTGAGTATGTGGGCCCCTTCTTCCTAACTTGCGACGCAATTTTATCTTGTGACGAAAAAGCGAAATTACTACTCGACCAAAAACGACGATTTTTTTCCGTCGTAAATGGCTCAATTACGACGATTTCAGTTCAAAACAACCGTCGTAAATGGCCAGATTTATTGTAGTGTTAGTTTACTCATCCCTCCGCTAATATAGTACTACTTAATACTAATTCGTGGAGCATAACAAAAGTATTTCAGCGCTTTGTTAGAGATTGAGATAGACATTTATTGACTTATTATCACTAATCTCACTCTCATGTTCCGCCTGTATATATGGACTCTCTCTGGTCTTCTCCTTAACCTAAACCTCGCTATCACATAATTTGACTTGTTTAACTTAGCTCTCTACTGTATTTAGGATCTCAATTACTTGACGTGGTGAACATTTGATCATTTCGAAGTGATATATGCATTGCATTTTGTAAAAGTATAGGCCTGTCAAGACATATTGGGCCTGCAGTGATGGTTTTTGTCGTAGTCGATTTAAAGGTTAACAATCTTGAGCAAATTAGAACCTGCATATCAAAATTTTACTCTTTAAAGTTTTTTGTTGGTGCTCACAAATTTTATTGAACCTATTCTTGGATACAAATATAACAAGATTAAGAAAAAAAAACGTAAATTTAATTGGAAATATACTAAAGTTCCTTACTTTACATCTCAAATTGATCCCAGAAATTTGTATGATAAATAATTTAAATAGGGTAAATATGCCAATTCCCAATTTATGTTTTTGATATTCTTGCATATATATAAGTGTTGTCGTAAAGATCATTCTGCAGACGTAAGATTAGAGTAGACTTGATCAATAATCGTTTAGAATAAAAAGGACAGCATGCATTATTGTAAAATCTGTAATTTTATTTTTTTTAATTTATTTATTAGATATTGGATATTATTTCGTTTAGATAAGTTTATTAATTTAGAATATTCGGAAAACTTTTTGTGCAAGTTATTCGCGTTAGGAAAAGATTTATTATTTGTGGAAAGAAGTGTGAGAAGATATTAGAAGATAAATATCTTTTTAGTTTAGCTAATTGTGTGTGTCAAATATTTTATTTTTGAAATTTACTTGGAGATGATGCAAAATTATTATAAGGAAATTATATTATATCCTAATTAGAATTAGGTTTTTGTGTACTTATATAAAGACTCTTTTAGACAATAATAAAAATTCGTATAGGCTCTACACCTCCTAACACGTACGACTTTTGTCCTGCTTTCTTTTCGTCACTTTTGCTTTTTAGTGATATTTATGTGATCATGTGGCAGGTTTTGTGTTATGGTGAAATTAAAATATTTTATTGTATCATGTTACTCACTTTTGCCATGCTTCCTTGACCTTTTTTTGTGTTGTGCCGCAGATGATGTTAATTTGAGTAAAAAAAATTCGTATGCGTAATCTGGTTCTGCTACTATTTTTTTTTATCGTAGGTAACCCGCAGCCGCTACCTTTTGGGTGCGCACTGGGTAAATCCTACGGGCTCACGTAATAGCCTGCAAACCAGGGTTCTGCTACTATTTAATAATTATTAGATTTATAAAATTTGAAAATTATCCTTTTACTAGTTAAATTAAATTTGTTTAGAATGTGTTTACGAAAATATTTTCTAGTTTAGTTTATATGTATTTGGTAATTACTTGAATAATCTAGATATATAGTTAACATGGTTTTGTCAGTAATATAAATTTTGCCATGAATTAAATGTCAAATAGGGGTGCAAGTTGGTAACATGTATATTCATATATGTTCACTACACAATATGATATCACCAATCTTAATTTAATAATAATTAAATTAATATGTTTGCATGCTCGTTTATTTTATTTTTTTTAGAATACATGTTGATTTAAATGTTAAAATATAGAGGCTAGGTGGTTTTCAGGTTGTGGTGATTGTTTCAGTCGAGTGGTTATTGGGTTTTAAGGCCCATTTGGCTATATGGTTTATTTGTTGTTTGATTTGATTAAATTGCACAGAATGATTTTGATGACTTCCTGTTTATGTGTCACGGACTCACGGTAGTCAACTTCGAGTTGTATGAATTCCTTGTTCAAATTATAAAGTTAGTATATGTTTGGTTATTGTCCTGTCTTCGTGTGATCAGTATAGGTATTTACTTGTAACGAATATACCTTGTTTTTAGAATAAATAATTATATTTCGTTTGACATATTTTAGGATCTGTTCGTGCAATATTTCGATATTTAGTGTCGATTTTGAGTTAAGTACTTTTGACTTACTTTTAATTTTCGAAAAAGATATTTCAGTCCTGTATTTAATTTCCTATAAGATATAAGAACTTTGATTTCGAAATTATAAGATATAAGTATTTGTGATTTTAGAACCCAGTCTCTACGTTTTCGAACTCGTTCGTAATTTACACTATAGTTCCGAAACTAGCCTTAGATACCCTTAGTAGGCGCACGAGTGTGCAACTTTAGATACATATTAAGGGTCGTAATTATTGAACTTTAGATGCCGACCACTGGCAAAGTATGGTATATGAGAATAAGAATAAGAATAAGATGCCGGCTACTGGCAAAGTGTGGTCGTAGATCAAGACTGTGGTATTTATAAGAATTATCGTTTCGTTCTGTTTTATTCAGTCATGATCTGTTATAAAATCTGCTATGTTCTGTTTTAAATTCTGAATTTTAAAATATAAAACTTTGGGTTGGATCTGTTTTTAGAAATTATTTTATAAAATTATTATTGTTTTGAGAAAAATCGTTTTATTAAACACCAATTGTTTTTCTATTTAAGAGTTAGTCAATTTGTACTTGCTGAGTTGTGTAGCTCACCCTTTTTAATATTTCAGGTTTGGAATTTGGAGCATATTGAGAATAATGAATGAGAATTATGTGGAGATATGTGCTGCTTCGTTTCGTACTATTTGAATTAGAATAAAGGCTTTCTTTTTAGAAAATAAATTTGATTATCTGTTTAGACAATTAATATCAGATTTGTGGAGTTGCGTCTCTGTTTTTATGATTTTGATTATTGAGTTTGACCGCTGCTTTGACCTTCGTGATATATTTGAAATATCGAATAAGAATCTATTTTATTTAAGTTTTGGTATTTAGATTTAATAGTACGGAAGTGCGGGCTGTTACATTTGGTATCCGAGCAGGCTGTCCTTTGGAGTGTATTAGGCATGGGACTAGTACATTCCCTAGGATGCGATCATGTGGACTTTCGTATAGGTCTTAGGAAATTATTTTGGATTTAGGCATTTGTTTGTGTGATTATTTGATATGCTTGACTTTGTGCTTTTTGATCATTGACTATAAGTTTAGAAATTGTTTTGAGTGTTTTAGATAAGATAGACGGGGAGAACGGTAACAACCAGAACAACAACGAAAATCAGAACAATAATGGCAATCAGGGCAACAATGATGAAGGAGGAAACGTCTTTGACCAGCTGGCTGAAACTCTAGCTGTACTTGTGAATCAACAACCGAAACCCAACATCGTCTCTCAATTCAAGCGTTTGAACCCACCAACTTTTGATGGAGCAACTGATCCAGCAGTAGTTGAGATGTGGATCCAAGAGATGAAAAAAACTTTCGGACTTTTAGGGAGCAATGAGCAGCCAGAAGGTGACCTTAGCTGTGTACCAATTGCAAGGAAGCGCTTACGAGTGGTGGCTCATGGAAAAGAGGAAGAACGAGACAACATCGAATCTTGAAGAAAATCATGAACCGTACACTTGGGCAAAGTTCAAGAAGGATTTAGAGGACAAGTAATTTCCTATAATAGTTTGTCTGCAGAAAGAGAGGGACTTCATTCGCCTTCAGGAAAGGGATATAACCGTCATTCAATACGAAGCAGAATTTGTAAAGCTTGCGAAATACGCGTCGACCTTAGTAGCAGATGAGAGTAGTCGAGCACGAAGATTGGAAAAGGGACTTCGAAGCGATATCAGGAACTCTGTGGCGTCTTTTGAACTTCAGACGTATGAGGTTGTGCTCAACAAGGCTTTAGTGATCGAGAGAGGCTTGACAGAATCTGAAAAGGCGTCTGGCAGCTGGAATAAGAGGAGTTTCACTCAAACTGGTGGGCAATCTTTTCAAGGGGGACCGCTCAAGAAGCCACATGTGTACAATAACATCGGAGGTCAAGGTGATCGAGAGAGGTGTACGAGGTGCGGCAAGAATCATCCGGACAAGGTCTGCCGTTGGAATACAGGTACTTGTTTTCATTGCGGAGAAGTAGGACACAAGATTTCGAATTGCCCGCACAACCCGCCACCACAACCAAGGAAGGAGGCAGATAACCAGATGGGCAAAGAGCGTGTATTTCAGCTCACAGGAAATGACAACTATCGCAATTAAGGTATGATTTCTTTTCTTCAGCGAGTTATTTATTTTAATTTCATTTTTGTGAATTTGGGGACCAAATTCTTTTAAGGAGGGAAGAATGTAAAATCTGTAATTTTATTTTTTTTTAATTTATTTATTAGATATTGGATATTATTTCGTTTAGATAAGTTTATTAATTTAGAATATTCGGAAAACTTTTTGTGCAAGTTATTCGCGTTAGGAAAAGATTTATTATTTGTGGAAAGAAGTGTGAGAATATATTAGTAGATAAATATCTTTTTAGTTTAGCTAATTGTGTGTGTCAAATATTTTATTTTTCAAATTTACTTGGAGATGATGCAAAATTATTATAAGGAAATTATATTATATCCTAATTAGAATTAGGTTTTTGTGTATCTATATAAAGACTCCTTTAGACAATAATAAAAATTCGTATAGGCTCTACACCTCCTAAAGGGTACAACTTTTGTCCTTCTTTCTTTTCGTCACTTTTGCTTCTTAGTGATATTTATGTGATCATGTGGCAGGTTTTGTGTTATGGTGAAATTAAAATATTTTATTGTATCATGTTAGTCTCTTTTGCCATGTTTCCTTGACCTTTTCTGTATGGGGCCGCAGATGATGTTAATTTGAGTAAACAAATTTTGTATGCGTAATCTGGTTCTGCTACTATTTAATAATTATTAGATTTATAAAATTTGAAAATTATCCTTTTACTAGTTAAATTAAATTTGTTTAGAATGTGTTTACGAAAATATTTTCTAGTTTAGTTTATATGTATTTGTTAATTACTTGAATAATCTAGATATGTAGTTAACATGGTTTTGTCAGTAATATAAATTTTGACATGAATTAAATGTCAAATTGGGGTGCAAGTTGGTAACCTGTATGTTCATATATGTTCACTACACAAGCATGATATCACCAATCTTAATTTAATAATAATTATATTAATATGTGTGCATGCTCGTTTATTTTATTTTTTTTAGAATACATGTTGATTTAAATGTTAAAATATAGAGGCCAGGTGGTTTTAGGTTGTGGTGATTATTTTAGTTGAGTGGTTATTGGGTTTTAAGGCCCATTTGGCTATATAGTTTATTTGTTGTTTGATTTGATTAAATGGCACAGAATGATTTTGATGACGTTTAATTATTTATGTGTCACGGTAGTCAACTTCGAGTTGTATGAATTCCTTGTTCAAATTATAAAGTTAGTATCTGTTTGGTTATTGTCCTGTCTTCGTGTGTTCAGCATAGGTATTTACTTGTAACGAATATACTTTGTTTTTAGAATAAATAATTATATTTCATTTGATATATTTTAGGATCTGTTCGTGCAATATTTTGGTATTTGGTGTCGATTTTGAGGTAAGTACTTTTGACTTACTTTTAATTTTCGAAAAAGATATTTCAGTCCTGTATTTAATTTCATATAAGATATAAGAACTTTGATTTCGAAATTATAAGATACGAGTATTTGTGATTTTGGAACTCAGTCTCTACGTTTTCGAACCCGTTCGTAATTTACGCTATAGTTCCGGAACTAGTCTTAGATACCCTTAGTAGGCGCACGAGTGTGCAACTTTAGATTCCTATTAAGGGCGTGTAATTATTGAACTTTAGATGCCGACCACTGGCAAAGTGTGGTATATGAGAATAAGAATAAGAATAAGATGTCGGCTACTGGCAAAGTGTGGCCGTAGATCAAGACTGTGGTATTTATAAGAATTATCGTTTCGTTCTGTTTTATTCTGTCATGATCTGTTATAAAATTTGCTATGTTCTGTTTTAAATTCTGAATTTTAAAATATAAAACTTTGGGTTGGATCTATTTTTAGAAATTATTTTACAAAATTATTATTGTTTTGAGAAAAATCGTTTTATTAAAACACCCATTGTTTTTCTGTTTAAGAGTTAATCAATTTGTACTTGCTGAGTTGTGTAGCTCACCTCTTTTAATATTTCAGGTTTAGAATTTGGAGCATAGAGAATAATGAATGAGAATTATGTGGAGATGTGTGCTGCTTCGTTTCGTACTATTTGAATTAGAATAAAGGCTTTCTTTTTAGAAAATAAATTTGATTATCTGTTTAGATAATTAATATCGGATTTGTGGAGCTGCGTCTCTATTTTTATGATTTTGATTATTGAGTTTGACCGCTACTTTGACCTTCTTGATATATTTGAATTATCGAATAAGAATCTATTTTATTTAAGTTTTGGTATTTAGATTTAATATTCCGGAAGTGCGGGCTGTTACAATTATCTTTCAGCATATAAGATCTTGCAAATCTGGGATTCAAGTCCTCTTAATCTCATTTATTTAATTTAAATATTTATCGTCTCATGACGTTTTAAGAAATGATCACTTAACAAAATTATTAAGTTAAATTTGAACTTCCCATTAATCTAAACGAAAATTGTATAATATTATCTAAGTGCATGAAAAAAAAGTTGAAACGTGCATACTCTTAATTTTTATAGGTACACACCGTTTTTTGTACTTATGACTAAAATATCTTGATGTGCAAATTCAAATTATCCTTATGTACAATAGGGATGATATCCGCTCCCAAAGAAAATGAAAGGGCATATAGTCTACAAAAGCATAGATTCAAACAGAAGAAAAAAAGATCGAAATCCGAAGTTAACGTATCAAGGCTCCTTGAAATATCCAAAGAGAAAGAGTTAGCTAGCCATAAAATTGTAGATGGTAAAGTGGGACGAGATTGCTATGCAGTTCATCATGATAATACATAGTATCATTAGACCATGTAATTCCACCAGTATCTTCATAGTTGCAGTACTCTTGCAGATAGTATAATTCGACGAATTGTGAAAGCTTGGACCGGTTATGGTGGCATTTCCTCTAAAGAGTTCCGGGCAAGTAATGGTTATGTGAACCTTCGTAGGTGGTGATCACAATTGATGGATCTTGAAATGACCTTTCCACACGCTTCTTCACCCCGCAATTTTGTGTTGTGCACCGATAGTATCCCCTGCATTCCCCAAAATTTAGTATATATCTAGCTAGCCTAGGGTGCTCATGTATGCATCAATTTATGTGCCTCATAGAAAGCAAAAATAGAAGAGCAGAGGACCTTGGATATTGGGAGTTCTTTAAAGCCTTCTGTCCATATTTTCTCCATCTATATCCATCTTCAAGATGATCGGTCTCACTCTTTGTCACAAAAGCAAATCTTGGCCCCTTTTCCTTTTTCTCCTTCTTCTTCGTTGGCAGCTTGCTTCTACAATTTATCCATATCAGCTCAGTACACAGAGAAAACATTTACACTTATATTTAGGTTGGGGTAACTCACATTTTCTTTGAACTCTCGCCTCCATCTTCCCCATCCACTTTCGATTGCTTAAATTTCTTGCTAATGTTAGCTTCGACTTGTCCTTCTTCTTCTTCATTACCAGCCTCAGTCGAAGATGATATCCTCACCAGGGAATCATCTTTCGGAGTAGTAATATTACAATTATAAGTTGATGACAAAGCTTTAACATGCGAAATATAATCAGGGGATCCATGCAAGTTATAATTATCAGAAAAAATCATGTGTTGAAAAGGATGATGAAGTGGTGCAATGGAGGAAGAGTCATTATATGTGAACAACAAACTTTGAAATGACTCATTATAATAGAGCTGATTTCTTGATTCTTGATCAGACATTGATGACTTGGGAGGATGTGAAGAGTAAGAGAGAATCAAGTCTTGCAAGGTTTATTAATCTGAAATAAGATTGTTGGATCCTTATTTAAGCTTAATAAAAAGAACTATGGTCAAGCACCTCAGTATTAAGCAAAGTCTTGTACTCTTGTTATTTCTAGCTGACATCATATACAATATCTCAGAGCTGACATCACCATAACTACTTATAAAATTCCTTAAAAAGAATGCAATTTTTTCTCCAAGATTTACAATTAAGACACTGAGAAACAAGACTTTGAACATGAAAATGTTAGATACATATCAATCTCTCGGTGCCACTATCGCGACCTTATGATTGCCTTAACCGAAATTCCTCTCCAGAAGGGCACCATGCTGAAGGAGACATATATATTTTCTTTGGTTGAAGTTTGAAAACTGGTATTTAAGTGGATATTTATATAGTAGTTTGATGACATAAAAGAAAAAACTCTCACATTGCCTGGTGTTTTATAATGAAAAGAAAGAAATGAAGTGGAGATGACTTTACTAGTCGTGCACATCTTGATTGCATTCTCCCCAGAACCTTGCTGCTGCTGCTGGCTGGTTCTCCTTTTAATACCTCTATATCTCCAAAATTATAATAAGAAAGCAATATCAATTTAGGGAGAGAAATATTTGAGTGAAATTGTAAACTCTGATTTACAAATGAACGATACAAGTGGTATTTATACTGACATCTTATATGAATTAAAAGACTAAAGTACCCATCTGATCTATCTCACTACTTACTCTATGAGCTAATCTGACAGAGTATTTATAAAGTTAATCACTATCTTGAATAATTCTTAATACCCCCTCAAATTGGCAGGGGAAACATCGTTTGTCACTCCCAATTTGGACATTAAATCTCGAAGTTGTTGAGCATTAAAAGGTTTGGTTAAGAGATCAACTGGCTGCTGAAATGTTGATAGATATGTGAGTAGTATGAAACCTTCTTTCAACTTGTCACGAATGATATGCACATCTTATTCAATGTGTTTAGTTCGTTCATGAAGAACGGGGTTTTCATCTATATGAATAGCACAATTACTATCATTGTACAGCACTATAGGACGAGGAATCATGAAATGAAGTTCAGTAAGCAGATTGTAAATCCAGATTACTTCACATAAAACATTTGCCATGCTTCGATATTCCGTTTCAGCGAAAGGGCGAGCTCTCAGTATTTTGTTTCTTGCATTTTCAGGAGAGAAGAGAGTCTCCTAACATCACACAATAACCTGAGATTGATCTTCGAGCCATAGGACAAATCAGTAAATACCTTGAGTTTGAGAGGACTGGATGCAGATAAAAGTAAACCTTGTCCTGGTGCATTTTTAATATATCGAACTAGTTTCATTGCTGTTGATTGATGAACATAAGTTGATCTGGCCAAGAATTGGCTAAGAATATGAACTGGATAACTAATATCATGCCGAGTGGTTGTTAAGTAGATTAACTGACCAACTAGACGTCTATAAGACATAGCAGCATGAGAATGAAGAGCTACACCAGTGTCATTAGTTAAATGAAGTTGAGACTCCATAGTGATAGCATTAGGTTTTGCATCTTGAAGACCCGTACTATTCAAGAGATTCAAGGCATATTTTCACTAATGAAGACATATACCTCTTGAATTTCTGGAAACCTCAAGGCCAAGAAAATATTTTAGAGTGCCTAAGTCCTTCATCTTGAATTTACTGGCAATAAAGTCTTTGACTAGGACAATCTGACTTGGAGAGGAACCAGTTAAGATTATATCATCTACATAAACTAATAACATGATAAAACTTTCAGAGGTTAGAGATAAAATAAAGAATTATCACATTTTGACTGAGTGAAGCCATAGTTGAGAATAACAGCAGCAAACTTACCAAACCACTCTCTTGGAGCTTGTCTAAGACCATATAAGGATTTTATAAGTTTGCAAACAGGAGTCGTCCCTTGAAATGAGGAAGGTATAGGTATACCAGGAGGTATTGTCATATATACTTCTTCATGCAATTCCCTATTCAAGAAAGCATTATTTATATCTAGTTGATGCAAATCTCATTTCTGAATAGCAGTAAGAGACACGAAAAGTCTGACATAGGTCATCTTTGCAACTGGTGCAAAGGTCTGAAAATCATCCAAACCATATGTTTGAGTGAAACCCTTGGCAACTAATCTTACTTTATATCTATCCAAGATTCCATTTGCTTTATATTTAAGTTTGTATAACCATTTACATCCAACAGCTTGTTTATCAGAAGGTAGAGAGGTTATAATCCAAGTATTATTTGCTTCTAGTGCATTGATTTCATCTTGCATTGCTTTACACCAGTTAGGATCCTGAATAGCTTGGTGAAAATATTTAGGTTTCACAAGAATGACACTGGTAGAGGCTCCAATATTAGATGGCTTGGTAAGAGTAGGGGGAAGACAAGTATAATCAGAAAACTTGTTAGGAACTGTTCTAGTTCTGATAGGTCTGGATGGAATTTGAAAGTTCTGATTATCGTCTATAGCTGTGGAGTTGTGGGATTCTGCAGTATCAGGATAAATATTCTCAGATGTAGAATATTCAGTGACATGAGTAGTAATGATTTCTGCAGAAGTGTCAGATATAGTAGGAATGGAAGAATTCTTCTTATTTAAAGGGATAAGAGTATTTATAAATGAAAGTTCTTATGGAAACATCTAATGAGAGGCAGTTGATGGTTGATCCACAAATGGAAATGTGGATTCATAGAAACATACATCTTTAGAAGTAAAATATTGACCAATTTTGAAATTAAGTAATTTATAACCCTTCTGATGTACAGTATATCCAACAAACACAAACTTATGAGCTCTAGAGGCAAATTTATCTTTTTTAAGTGACAGTGTTGAGGCATAGCATAGACAACCAAAGATTTAAAGATGACTGTATGAAGGTAGTTTATTGAATAATACCTCATATGGTGATTTATTTTTTAGAACAGATGAGGGGGTCCTGTTGATTAGATATGTAGCAACGACTACAACGAGTAAGCAATCTCCCCACAAACGAATTGGCACATTTGATTGAAACCTTAAAGCCCTGGAAACAGATAACAAGTGCTTATGCTTCCTCTCAGCTCTACCATTCCGCTGAGGGGTTTCAACACAAGAGTGTTGATGTATAATTCCATGAGAGTCAAACAAAGCATTAATCTCTTTGTTGAAAAATTTTGTACCATTATCAGATATATTAACTTTCATTATGGTATGAAACTGATTTTTAACAAATGTAAGAAATCATCTACTATTGTCAAGAAGGTATTACAAGTAGAGTAAGTCTTATGTCTGTAGAGACCCCACAGATCACAGTGTAGAAGTTCAAATGGTTTATCAGCATGACTTGTAACGTCTGGGAAATTACGTCTGTATTATATCATATTTATAATAAATTATGTGTGTTAATGTGTTATTTATGTGGAATTAACTGTCAAACCCTAAATTTTATGTGTTACGTGCATTCTGTGTTGTCCAGGTATTTTTAAGATATTTTTCGGATATTTTATTTTTCATTTATAGCTTTCATTTCAAAAATTTTACGACCCGAACAATGATTTTAAAGCAGATATTTCACATAAAACAATGGGCCTTATTTTTCATCAAACGGCTTTCACCATCGCAATATTCTGAACATCTGGGCATTTTATAAATTTTCTCGTTTTGCGAAAAATGACTTTCCGGGCCCCATTGGGTGTTAAAAACCCCAAAAAAATCACATTTTTATTTTTATAAAATTATAGGACTTTTATTTATACCATTTCTTTGTATTTTTGCATTATTCACAATTTTTGGGAAATTTTGGCATATATATTATTTATATAAAATATTGATAAATTAAATTTTAATACTCAAAAATAATAAAATTAGGGGCTTATTAATGTTAAAAAGTGTAGAACTAGGGTCTTAATTTTAATTAGAATATTAATTTTACTACTATAAATAGCCTAATTATTAATTAATTAATAAATTAAAAATCAGAAAATTAGAAAATTCTCTACAGTCGGGTTAGGGTTAGCAATTCGGGTCAAGAATTCGAGCAGTGATTCCGATCAGTTTTCGGCATCGATTACAGTCATGTAAGTACTCAAAACGGAGCTCTTGAGTTGTTCTTTCGGTTTGTGTTATCAATTTCATGTTTAAAACAGAATATTTGTGATTTCGATTCTAGGGTTCATAACTGCGATTTGGGGTTTTTAGTTCTAGGGGTTGTTGAATGATTTTGATGACTGGTATAGTTTCTCTGTGTTGTAAGCAATTGATTGGTACTAATTAATTGAACAAACGATACTTGAATCGATGAACTCGATTTCTAGGGTGTTAGATTTTCAAATCATAACTCTGTAATTTCTGTGAATCTTTGGTTCTGGTAATGTTAGGGCTTTGATTGTAGGTGTTATTAGCTATAATTTGCACTATTAAACGTTAAATTTCATGTATGATTCTGTAAGTTCGATGTTTGGCCGTTGTTCAATCGATTTTGGCCGGAGAAATTGTTGATGGGATGATTTTGATGAACAGACTGTTGGACTGAATTGTTGGTATGATTTGCAATGAAAACCCCTTAAGAATCACCTCAAACAGTGAAGATTTGAGGCTTATAGGAACATGGTCGGAGTCCGTGGAACTCGTCGGATTCTGGAAATTTTCCGGCCAGTTCATCCCGACCCGGATTATTCCTCATAACCCGATTTCAACCCGGTTTTTAAACCCAGTTTTGATCCGAAATTGTCAGAATACAATTTCTGACAACTGTTTCTGGAAATTATTTTAACTTTTTATTTTTATTAATTTTAAAAATCAGTTTTATTTATTTTATAAATTAATTAATTAAGTATTTAATTAATTGATTTATACTGTAAATAATTCTGAAATATTTTATAAAAATCAGATTTAATTATTTTCTCAATTATTTATTAATTATTTTAAAATGATTAATTATACTAATAATTAATCAAATAATTTTCAATAAATCATAATAAAATCATTTTAATTGAGAAAATAATAGAAAAATCATTTTTAATTCTTATTTTTCTTAAACAATTATTTAAAAATTATGTTAGGGTTTAAAAATTAGTAATAATTATTTATATTAAATAATAAATTGAATTATCCGTGTTTAATTGATATTAATTAGACCGTTAGTCCGATTCGAGCGAAACGAAAGCCCTTTTGACTCAAAAAAATGAATTATTTTTATTAAAAATAATATTAAGGCTTAATTTCTTTTAGAAAATAGTTGACTTTGTTATTTGTTTGATTATCAGTCAAATTGTGTGCCGAGACGAGTCCGAAAAATTCCGAAAAATAGGAAACGAGTCAGATAATGATCAGTTGAGCGATCAGCGAGTCGATTTTGATTCTAAAAATTATTTTAACTATAAAAATGATTATGTGCTTATGTGTATTATGTGATTAATCGAGTCTTACTTGCTAATATGTAATATACAAGTCAGTCATAAGCGCATGGGTAGACAATAGGAACGATGTGAAGTCGGTTCAAGACGCAATTGAAGTACGAAATGACTAAACCAGTCTATTTCTCTAACAGAAGTTAAGCCAGTAAGGCAGGTTGAGTCGGTGATAGACGAAGGTGACATACTTGCAGTGAGTCGCGCAGAAGGCAAGTTTTCCCCTATTCTAATTTCAGAATAGTGATATTTCTTCAGATTCTTATCACACTTGCACTCTTTTGATTCTCTTGTTCATATTTTATTTTGATTCTTGTTCTCCTTTTCATTTGAATTCATTGTTCATATTCCAATCGTTACTCACAAATATTGATATATTCTGGTGATTAGAATATATCAAAGCATACCGATCGTTCCGGTTGCTATTTCATGAACTGGATAGTGATACTTTGGGGATTAAGTTTACTTAATCCTAAGGACCGGTACATAACCGGATCCTTAAGATGGGTCGTAGTGCCTGGGTGCCCGACGGGATCTATATAGTGGGATATAGATCTGCACTGTATCCTGGCTGATCAATAGGGTATAGATGCGAACTTGTGTCCAGTTTAGTTCGTTTGTACTCGCCAGCAGTGGCCTTTTTTCTATTCTCACGGGGTTATATCTTTGCAGATATACCCAGGTTACCGTTTCACTTAAGTTGCTTAACACTGTTTATATTTTGCGGACTTGTTGAGCAATTTTTGGCTCACCCCTTTGTTAGATATATTTGATAATGTCATGGCTAATATGTTTTATGTTTAGATTTCAGATCTTATTTGAACAGAACAAATCAGTACTTAACTGATCAGTACTTATACTGGAAGTCAGAACTTAAGGGATATCAGTACTTATGTTATCAGGAGATAGATATCAGAACTTAAGTGCTGAAGGACGATCAGATAAGGACAGTAGCTGATTAAAGTTAAGAAGATCAAGATAAACATAAGAAGAGATATGCATGAAGAAGGAATTCCGTGAAGAATGGAATACTTGGAATAGAAGATATCTGATTGATATATTTTAGGAAGCAGAATTATATTCCATATCAATTAGCGATTATCTTGTAACTGTGTAGTATATAAACACAGACATAGGGTTTACACTATAAGTGTTATCATTATCGAGAATATTATTTATTATAACCCTAGCAGCTCTCGTGATATTTTGTTCATCACTGAGAGATAACAGTTCCAGATTGTAACAGAGTTTATTGTTTAAATAAAGTTTGTTTTCTGTTACATAAGTTCTTGAAGTTTGATTTGATTGTAATAAACACTGTATTCACCCCCTCTACAGTGAAAGTGTGACCTAACAAGTGGTATCAGAGCTATCTGTTAACACACATACAGTTAAAGATCCAAACACAATCATGTCTGACACAGAAACTCCAACTAAGCCTACCAAAACTGAGGAATCATCAAAGACATCAACTCAGTGTCGATATGAGACTATCAGAGTTCCCATATTGAGACCATCTGAATATCCCATATGGAAGGTAAGGATGACCATGTTTCTGGAAGCAACAGATCCAGAATACCTTGATAGAATCAAGGAAGGGCCTCACAAACCTACCAAGCTCGCTGTTGTAGTTGCAGGTGAAGCAGCAATGACCGTACCAAAGGAAAAGAATGATTACACTGCTGAAGATATAGCATCTATTGCTAAGGATGCCAAGGTACGTCACTTATTGCATAGTGCCATTGATAATGTAATGTCAAACAGGGTAATCAACTGCAAGACTGCTAAGGAGATATGGGATGCACTGGAGACAAGGTGTCAAGGAACTGAAACAGTTAAGAAGAACAGGAAGACAATACTCACTCAAGAGTATGAACACTTTGACTCTAGGACTAATGAGTCATTGACTGATGTATATGATAGATTTGTCAAACTCTTGAATGACTTGTCATTAGTAAATAAGGAGTATGATCTTGAAGATACAAACCTCAAATTCCTGTTAGCTCTTCCTGAATGTTGGGATTTGAAGGCAACAACAATAAGAGACAACTACAATCTTGATGAAACAACTCTTGATGAAATCTATGGAATGCTCAAGACTCATGAACTTGAGATGGAACAAAGAAGCAAGAGGAAAGGAGGAAAGTCAAGGACAGTTGCTCTCAAGGTTGAAGAGGAATCCCCCAAACCACCTTCCTCAAAGAAAGATAAGGGTAAAGCTCTTATCATAAAATCTGATACTGAGTCATCAAGTTCTGAGAGTGATGATGACTCAGATTCTGAAAGCTTGCCTGAAACTGATGCTGATGAGGAGATGATGAAGCTGTGTGCTCTTATGGTGAAAGGAATCACAAAGATTGCATACAGGAAGTTCAGGAAGGGAAAGAAGTTTTCCAGGAAAGGCATAAGTTCTGATAAGAAGAATTTCAGAAGATCTGAAGGAAGAGGAGGAAAGTCTGACAGAGGAGATTACGCTAATGTTAAATGTTATAATTGTGGTGAGAAAGGCCACATATCTCCTGATTGCAAGAAGACCAAGAATGACAAAGGCAAAGCTCTTGTCACAAAGCAGAAAAGCTGGACAGACACCTCAGACTCTGAAAGTGAGGAGAACTATGCATTGATGGCAAATGCTGATAAATCAAGTTCTGAGAGCAGTTCTGAAGCTGCTGAAACAAAGGTACCTCAGACTACTTATGCTTTTCATACTGATGATATTAATGAGTTGAGAAGATATCTTAAAACCATGTTTGTTAGTTATAGAGATCAAACTTTAACATGTGAAAGATTAACTTCTGAAAATCTTGCTTTTAAGAAAAGAAATGATTTCTTAGAAAAAGAGTTAGTCATGTTTCATCAAACTCAGCAGGATAGAGATGATGCTTTTTATGTTAGGGATGAAGTGCTAAAAATGAATGAATCTCTAAAAACTGAGTTAGAAAAGGAGAGAGAGATTATCAGAACTTGGACTAACTCTGGCAAAACAACTCAAAATTTGCTAAGCAGTGGAAACTGGAAAGAGGGCTTAGGCTATGGAGAAAATAAAAAAGGAACTGTAGAAATTAAGCCTGTTGATAAGCAAAAGCCGAAGTTAAAACCTGTTAAGTTTGTAACTGAAAAATCCGAAAATGAGAAATCAGAAGTTAAAAAGGAATTAGCTTCTGACAAACTAAAACAGGAAAAGACAGCTGAAGTTAACATAGGCTTAATGACAAAGAAGCAGCTTAAGCATAAGCTGAAAGATGTTAAGAATGCAAACAAGGTAAAATCACCTAGGAAAAACAGGAATGGAAAGGAAGGTGTGAATAAAAGCAATAACTATAAATCTGTTCCTGATGCTCCTAGGAAAGCATGTCATAACTGTGGAAGTTCTAACCATCTGGCTTCTTTTTGCAGGAAGAATAAGAATATTAACTCCTTATCTACAAAGTCAGGAGTTAAGAGTCAGTCTGTTAGATACAAACCACAAAATCCTTGTTTTCATTGTGGTAGTTTATGGCATTCCATTTATACTTGTAAGGAATATCATAGTTTGTACTATGATTATTATCAAATAAAACCTTCTTTAAAGAAAGTTTCTGTTGTTCCTTCTAGTATAAGTTCTGATAAGAAAACTGTTAACATAAAATCTGATGTTAAATCCGCTGCAAATGTTAACAAACCTAAAAAGGCCAAAGGATCCAAGCAAGTCTGGGTCCTTAAAACTAATAATTAGTGGTCTTTTTGATTGCAGGGCAACAGGAAAAATATTTTAGTTCTGGACAGTGGATGTTCAGGACATATGACTGGAAATAAGGCCCTGCTATCAGACTTTGTGGAGAAAGCTGGCCCAAGTGTTTCTTATGGAGATGGCAACATTGGAAAAACTTTGGGATATGGCAATATCAATCTTGGGAATGTCATTATTAAAGATGTAGCTCTGGTCTCAGGACTTAAACACAACTTACTGAGTATAAGTCAAATCTGTGACAGAGGTTATCATGTTGATTTCTTTGCAGAACATTGTGAAATAGTTAGTAAATCTAAAGGAAAAATTGTTCTGAAGGGATTCAGGCGTGGTAACATTTATGAAGCTAAGCTTTCAACAAGTTCTGATGGTTCTGCAATCTGTTTAGTGAGTAGAGCCTCAACTGAAGAAAGCTGGAATTGGCACAAGAAACTCTCTCATTTAAACTTCAACAAGATAAATGAACTGATCAAAAAAGATCTTGTGAGAGGACTGCCAAAATCAGTGTTTGTTCCTGATGGTCTTTGTGACTCATGTCAGAAGGCTAAACAAAGAAAATCTTCGTTCAAGAGCAAGACTGAATCATCAATTCTTGAGCCTTATTATCTACTTCATGTTGATCTATTTGGTCCAGTGAATGTCATGTCTATTGCAAAGAAGAAATATGCGTTGGTCATAGTAGATGAGTTCACCAGATACACATGGGTGTATTTCTTGCACACAAAAAGTGAAACTGCATCTATCCTGATTGATCATGTCAAACATCTGGATAAATTGATCAAAGATTCTGTGAAAATTTTGAGGAGTGATAATGGCACTGAATTCAAGAATTTGATAATGGAAGAGTTCTGCAAAAATCATGGAATAAAGCAGGAATTTTCTGCTCCTGGAACTCCACAGCAAAATGGAGTTGTTGAAAGGAAGAATAGAACTCTAATTGAAGCTGCACGAACAATGCTTGAAGAAGCAAAGCTTCCAACCTATTTCTGGGCTGAAGCTGTGCAGACTGCTTGTTTTACTCAAAATGCAACACTCATTAACAAGCATGGAAAAACACCATATGAGATGGTGAAGAACAAAAAGCCAAATCTCAAATACTTTCATGTATTTGGATGTAAGTGTTTTGTTCTCAAGACTCATCCTGAACAGCTATCCAAGTTTGATCTAAAAGCTGATGAGGGAATCTTTGTAGGATATCCACTTTCTACAAAAGCCTTCAGAGTCTATAATTTGAGAACAAAAGTGGTCATGGAATCTATCAATGTCTCTTTTGATGACAAGAAGATCACTGGACTTGAAGATTGCATTGATCATGATAAGCTGAGATTTGAAAATGAAGATTCATATTCTGATATCTCAAGTCCTGACAGTCTAAGTCCTGATACTGTAAATTCTGATGGATTAAACTCTGATATTATTGAAACTGTGGTGACTACGTCAAAGGAAGATGCACCAATGCAGGGGGAGCATACTCAAGATATTATCACATCTCAAGAAGCATCAGAACATACATCTGGCTCTTCAAATTCTGATTCGTCAAGTTCTGATAAGCCAAGTACTGACAGTACTGAAAATCTAAATACTGAAGGATCCAACTCAGAGAGCATAGTTTCAGGGGGAGCATCAGAAAATGAAACCGAAGACAGCATGAATCATGGGGGAGCATCCAGTTCTAGAGAAAATCTTCCATCTGCAAGGAAGTGGACAAAATCACATACACCTGATTTAATAATTGGAAATCCTGAGGCAGGTGTCAGAACTAGAACAGGTACTTCGAATGAATGTCTTTACAATTCTTTTCTCTCTCAGTCTGAGCCAAAGAAAGTGGAAGAAGCTCTTCAAGATGCTGATTGGGTGCAAGCAATGCAGGAAGAGTTGAATGAATTTGAAAGAAACAAAGTCTGGACCTTAGTGCCAAGACCCAAGAATAGATCGGTTGTTGGTACAAAGTGGGTATTCAGAAACAAAACTGACAGTGATGGCATAATTGTAAGGAACAAGGCAAGGCTGGTTGCAAAAGGATATTCTCAACAGGAGGGAATTGACTATGATGAAACATTTGCTCCAGTTGCTAGGTTAGAAGCCATAAGGATATTCATGGCTTATGCTGCTCACAAAAAGTTTACTGTCTTTCAAATGGATGTGAAAAGTGCTTTTCTCAATGGAGAATTGGAAGAGGAAGTATATGTTGAACAACCTCCAGGCTTTGTAGATTCCAAACATCCAGATTATGTCTACAGGCTTGATAAAGCACTTTATGGACTTAAGCAAGCTCCTAGAGCATGGTATGAGACTTTAGCTCAGTTTCTTCTGGAAAGTGGATTCAACAGAGGAACTATTGACAAAACATTGTTCTATCTCAACCATGGCAAGGACTTACTTTTGATCCAGATTTATGTTGATGATATTATTTTTGGGTCTCCAAATGACAAACTTTGCAAAAAGTTTGCCAACCTAATGCAGTCAAGATATCAGATGAGTATGATGGGAGAACTTAGTTATTTTCTGGGCCTTCAAGTCAAGCAGAGTGAAGAAGGAACTTTTATTTGTCAATCTAAGTACACCAGAAACTTGCTGAAAAAATTTGGAATGCAAGACTGTTCAAGTGCATCCACTCCCATGGCCACTGCAACAAAACTGGATAAGGATACTGGTAATTCAGTAGATATTACTGATTATAGAGGTATGATTGGCTCACTTCTCTATCTAACTGCTAGTAGACCAGATATCATGTTTGCTACCTGTCTTTGTGCAAGATTTCAAGCAGATCCAAGAGAACCTCACTTAACAGCTGTAAAAAGAATCTTTAAGTATCTTAAAGGAACAGCTGATCTAGGATTATGGTATCCTAGAGAATCAGATTTTAAATTAATAGGTTACTCAGATGCAGATTTTGCAGGTTGCAAAATTGACAGGAAAAGCACAAGTGGTAGCTGCCAATTTCTTGGAGGCAGGTTGGTTTCTTGGTATAGCAAGAAACAAAAGTCAATTTCCACATCAACTGCAGAAGCAGAGTATATTGCTGCAGGAAGCTGCTGTGCACAGATTCTCTGGATGAAGAATCAGTTACTAGATTATGGGTTAACGTATTTCAAAATCCCTATTTACTGTGATAATCAAAGTGCTATTGCTATGACAGGTAATCCAGTTCAACACTCTATGACAAAGCACATCAGCATCAGGTACCATTTCATCAGGGAACATGTGGATGAAGGTACAGTGGAATTGCATTTTGTTCCCACAGATCAACAAGTAGCAGATATCTTCACAAAACCACTGTGTGAAGCTACCTTTTCAAAATTGGTAAATGAACTTGGAATGATTTCAGGTTCTTTCTCTAAATCTGCTTAAACTTGTTCTATGTTATCAGACTTTATGATCAGTATTTACAGAATTAATCTCTTTGTATATTCTGTGCATTAATTGATAAATGTCTTTAAGTACTGACTGTTGTCTGATATATGTTTCTAAACTCTGATAAGTGATATGTCTGTTTCAGTAACTATTCAATCCTATGAGGATAACTGTGCTAGATACTGACCTACTAGTCTTCAATAAACAAATGATCCCATGAAAGAAGTAATTATTTCTGTGGAAATCTTATGACACAAGAAAATTCTGATAACTGAGCTTAGTTAAGTTTACTTTGTATATCTTATTACTAAGTCACAAATTAGAATAATGCTACTCATCTGTTTAAGTTCTGATTCTAGTAAAACTGCTGAATGTACTAAGTGCTGATAAACCTCACTTATCAAAAGAAGAAGAACAATAATCAAAGAATAATATCAGGTACTCCTTTGAGATCTAGAGTAAAAATGTGAAAGGGACGACCCAAGTGCATTGCTGGTATTAAGTAAATATGCATTAGAAAAGCAAAATATTTTCTTGGTGACTTTTCACACTCTATGATTACTGGAGAAATACTCTGATAATAGCATAAATTCTGATAAACAGTCGTGACTCACTTACACTGAGAAGCCTCTGTAAAATAGAATTTCAAAAGATGCATAAAATTAGCACAAAAACAGTAGAGGTGAACTCATGCATGAACTCATTTATCAGTAGGTTTCAGGATAATGGCAGCTCTTTAGCAAAATTTTAATTATGACTTATTTCTAAGATGTACTGAAGTAGATCAGACTTTACTCTTTGTCTGTTATTTAGCTTAATGCACACACACATCACTCCATATGAATGATGAAATTTCTGTGGTGGTCTATGTTATTTTAGATCAACAGTCATTGTGTCACTTCTGCACAAATTCTGAGGACAAGTTCTAGTTACACGTTCTGATGATTAAGTTCTGACGTTCATAACTAAGAACTTGTATGAGTATTTACTAAGATAGATATTCCTTGTTCGAGTTAAGACATTATGTTCTGATGACTGTTAAGTTCTGGTATAGGTCTAAGTTCTGATTTTTCAGTCTAACCCTTTACTTGACTTATCTGTGAGTAAATTTTGGTAACAGTCTCAGCTCAATTTCGAAATGTTGAAGTGGAAGATTAATAGTCTATGGTTAAAACATAATGGCACTCGTCCTTGAACAGTTCACTCTTGTTACATGTGCACATTCTCTTTCCAATGACTGTTATTCTTTTTCAAAGACTGTTCCTCAAACATCTCAGAAGAAGAGGAGGATTACTTTGAGAGATGAATCAGATTCTGAGGATCAGATTCCCTCTTCAGAACCTATGATAGATGAAGCTGAGAAGGCAACTTCTCAGAAGGATTCTGCAATTGGGGGTTCTAGGCTTCTCAAGAGGCTTAGACGTATGACGGTTCCTGCAACTCCCAAGGAATCCAAATCAACAAGGAAGTACAAGAAACAGAGGGCACAGAGGCCAGTTTCAGATGATGAGGAGGAAGCAGCTAAGGAAGGGGATCAGGAATCTCTGATCTCACAAGACAAGGAATTTGCTCCAGTCACTTCTTCTCCATCAACTCCATCTCAGGAACCTGTATCTGACAAGGCTAATTCACCTTCTATATCTCTTGTTGATCCAGGCACAAGTGCTGAAATTGATATTCAGAACTTGGTTGTGCCTGAAATACTTTTCTTAGAAGCTCCAACAGCAAATAATCCTTCCACAACACCTGTTACTGATGCTGTTCAAACTCCTGAGTTATCACTAACACCTTCTCTGCATCAAGATGATGATCAGATTTTAGGTGAGCATCAGGATATGGCTGTTGATCAGAACTTAGTATCAGATCAGCAATTAGAGGATGTTGAAGCCTCTATTGCTACTCATACAGTTGTCTTATCAGAAGATACTGATTCTTTAAGTTCTGATGCTGCAAATGTTGGAGATACTGGTGAAGCTGCTACAACTGTAGATGCTGATGAAGCAGGTCCTTCAGGACATACTCCTCCTAAGTCTGAACTGCTAAAGGAGTTTGTTATCAGGGATGCACCAGTACCTTGGAGTGAAACTCCTGCAGGTCAGGAGTGGACTAAGGAATGGAACTCAGTTTCATGTGTTCCAAATGCTTTACATCTTGCTGAGCACTTGACTAAAGCTGATGAAATGTTACATTCTGATGATTTTAAAATCCAGCTTAGCGTCACTGCATTGAGTACTAAACATCTACAAGGTCTTCATTCCAACACTCATGCAGAGCTACACAAGATTCAGGAGAACTTTATTAAACAGGAACAAGTTTGGAAACTTGATAAGAAAAAGTTCTTCCAACCTACCATTGACAGGGTTGCTTATATTGAGAAAACTCAAGAGAAGCAACAAGCTCAGATTGATCAAATTCTGACAAATCAAGCTTCTCAGCAATCGCAACTTACTGAAATCCAGACCTCAGTGGAACTACTTATCTCTCTTTTATTACCTGCTGATGCCAAAAAGGGGGAGAAGGTAATTAAGTCCAAATGCAAAACCAACAAGTCACTGCAAGGAAAGGATGATGGAAAAGATGACCAAGGAAACTCTGGAATGGGTAGTGGTCATAGTCAAGGTAGAAGGTTTACATCAAGACAAGCTAGTCACAGAACAAGTTCTGATACTGGGAAAAGAATAAGTTCTGCTGCTGGTAAAAGGATAAGTTCTGATGAACTTCTAGATCTTGATGAGGAAATGTCAAGACAGTTATTTCTTCAAGAAAATCCAGGGATGGACTTGGAAAGTTTAAAGGAAGAAGAAGTCAGACTTAAATCAGAGAAAGTCACATCTAAATCTGAAGCTTCTGGTAAAAAGTTACTTCCAAAACCTAAAGGCATTGTGATCAAAGAAAGGATACATACTGAAGAAACTTTGGCTAGATCACAACCACAGATAGAACCAAGATCCAAGGGTAAAGAAAAGGTTGGTGAACCTATCAAGCCTTATGTACCTCCTGAGGAAGAAGAAATTACTGATGGAAAAGATAATCTTGCTCTGACTTCAAGAAAAGTTCTTAAAACAACCTCTGACATGGCTCAAGTTGTTCAGAGTCAAGAAATTGTAAGTTCTGATATTCAGAAGAAGCAAGTAACCTCTGACAGTGCTCAAGTTAACTTGATATCAGAAAATAAATCTAAAACACTCCTACCAGGATTCACTAAAGCAAAACAGACTCAATCTTTGAAGACTACTTCAAGTGGTTTTGAAGCAAGAGTAGTTACTGGAAAGGAAGCTAGAGATAAAACTGGATTGGGAAGTGCTGATGAAAGAAGAGTACACAACACTACCGATGATCCAACTTCCTTGAGTGAACCAGGTATTGGAGCAACTCCTGAGAGATTGAATCAACTAGAATCTGTACAGATGGTTTACCATACCTACTTGAAAGAATACATCATGTTGTATTTCATGACAGATGGTAGGGTTTATCATATAAGACAAAATGCCATTCCATTGAAGTATTTTGAAGAATTGGAGCATGTATTATTCTTACTTCAAGTGGATGACAGAATAACAGAGAGTGCTGCAAACTACTTAAAGGAACAGATTCAGAGACAGAAAAGACTTTATTCTGTTAAGTCTGACAGCAGATATGTTCCAAAGTACAGAAATCACAATGGTGATATTGTTGATATGAAGCCTAATACTGCACAGATCAGAACATATCTTGGTATTAAGGGGCTTGAATTCAATCTAGAGTCTAACAAAGCTTATGTCATAAGACTAGATCGGGAGTTGAGAAAAGCAAAGATTAATGATCTCAGAGCTGCAATATTTCAAACTGGTGAAGATACTGCAGAGCTTAAAGATGTCAAACGGAGAATGATTGATGAACTCAGATATGCTGAGAAATGTTTGTTGAAGAATTATCTCAGAACAACTCCTGACATCAGAGAGATCAGAAAATGATGAAGCCAAGTCGAAGATCTACAACTGCTTAAATTCTGATATTTATACAGATTGAAGTTGTTATCAGAAGTTGAATTGGTAAAAACTTTAAGGACTGTAAGTTGTAGTTATCTTGTCTATTTCTCATGCATTTGTACTTAATGTTTTTGACATCATCAAATATCTGTTAAACTTGTATATTTTGTTAATTTACAAGTTGGGGGAGATTGTTAGATATATTTGATAATGTCATGGCTAATATGTTTTATGTTTAGATTTCAGATCTTATTTGAACAGAACAAATCAGTACTTAACTGATCAGTACTTATACTGGAAGTCAGAACTTAAGGGATATCAGTACTTATGTTATCAGGAGATAGATATCAGAACTTAAGTGCTGAAGGACGATCAGATAAGGACAGTAGCTGATTAAAGTTAAGAAGATCAAGATAAACATAAGAAGAGATATGCATGAAGAAGGAATTCCGTGAAGAATGGAATACTTGGAATAGAAGATATCTGATTGATATATTTTAGGAAGCAGAATTATATTCCATATCAATTAGCGATTATCTTGTAACTGTGTAGTATATAAACACAGACATAGGGTTTACACTATAAGTGTTATCATTATCGAGAATATTATTTATTATAACCCTAGCAGCTCTCGTGATATTTTGTTCATCACTGAGAGATAACAGTTCCAGATTGTAACAGAGTTTATTGTTTAAATAAAGTTTGTTTTCTGTTACATAAGTTCTTGAAGTTTGATTTGATTGTAATAAACACTGTATTCACCCCCTCTACAGTGAAAGTGTGACCTAACACCCTTTTTGTTGTTATTCACCTTATTGTTTTCAGTTAAGAAGGAATATGAAACCCATCAAGACTCGAGTGGTAAATAAGCGGGTCAAGCCTCGGGATCCTCTCATACCCAAGGTGTTGATCCCAATCCAGGAAGAAAGCTTTGAGTTTCCCTAACAGGTGGAGTGTAGATAGTTAGTGTGTGTGTTTGAATAAAAGATGAAATTAGTTTAAAATTGGTTAGACAATGGTTTTTAATAAAGAGAGTTTGTAAGATTTTGAATCTGGTTTGTAATACAGTAGTTAGTGGTTCTTGTTTTCATACTTCAACCTAAAAAGATCATGGTTAGTGTTAAAGGGGTTTAGATTCATTTCTTTATTATTTGTTAATTAGATTGTATAGGTTTGGATATTAGCTAGTAACCCCCAGACTTATACCCCGGATCTGGAGGGCGTTACAGGTTTGGCATCAGAGCTGTAGGTTTGGTCCCTGAAAATAAGAACATTAGGATTAAGATAAGATAGGGAGATCACATAGGATAGGAATAGTCAAATAGGAAGAGTAGTGTTAGGAATTAGATAAGATTAGGATAGGAAGGTATTAGTTCTAGGTATGATTTAGTGATCTTTATTCTTTCTTTGCTATATTATCAGATGGCGTCGTTAGGTTATTCGGCTTCTTCTGAAAGGACAGTGACCGGGCCAGTCGCACCAGTTGTGCCACCAGTATCTGAGTTCATGTTTCCTCCTCTTCCATCTCCACCATCATTGCCACAGGAGCCAGTACGTCCAGTACAGGGGATAGTTCATGACCCTATAGAGATGTTTGATCCATTGGAGTTCTTTGAGCCGATGATCCCACTTCCACTTCCAGTAGAACATCAGTTTATACCGGGGATTGAGCCAGAGCTTCCACCACCACCAGTGTTACCTCCTATACCAGTATATACCCTAGAGCCAGATGTATTTTAGATGATTCCAGTTGAGGGAATGGGTGAGCATGATGTGGATTTACAGTTGGGGTTACCACAGCAGGGTGCAGGGATGCTGAGAGTTCCGTTACAGGAGTCAGTGGGTCAGGTTGCACAGCCACATATGGTACCGTACCATGAGTACAGGGTTATGAGAGAGGACGTTGAGTATTGGAGAGCTTAATGTAGGGAGATTATGCATTTATTTGATCAGAGAGACCGAGGACCGTTAGCCGCTTTACAACCAGATTATATGATGAGACAGAGGTTACAGTCTACTTTGATGAGTGCTACTTGGGAATTGGATGATTTGACGCATTAGGGACCACCTTCTTTTGCGGAATTTTACAGGATTTTCCGTTTAGCGCAGACATTGGTTCAGTTACTTAGAGATGAGCTGAGGCGTATTCCGCCATGGTTCTGAGATGTTGACTTCAGAGGACAGATGTACATAGATGCAGCCTAGTATGACATAGTGAGTAGTGTGCATGTGTGTAGCAGTAGTTTGACTTGTAGTAGTTAGTCTGACTTGTAGCCACAGCCATGACCAGCAGAGCGAGACTTTTTATACCAAGCACTTACACCTGAGGCTGGTGTCATATATAAAATAAACTTTTCAAATTTCTTTTTATTTAATTTCAGTCTTTACAGTTTTACAGCATTTAACTTTACTTTATTATTTTACAGCATTTACCTTTACTTTATTATTTTACAGCTTTTCGTATTTTAAATTTTGTTGAAAAAAAAAGAGAACAAACATTTCATTTAACTGTTTATATTTCCTATTTTTATATTAAGCAAACTGTTTTTCTTTTTCCGAACTATTATCCAAATTTTTGTTAATACAGGATAAATTGTTTTCTTACCTACTGTCAATTGTTTAATGAACTGTTAAAAAGACATCACCTGTTTTATTATCAGCAAATGGCACCAAAGAGAAAGACTAGGACTGAGACTTCCAACAGCAATTCTGAAGAACAGACCAATGATACTATGAACCAAATGTTCCATCTGATGTAACAACAGATGGTAATGATGCAACAATAGATGCAGCAACAACAGCAGCAGATTCAACAGCAAATGTTACAACAGCCACCTCGTCCTGAGCCCCAGATACCACCAGCTATACCTATTATTACTTTCAAACATTTTCAGTCGGCTAAACCTCCAGAATTTGAGGGATCTACTGATCCTATTAAGGCTACCACTTCGTTGAAAGAAATAGAGAAAGCATTTGCGCTAGTAAAGGTAGGTGAAGACCAGAAGACTGACTTTGCTAGTTATCTGTTAAAAGGAGAAGCAAATTATTGGTGGGAATCTAAAAAGGCTTTAGAAGGTGAAGATGTTATTGCATGGGATAGGTTTAAAAAGCTGTTCTTAGAGAAACATTTTCCTCGTTATGTGAGAAATTAAATGCATATTAAGTTTTTGGAATTAAAGCAGGGAAGTATGTCCGTGACAGAGTATAAAGCTAAATTTAATGAATTGGCTAGGTTTGTCCCAGAACAAGTGGATACTGAAGAAAAACGAGTCCAAAGGTTTCAAGAAGGGTTACGACCGTGGATCGTTGGACAAGTTGCAGTTTTTGAGTTAACGACGTATACCGCCGTAGTCCAGAAAGCCTTGATTATTGAAGGGGAAAGCGAAAGATCTCAAAAGGATAGAGGACAGGGAAATTTCCAAGACCGCTCCAGCAGGAAGCCGGGATTTCAAGCCCGAAAAAAATTGAATTTTAAAAGAATAGGACAAGGTATCCAGAAAATAGGTAATCGTTTTCAAGCCCCCAGCCAGCAGGGAATTGTCAGAGTCCCAGTGCCATACTTCAGAACTTGTGGATGAAAACAAACCGGCGTATGTATCAAAACGGATGTGACATGTTTCAAATGGAAGCAGAAAGGGCACTTTTCTAACGAATGCCCAACGGGAAAAATAGCAGAATTTACTTGCTACCAGTGTGGAAAGAAAGGGCATATCGCTAGGAATTGCAAAGGACCAGCAATGACAGCTAGTATTCCGAAAGTGTTGGCATTACCTCCTCCACCGCCGCCTAATCAACCCAGAGCAAAGACTTTCAATATGAAAATGAAAGAAGCATTGCAGAGTCCTAGTGTAATTGCAGGTACGCTTTTGGTAAATTCCGTAGATTCAAAAGTATTAATTGATTCTGAAGCTACCCGTTCATTTATTTTTGAAGAGTTCCTTGATAAGTTACATTGCGAAATTGAATGGTTGGGCGAGACGTTAATTATAAAATTAGCGAATGACGATCAAGTTCCGGTAGATCGAGTGTGTCATGCGTACGATATCGAAATAGCCGGACATCATTTCTCCATAGACTTGATTCCTTTTAAGTTAGGAGAGTTTGACGTCATTTTGGGAATGGATTGGTTAGATTTTCATAATGCTCAGATCGATTGCGCGAACAAGAAAGTCAAATTGCGAACTGCGGAAAATACAACGGTAATGTTCAAGGGCGAAAAACAACAAAAGAAATTTCTGACAGTGATGCAGACCAAACGCTTGCTTTGACAGGGATGTGAGATGTACATAGCCTACGTGTTAGATACTGAGAAATAAAGTCCCAAAATAGAAGACATTTCAGTTGTATATGAGTTTCCTAACATCTTTCCAGACGAGCTTACAGGGTTACCTCCAGATCGAGAAATTGAATTTACGATTGATTTAGCACCGGGTACAGAACCAGTTTCGAAATCTCCATATAAATGGCTCCAATCTAGATGAAGAAATTGTCAACGCAATTGCAAGATCTTCTAGATCGAGGCATTATAAGACCCAGTGTATCTCCGTGGGGTGCACCGGTATTGTTCGTGAAGAAGAAAGATGGCAGCATGCGACTATGCATTTAATATCGGGAATTGAATAAGCTCACTATCAAGAATAAGTATCATTTACCGAGAATCGACGATTTGTTCGATCAGCTAAAAGGAGCCGCATGGTTTTCGAAGATAGATTTGCGATCGGGCTATCATCAATTAAAGATAAAAGCTGAAGATATTCCCAAGACTGCATTCCGCACTAGATATGGACAATACGAGTTTCTTGTAATGGCATTCGGTTTGACCAATGCGCCAGCAGCATTCATGGATCTGATGAATAGGGTATTCAAGAAATACTTGGACAAATTCGTGATTGTATTTATCGATGATATCTTGATTTACTCAAAGACGGAAGAAGAGCATGCTGAGCACTTGAGGATAGCTTTGGAAATTCTGAGGAAAGAGCAACTGTACGTGAAATTCTCGAAATGTGAATTATGGTTGAAGAAAGTACAATTTCTAGGGCACATCATCAGTAAAGAAGGCATTCAAGTCGATCCAGTGAAGATTGAAGCTGTGTTGGATTGGGAAAGGCCGAAGACACCGATAGATGTTCGAAGTTTCTTGGGATTGGCAGGATACTATAGAAGATTTGACAAAGATTTTACGAAAATAGCAACGACACTAAACAAGTTAACTCGAAAAAATGAAAAGTTCGTATGTGATGATAAATGTGAAGGAAGTTTCCAAAAGCTGAATAATCGGTTAGTAACCGCACCGGTACTCGTATTGCCAGACAAGCATGGAAATTTTGTCATTTACAGCGATGCTTCATACCGCGGATTAGGATGTGTACTGATGCAGTATGGTAATGTTATTGCATATGCTTCGAGACATCTAAAACCTCATGAACAAAAATATCCTACGCATGATCTGGAATTAGCAGCGATCGTATTTGCATTGAAATTTTGGAGACACTATCTCTACGGTGAGAAATGCGAAATCTACACGGATCATAAAAGTCTGAAGTACATCTTTACGCAGAAGGAACTGAACATGAGACAACGCCGATGGCTGGAATTGATTAAAGATTACAATATTACAATAAGTTATCATCCAGGGAAAGCGAATGTTGTGGCAGATGCGCTAAGCAGGAAAGAAAGATTGAACCTGTTAACTTCATGTGAAGAATTAGCCAAGGAATTTGACAAGTTGGATCTACTGAAGCTATCTACGCTATGACTTTTCAACCGGAATTACTAGAGAAGATTCACCGCTGTCAAGAAGAAGTGATGAGTCAAGATGACGACTTAACGGGAGAAGAAATTACAACTCTGAAGGACAACGAAGGAATCTTACGCTTTGCATCAAGAATCTAGATCCCTAACGTAGCAGAACTGAAAGAAGAAATATTGTGAGATGCGCACAGTTCGAAGTATTCCATTCATCTAGGAAGTACAAAAATGTACCGTGAATAGAAGGAAAACTTTTGGTGACCGAATATGAAGAAGGAAATAGCCGAATGGGTAAGTAAATGCTACACATGCCAGCGAGTTAAAGCGGAACATCAACGTCCGAGCGGATTACTGCAACCATTGGATATTCCAGAATGGAAATGGAAACATCTAGCGATGGATTTTGTGGTAGGACTTCCAAGGACTAAAGCAAATCATGATGCGATATGGGTAATCATTGATAGACTAACAAAGTTGGCACATTTTCTACCAATTAATAAAAGATTTTTGCTCGACAAGCTAGTGCATTTGTATCTCAAGGAAATTGTGATGCGACATGGAATTCTAATATCTATCGTGTCTGATCGAGATCCCCGATTCAATTCAAGATTTTGGAGACAACTTCAAGAATGCCTTGGAACTAAATTAAGCATGAGTACCGCTTATCATCCGCAAACCGATGGGCAAAGTGAAAGGACTAACCAAACAATTGAAGACATGCTACAAGTTTGTGCGATTGATTTCGAAGGCAGTTGGGATGAGCATTACCTTTGGTTGAATTTTCTTACAACAACAGCTATCACGCAAGCATTGGAATGCCACCGTACGAAGCGTTATATGGAAGAAAATACAGATCACCAGTATATTGGGATGAAGTCGGAGAATGCAAGGTTTTGGGTCCAGAATTAATCCAACAGACTAAAGAAAAGATAGAACTTATTCGAAAATGATTGGATGCAGCACAAAATAGACAATGCAAATATGCAGATCAAGCAAGGAAAGATATAGACTACCAGGAAGGAGAGCATTTGTTACTCAAAAAATCGCCATGGAAAGGATTGACCAGATTTAGCAACAAGGGTAAATTGAAGCCACGATACGTCGGACCATTTGAAATTTTAAAGAAAGTGGGAAAAGTTGCGTACGAATTAGCTTTACCGCCTCATATGCAACATATTCACAATGTGTTTCACGTGTCAATGCTTAAGCGATATAATCCTGATTCTAGGCATGTAATAGAGTATGAACCGGTAGATATCCAACCTGATTTGTCTTTCGTAGAATAGCCGATAAGAATTTTAGATCGGCGAGAGAAAGTTTTGAGAAATAAGTCTGTGTCTCTAGTGCGAGTATTGTGGAGAAACCCTATGGTTGAAGAATCAACCTGGGAACTTGAGAGTGAAATATTAGAGAAATATCCTCATTTATTTTAAAATGAGATTCTGAGGACAGAATCCTATTAAGGGGGGAAGGATGTAACGTCTGGGAAATTACGTCTGTATTATATCATATTTATAATAAATTATGTGTGTTAATTTGTTATTTATGTGGAATTAACTGTCAAACCCTAATTGTTATGTGTTACGTGCATTCTGTATTGTCCAGGTATTTTTAAGATATTTTTCGGATATTTTATTTTTCATTTATAGCTTTCATTTCAAAAGTTTTACGACCCGAACCATGATTTTAAAGCAGATCTTTCAAATAAAACAATGGGCCTTATTTTTCATCAAACGGCTTTTAGCATCACAATATTCTGAACATCTAGGTATTTTATAAATTTTCTCGTTTTGCGAAAAATGACTTTTCTGGGCCCCATTGGGTGTTAAAAACCCCACAAAAATCACATTTTTATTTTTATAAAATTATAGGACTTTTATTTATATCATTTCTTTGTATTTTTGAATATTCACAATTTTTGGGAAATTTTGGCATATATATTGTATATATAAAATATTGATAAATTAAATTTTAATACTCAAAAATCATAAAATTAAGGGCTTATTAATGTTAAAAAGTGTAGAATTAGGGCCTTAATTTTAATTAGGAGTATTAATTTTACTACTATAAATAGCCTAATTATTAATTAATTAATTAATTAATTAAAAATCAGAAAAATAGAAAATTCTCTGTAGTCGGGTTAGGGTTTGCAATTCGGGTCAAGAATTCGAGCAGTGATTCCGATCAGTTTCCGGCATTGATTACAGTCATGTAAGTACTCAAAACGAAGCTCTTGAGTTGTTCTTTCGGTTTGTGTTATCAATTTCATGTTTAAATCAGTATATTTGTGATTTCGATTATAAGGTTCATAACTGCGATTTGGGGTTTTTAGTTCTAGGGGTTGTTGAATGATTTTGATGACTGATATAATTTCTCTGTGTTGTAAGCAATCGATTGGTACTAATTAATTGAACAAACGATACTTAAATCGATGAACTCGATTTCTAGGGTTTATGTTCGATTTTCAAATCATAACTTTGTAATTTCTGTGAATCTTTGGTTCTGGTAATGTTAGGGCTTTGATTGTAGGTGTTATTAGCTATAATTTGCATTATTAAACGTTCATTTTCATGTATGATTCTGTAAGTTCGATGTTTGGCCGGAGTTTGGCCGGTGTTCAATCGATTTTGGCCGGAGAAATTGTTGCTGAGAAGGTTTTGATGAACAGACTGTTGGACTGTATTGTTGGTATGATTTGCAATGAAAACCCCTCGGGAATCAACTCAAACGGTGAAGATTTGAGGCTTATCGGAACATGGCCGGAGTCCGAGGAACTCGCCGGATTCTGGAAATTTTCCGGCCAGTTTATCCCGACCCGGATTGTTCCTGATAACCCGATTTCAACCCGGTTTTTAAACCCGGTATTGATCCGAAATTGTTAAAATACAATTTCTGACAACTGTTTCTGTAAATTATTTTTACTTTTTATTTTTAATAATTTTAAAAATCAGTTTTATTATTTTATAAATTAATTAATTAATTATTCAATTAATTGATTTATATTGTAAATAATTCTGAAATATTTTCGAAAAATCAGATTTAATTATTTTCTCAATTATTTATTAATTAATTATTAATTATTAATTATTTAAAATGTTTATTTAATCAAATAATTTTCAATAAATCGTGATAAATTCATTTTAATTCCAAAAATTATAGAAAAATCATTTTTAATTCTGATTTTTCTTAAACAATTATTTAATAATTATTTTAGGGTTTAAAAATTAGTAATAATTATTTATACTGAATAATAAATTGAATTATCCGTGTTTAATTAATATTAATTAGACCGTTAGTCCGATTCGAGCGAAACGAAAGCCCTTTTGACTTAGAAAAATGAATTCTTTTCATTAAAAATTATATTGAAGCTTAATTTCTTCTAGAAATTAGTTGATATTGTTATTTGTTTGATTATCAGTTAAATTGCGTGCCGAGACGAGTCCGAAAAATTCCGAAAAATAGAAAACGAGTCAGATAATGATCAGTTGAGCGATCAGCGGGTCGATTTTGATTCCAAAAATTATTTAAACTATAAAAATAGTTATGTGCTTATGTGTATTATGTGGTTAATTGAGTCTTACTTGCTAATATATAATATACGAGTCAGTCATAAGCGCATGGGTAGACAATGGGAACGATGTGAAGTCGGTTCAAGATGCAATTAAGTACGAAATGACTAAACTAGTCTATTTCTCTAACAAAAGCTAAGCCAGCAAGGCAGGTTGAGTCGATGATAGAAGAAAGTGACATACTTGCAGTGAGTCACGCAGAAGACAAATTTTTCCCCTATTCTAATTTCAGAATAGTGATATTTCTTCAGATTCTTATCACACTTGCACTATTTTGATTCTCTTGTTCATATTTCATTTCGATTCTTGATTTCTCCTTTTCATTTGAATTCATTGTTCATATTCCAATCCTTACTCACAAATATTGATATATTCTGGTGATTAGAATATATCAAAGCATACCGATTGTTCTGGTTGTTATTCCATGGACTGGATAGTGATACTTTGGGGATTAAGTTTACTTAATCTTAAGGACCGAGACATAACCGGATCCTTGAGATGGGTCGTAGTGCCTGGGTGTCCGACGGGATCTATATAGTGGGATATAGATCTGCACTGTATCATGGCTGATCAGTAGGGTATAGATGCGATCTTGTGTCCAGTTTAGTTTGTTAGGTCACACACACTATAGAAGGGGGTTGAATACAGTGTCTAGCACAATCAAATCGAATTAAGAACACAAGTATGAAACACAGAATAATCTTATTAATATAACAGTATTACAATGGAACCGTTCTCTCTCAGTGATGAACAAATATCATGAGAGCTGCTGAGGTTACAATGAATAATATTATCGATTAAGATAACACATATAGTGTAAACCCTATGTTGTGTTTATATAGACACACAGTTACAAGATTATCTTCTAATTGATATCGAACATAAGTCTGCATCCTAAAATATATCAACTAGTTATCTTTTCTTCCAAGTATTCTATTCTTCATAGAATTCTTCTTCATGCATATTTCTTCTTGTTTTAGTCTCGATCTTCTTTCCTTTAAATCATTCGCCTTCTTTATCTGAAAGTCTTCTTAAGTCCTGATATTATCTCCTGATAAATATCTTCTGATAACTTAAGTTCAGACAACTTAAGTTCTGATATATTAAGTCCTGACTTCAGTGTAAGTACTGATTTCCAGTTAAGTCCTGATTTGTCATGTTTGTTAAGATCTGAAAACTAAACACAAATCATAATTAGACATGTCATCACAAATATATCTAACAATCTCCCCCAATTTGTAAAGTAGCATAATATACAAGTTCAACAGATATTTGATGATGTCAAAAACATTAAGTATAAATGCATGAGAATTTGACTAGATAACTACAACTTACAGTCCTTGTAGCTTTACAATCCTTAAAGTCTGATATCGGCTTCAGTCTGTATACACTTCAGAATTTAAGCAGTTGTAGATCTTTGACTTGGTTTCAATTTCTGATCTCTTTGATGTCAGGAGTTGTTCTGAGATAGTTCTTCAAAAGTATTCTCTCAGCATATTCAAGTTCATTGACCATCCTCCTTTTAGCATTTTTCAGTTCAACTGTATCTTCACCAGTTTGAAAGATAGCAGCCCTGGGATCATTTATTTTAGCTTTTCTTATATCCTGATCCAGTCTGATGATATAGGCTTTATCAAACTCTAGATTGAATTCAAGTCCCTTAATACCAGAAAATGTAGTGATGATTTTAGCAGTATTAGGCTTCAATTCAACAATATCTCCACTGTGAGATATGTACTTAGGACAGTATGGGCCGTCAGACTTTACAGAGTAAAGCCTCTTCTGTCTTTGAATATTTGATTTTAAATAACCTGCAGCACCATCTGTTGATCTATTTTTCACTTGAAGTAGAAATAGAACATGTTCCAGTTCTTCAAAATACTTCAATGGAATAGCATTATCCCTAATCTGAAATACCCTCCCATCTGTCATAAAGTATAACATGATATCTTCTTCCAAAACATAGTGGTAAACCATTTATACAAATTCAAGTTGATTCAATCTTTCAGGAGTTGCTCCTACTCTTGGTTCACTTAAGGAAGTTGGATTATTGGTAGTATTGTTTATTCTCTTCTCTTTAGAACTACCCAATCCTAATTTGTCTCTAGCTTCCTTTCCTCTAATAACTCTTGCATCAAAACCACTTGATGTAGTCTTCAAAAATTAAGTCTGTTGAGCTTTTGTGAATCCTGGTAGTAGCATCTTAGAAGGTTTAATATGAGCAATGTCAGAGGTTTCCTTTTCTTTATCTTCTGATATCAAGCCAACTTGAGCTATGCCAGAGGTTGCTTGCTTCACTGTAATATCAGATTTTACTAAGTCCTGATCTTGAACAACATGAGCTCTGTCAGAGGTTGTTTGAATATTATTTTTCTTCAAAATCAGACTAGTATCTTCATCATTAATTATTTCTTCATCCATGATTGGCATGTATACCTTTACAGGTTCATCAATTTTTGTTTTGCCCTTGGATCTTAGATCTACCTCCACTTGTGATTTGGCTTTGGTTGCCTCAGAATTTGTCTTCTCCTTAATCACAATACCCTTAGGCTTTGGAAGTTTCTTTTCAACAATAGAAGCTTTAGACTTGGATTTGATATCTTCTGCTTTAAGTCTGGCTTCTTCTTCCTTTAGACTTTCAAAGTCCATTCCTGGATTTTCTTTGAGAAATAGTCTTTTTCAAATTTCTTCATCCAGCTTCTGTAACTTAGGGTCTTGATAGTAAACTGTTGTTTCCTTCCCCTTAAGCTTCAATGTCTGCATAAACTTATGTGATTCTTGACTTTCACCATGTATAGGAACATCAGGCTTTGTCAGAACTTGTTTACCAGAATTTATTCTTCTATCAGCATCAAAGCTTGTTCTGTGTGTAGAAGTTTCAGCTTTCCTAGATGAAGAACCTTGACCTTGACCTTGACCTTGACCATGACCTCTACCCTTTTCAGAGTTTTCCTGGTCATCATTTCCATCATCCTTACCCTTCAGTGGTTGAATAGATTTCCATTTGGACTTAATCACTTTCTCCCCCTTTTTGGCATCAGCAGGTAGAAGAAGAGAGACAAGCAATTCCACTGAGGATTGGTGTGACGACTGAGAATTTTGTGACGTAATTGAGTCAATAAAGTAGGTGAAATATGATGTGATTATAATTATGTGACTAAGTGATGATTATTTGTCTTATCTCTATACTAGAGTTTAGGAGCGTGGATAAAAATGTTCCAATTTAAAGAGTCAGCTTAGAAGTATTGTTGTGATGTCGGGCCGTCAGGTAGAACGGAACACGTCCCAGTAAGGAATTAAAGAATATAAAATGTGAATTATGTGTGATTGAATGAAATGAATAAGTAATAAAGTAATTCATCCTAAGTGACATGTTGACTGGTAAAGATATTGAGAAGCGTAATCGAAACGCTGAGCATCGGGCCATCAGGCTGAACATGACCCGGTACGCGTAAAAGAGGATAAGGATTAAAGAAGGATAAATTCTATGATCAGACCTGAGTCGTTATGTGACTGTATATGTGTGATTGCTTGACTATGTGCATGACTATGTGTTCTGTGTCAATTTTGTGAATTTTAAAGGAATTACGTGATTTAAATAAAGGTTTAATTAACCTTCATGCATTTTTATAAAATCAACCGAGTAAGATAAAAACATGGGATATGTTCTGTTATCGTCATAATGGTCCTATAGACTTTCTAAAAATGATGAGTGAATTTAATTGATGGTCTTTGCATTTTTAAATTGATTTTATGTGAAAAATGTATTTATTAAAGCAAGTTTGCAAAATTCATATAAAATCAATCGTTCACTGAAAAATTCATTATGAGTAATGGTTAAAAAAGCTAATTTCGAGACCTACGTGTTAAAATTATCATTTTTAATAATTCTCGACTTCCCAAGAGAGATATATTATATATTTGAATTTTGTTGCATTTGAGTAAAAAGAAAATGAATGAGTGAGCTAAAAAGGAATTAGTAGATTACCATTTTGCCCTTGTTTTGGTGGAGTATAAATTCATTCACCCTCCCCCATTTTTCTTTTTCTTTCCGTGCACTCACTCTTCCCTCTCTTCTCTTTTCTCTCCTCTCTCTCGAACACTCTCTCTCTCTCTCGGCTACTCTCTCTCTTTTTCCTCTCGGTATATTGTCTCTCCCTCTCTAATTCTTTGAAACCCTCCATGAATCATCAACCTTATTCCATAAAAGAGCTTCAATTCATGTGCATGTGTGTGTTTATGCTTTCATGCAAAGTGTGTGTGTGTGTTTGGATTCGGTTTTGAGCCGAGACCCGAGGGTTTGCTTGATTAATTCGTGTTCTGTGATTATTGTGATGAAATCATATTGCATGTAGTATTGTTGCATTTTTTTTGTTAAGAAATCGGGGGTTTCGTGGTTGGACACCCTCGAATGAGGGAACCACCGTGAAGCCACCGCCATCGGTGATGAACTCCGGTGAACCGGTGGTGAGTTATGATGTGTAAACTGAACTCTAGACTAAATACACTCAAATTTTTGTGTTTGCATGTGGTGTTATCTAAAAAGCCGAATGGGTTTTTGTTTCTTTTAAAAGAGATCAAGTTGATTTTAGACAATGAAATTGTTGGTAGATAGTGATGATAGGAACTATAGAATAATTACAATTGATTTGTGATTTACATACTTGAAATGATGCATGCATGTTGTGATTTAGGTGAAATTCGAATTCTTGGATTTGTGTTAAGAAATTTAGTTGTTTTAATCAATGAAAATGAGTGTTTGATATAGTGAAGAGATGAATTTGAATTGTATGTGAGCATGTATGTATGTTTTGGTTCGAATGGTTGTTGATAAGAAAAGAGAAATTCGATTTTGTGAGTTAATCTTGGTAAACACTAAGTTCATATGGCCTAAAAGTAATTGCATGTTAGTTTTAAAGAAAAACAAGGTGTGCATGCTATTGATTAGTCCTTGAGTTGTAGATTATGTTCTTGCCGAATGAAAAATGAGATAAAAGGGGTTAATTATTGATTAAGTAAATGCATGTTGTTTGAATGAATTAGGTGATGTATGATTTGGTGTTTAAGTGAATGGAATGATCTAGATTGGGACTAAAATAAGTGGGAAATGTGATGTATTGCCTTGCATGTTAAAAATCCATTCTTGCATGTTGATTTATGGAAAAACCCGAATGGGTCTTAGGAGTAAAAAGGAGGGATTAAGTAGGTTCTTGCCAATTATCTTAATGTCTAATGAGAAATTGATTGCATGATAAAGATTGGATGGTTTTATGTTCAAATTTTAATAATTAAACGAAAGTGTTGATTTCGATCCTTAATGTAAGTGGGATTCAGATTTTTGGTTAAAAAGGGATGAAGTTTAAGTGCTAAATGATCTTTGTGAATTAAATTAGTTGTGTTTGATTATATGAGGTTGAAATTGAATATATGTGGATGTGTTTTGTATGTATGGTTCGAATTAAGGAATAAAAGAAAGAGGAAATTAAATAGTTTGTTATTAAGAGCTATACGTGATAGCTATGGGCGTAAAAGAATTATATTAGTGTGATTTGAGAAATAGCCAAGGTTAAGCGAGTACGCTTTGATTGTTAAGTATATAAGGATATAAAAGTTACGAGAAAGGGATATGCTATGTGCTATGTGCTTATGTGTATAAGCTATATTCGTATACTCGAGTCAGAGATATAATCGAGTTATCGTATAGAGTGATCGTTCCGGGGTACGAGAGTTGAGAATTTGATTAAGATTTTAGTTTTATTGTAGATTCGGAGCGTGAGGGCATTTAGGCTAGGAAAGGAAAGGATTTACTAGGTGGCAGTAGTTCAACCTTCAGGAAAGCAAATCCAGGCAAGTAACTCTGATTACTTGTGTAAATGGTTATAAAGAGAATGTTGTTCATACCATGTAGAGTATTGAACTGTTTAAGTATGAAACCCTTGTTTTATGAAACCCTGACATTGATTTGATGAACCCTTGTTCTTGATAATCTGTTATTGATAAGCCTATTGATTTCACCCTTTGATAATCTGTCTTTTCTGTTCAAGTTACCTATTAAGCCATGGATTATATTGGACCCTTTGTTTATTCCTGTTAACCCTGTTTAATGATACCCTGTTTCTCTTGGTCACCCTTTTGATCCCTAAATCAATGTTGATCTTTCTAATTTAGTGCTTTGTTATCCTTGATACAGAATTCTTATGAATTATTCCTTGCGTACCTTTGAATCACTCCCTGAACTTTGTTTCCTTAAAATCTGAACTAAGAATGAGTTTCGACTTGAAAGAGTCCGAATGATTTCAAATGCTTGGTAATGATAAAATGAATTTTAGAAAACCTATTTGTTTTTCCAACTCAAGGTTTTCCAAATGAATTCCTGATGGATTGGTTTAGGACGTAAGAGGCTAGTGGGACTAGTCCAGTCTTGGTAAGAGGCTAGCGGGGCTAGTCCAACTTAAGGCTGAAATTATGCCGATTGGTACCTTAAAGACCGGAATGGAGGTCGATACGGGCTGATCACCCGTATATAATGAAATGGAAAGATAGTGATCCAATCAAGGGTTCTAAGTGATTATTTAAAAAGGGAACTGAAACTTTTGTTCTGCAAATTGATTTTTAAATTGAAAATGGTTTATATTGCTTTGAAAAGAGTTGATATGTTATTGTGGAGCTTAAAGCTCGAGAACCCTGATTCTTGAAATTGTTGATCATATGATTGATTCTATATATATTGAAATACTATTGCTTTCCTCTATCGAAAGATCTATTCTGATCCTTTAATGATTTGTGATGAATGTCGGCTTTCGTCCTGCTTTGAGCCTTGTTCCTTGAAAGCCCCCTCTATTCTTCAGAAACCTTTCCTTAACCCAAAAAGATGGAAATCTGCCACCTAGATCAAATAAAGTAGAATGCCCTGAGTTTGGTAAAGCATATTGTGAATTGATATTGTAGAACTTCTATATAGTTACTTGCTGAGTTTTATACTCATTTGTTTGTTTTAATCTAACCATGGCAGTTAAGCAAGAAGATGGTCAGGCTTAGGCGCACTGCTCGTAAGAGCGTACCTGGTGGTCCCTACCGTGTTGAGGGCTTCCGATTGCCAGAGTAGGTAGTGGTAATTATGAGTGAGCTCGCGCCTAGAAAGAAGTGTTTAAAGATACAATGGGTTATCTGTCGGTTCCCAGCCGGAATTGATATTGTTTATTCAGTAATATTTTGGGCTTGTAAGTTATATTTTATGATTGGTAGTTGTGATCTCGTCTCGTACTTTATCCTGTTGATCCTGTTAGTAGTTAATCGGGGTTTATGCTTATTTAATTATTAGATTAGAGGTGTGTGGGTCCTCATATCCTAACCCCGAGATTGAGGGCGTCACAAGTTGGTATCAGAGCTACGAGATCTAGTCCCTGAGACAAGTTAGGATTATAAAAGGGTATTTTGGGAATATATCTGTATCGCGAGAGAGTTCGACTCACATAGAGTTGAGTTAGACTATTAGGTATAGTCTAAGGAAAGTGTTGATTGGTAAAGCGGAAATTAGAGTTAGGGTGTGAGTTAGCGGGAAGCTTTATTTAACACTAACATTGTTTCTTGGTTGTTGTTATGTGTTTTCTCTCAGGATCTTAGTAGTGGTAGTGACTCAGACTCAGAGATTAGTTTGACTGGTACCCCTGTGGACCCTATTCCACCCTCTCCAGAGGAGCCTGTGTATGTTAGTTCAGACCCAGAGGAGGACCTTCTGAGAGTAGTGAGATCCCCATGCAGATTTCACCCTTGAGGCCTGATTCAGAGACCCCTGCCCTTGAGCCAGAGTCCGAGATGCCTAAGACTGTTCCTGTCAGTGTTGGTGGCAAGTTAGACCAGGATCGAGACTTTGTGTACTCCCGCATTCCCGAGTTGGGAGCTTTGGTAGATAGGTTGATTCGAGATTCTAGGCAGAGGACTTCAGTGGTGATGGAGGAGTGGAGAGCTAGGATTCAGTTGGTGGAGCAAGTTGCCAGGAGGAGATTGGATGAGGGACCATCCACTAGTGATGCTGATGCTGAGGCCCGGAGGCTGCATAAGATCATTCGCTGGATGTTGGTTGTGTTGAGAGAGATTCTAGATGATTAGACGATACTGTTGGTTGAGCCCATAGATTGTTGTTTTTCAGCGCCGGTAGGCTTTGGGATACTTGGTCAGATGTCGGGATCCCTTTTCATTTATCTTGTTGTATTTCAGACTAGTGTAGTAGTAGTAGTAGTAGTAGTAGTAGTAGTAGTAGTAGTAGTAGTAGTTGGAAGTTAGGGGTAGATAGGGGGATGTTTTCCAGTTTTTCCTCTGTTTAACCCTGCTATTTATTGCACCTTATCTCAGAACTTATGCTATCCAGAATTATCTCTATGTACCCTTTGTTTAAATAAATCCATTATCTTGCTTTCCTTTTGCACCTTGATTATCTTATAAACTATTCTCAATACCATGTTTTCGTATAACCATGTTTTAAAGCTCATGAAACCCTGTTTTGTGCCATGATAAAACAACACTGATATGAGAATTATGTAGTAATAAGGATTGCATGTGCAACATTGGGTAAAACTTAAAACCCACAAAAGAGATTTCAAAAAAAACTGTTATATATACATGCCATGCCATCGTATTGCTAAATAATTGCTCAATCAGGTTTGTAAGAAATGGCCAATTCACCAGATCACCAAGAAGAAGAAATTTGCACTCAAGACCCAGAAATAAACCCGGAAACCACTATGATGAGCAGACTTGCTCAGCTTTTGTAACAACCTGTGGCCCCTAAAGTTGGAAATTTCAAGCACTTTTAATCTCTTCATCCCCCAGAGTTCTTAGGTTTGCCAAACCCAATTAAAGCGCAGTCGTGGTTGAGAGAAATGGAAAAAGCCTTTGAGTTAGCAGAAGTTAAGGACGACAAGAAAGCTCAGTACGCAAGTTATTACCTGAGAAATGAAGCAAGTTTCTGGTGGGAGTCTTCTAAGGCGTTGTTGGAAGGCAAAGACTTATCTTGGGAAAAGTTCACCGAGATGTTTCTGGAAAAGTATTTGCCAAGTTATATGCAAGATCAGTTGGAGATGAAATTTATGGATCTTAGACAGGAGGAAATGTCGGTAGCAGAATATGAGGTGAAGTTTTCGGAATTGTCAAGATTCGTACCTGAGTACGTGAATACGGAAGCGAAGAAGGCTAAGAGGTTCCAGCAGGGACTCAAGCCATGGATTAGAAGTCAAATAGCAATGTTGGAGATTAAGAATTATGCTGCTTTGGTTCAGAAAGTGATGATAGTGGAAGGTGAGCGGGAAGCCGCCAGAAGAGAAAATGAAGGAAGAAAGAAAAAGTTTGAAAGCTCTGAGCAAGAGCAAGGAAGCTCAAAGTTCAGAGGGAAGTTTGGGAAGAATGGTGGAAGTCAAAACCAAAAGTTCCAGAAGTTTAGACCCGGGAATGGAGCTCAGAAGAACCGTTTCCAGAAAGCTGAACAACCGGGGAAGGATAGCAGACCCCAGATGCAAGAATGCAGAAACTGTGGAAAGAGACACTCAGGGAGGTGTAATAAGCTGGATATAATGTGTTTTAAGTGCAACCAAAAGGGGCATTATTCTTCAGAATGTCCAAGTGGAGTAAGGAAGCCTGATTTGGCCTGTTTCAAGTGCGGCAAAGTGGGCCATATGGCCAGGAGTTGCAAGGAGCCTGTTCAGAAGGCTAATGTTCTCAGAATCGTTGGACCGCCGTCTCTCCCAGCACCATCAGCTCAACCTAGAGCTAGAACGTTTAACATGTCAATGAAGGATGTGGTGCAAGATGTGGACGTGATAGCAGGTATGCTTGCTATAAACTCAGTAGAAGTAAAAGTTTTGATGGATTCTGGAGCAACTAGATCTTTTATCTCCGAAAGTATTCTTGATAAGTTAAATTGTGTTGCGTACACTCTAGAGCCTAATATGATTATAGAGGTAGCAAATCAAGAGAAAGTTGTTGTTAATAGGATTTGTCCTGATTGTGATGTGTCTATAGAAGGTCGGCGCTTTTCTGCTGACTTAATTCCTTTTAAGTTAGGAGAATTTGAGATTATACTAGGAATGGATTGGTTGTCAAACCATGAAGCGCAAATAGAATGTAAAAGTAAGAAGGTGAAGTTAAGAACCAAGGATGGTGAGGAAGTGATATTTAAAGGAAAGAGGCAAGAGAAGAAATTTCTAACGGCTATTGAGGCAAGAAGATTAGTACGTCAAGGATGCGAAGTTTATTTGGCTCATGTCGTGGACGTGGAGAAAGAATCTGTGAAGATCGAGGATATTCCGGTAGTAAGAGATTTTCCGGATGTGTTTCCTGATGAATTTCCTGGACTACCTCCAGACAGAGAGATCGAGTTTACGATTGACTTGGCTCCTGGTACGGAACCAGTGTCGAAAGCACCCTATCGCATGGCGCCGGTCGAGATGAAGGAATTGGCAGCTCAGTTGCAAGAGTTGCTGGACAAAGGAGTAATCTGACCGAGTGTATCCCCGTGGGGCGCACCGGTGTTATTTGTAAAGAAAAAAGATGGAAGTATGCGGTTGTGCATTGATTACCATGAACTGAATAAGTTGACGATCAAGAATAAGTACCCTCTACCGCGGATCGACGACTTGTTTGACCAGTTAAAAGGAGCTTCGTGTTTCTCAAAGATTGATTTAAGATCTGGGTATCATCAGTTAAAGATTAAAGCGGAAGATATACCCAAGACAGCGTTCCGAACGAGATACGGACACTATGAGTTTTTGGTAATGGCATTTGGCTTGACAAATGCGCCAGCTGCATTTATGGATCTTATGAACAGAGTATTCAAGCAGTATTTGGATAAGTTCGTTATTGTGTTTATCGACGATATACTAATTTACTCCAAGACGGAAGAATATCATAAAGAGCATTTGAGGATTTCCTTGGAAATTCTGCGAAAAGAGAAACTGTATGCGAAATTTTCAAAGTGCGAATTCTGGCTAAAGGAAGTGCAATTTCTTGGTCATGTAGTTAATAAAGAAGGAATTAAAATGGACCCATCCAAGTTAGAAGATGTAATGAATTGGGAAAGACCCAAGACTCCGACGGAAGTCAGAAGTTTTCTGGGATTAGATGGATATTATAGAAGATTTGTGCAAGATTTCTCTAAAATTGCCGTTCCATTGACAAAATTGACAAGAAATAACGAAAAGTTTGTTTGGACAGAAAAGTGCGAGGAAATTTTTCAAGAGTTAAAGAAAAGATTGGTAACCGCCCCGGTGTTGGTATTACCAGATGATAAAGGGGAATTTGTAATATTCAGCGATGCTTCATATAAAGGACTTGGATGTGTGTTAATGCAACACGGGAAGGTAATAGCATATGCGTCGAGGCAACTCAAGCCACACGAGCAAAAGTATCCAACGCACGATTTGGAATTGGCAGCAATTGTGTTTGCCCTTAAGATTTGGAGGCATTATTTGTACGGGGAAGAGTGCGAGATTTACACGGATCATAAAAGTTTAAAGTATATCTTTACTCAGAAAGAATTGAATATGCGACAAAGAAGGTGGTTGAAATTGATCAAAGATTACGATTGTGCGATAAACTATCATCCTGGAAAGGCAAATGTGGTAGCTGATGCTTTAAGTCGAAAAGAAAGATTGAATATGTTAACGTCATCGGGAGAATTAATCAAGAATTTCGAAAAGATGGAAATAGAGGTGCAGACTCCAGAATGTGGAGGTGAAGCTATATATGCGATGCTGTTTCAACTTGAAATTTTGGAAAAGATTCAATGCTGTCGAGAGCAAGTGATGAATCGCGAAAATGATAAGTTGACGGGAGAAGAAATTAAAGCTCAAAAGGATGGAAAAGGGATATACCGTGTTAACTCACGTATTTAGATACCTAATGTTGTGGATTTAAAGCACGAGGTTTTGCAAGAAGCGCATAACTCGAGATTTTCAATTCACCATGGAAGTACGAAGATGTACCAAGATTTAAAAGAAAGTTATTGGTGGCCAAACATGAAAAAGGAAATTGTGGAATGGATAAGTAAATGTTATACGTGCCAAAGAGTTAAAGCGGAACATCAAAGGACAAGTGGATTGCTTCAGCCACTGGACATACCTGAATGGAAATGGGAGCATATAGCGATGGATTTCGTGGTAGGATTACCTAAAACCAAGTCAAATCACGATGCGATTTGGGTGGTAATCGATCGGTTGACAAAGTCAGCACATTTCTTGCCGGTAAACGAAAGGTTTTCATTGGAAAGGCTGATTAAATTGTATCTGGATGAGATTGTGATGCGTCATGGAGTTCCTGTATCTATCGTGTCTGATAGAGATCCAAGGTTTAATTCGAGATTTTGGCGACAATTCCATGATCATTTGGGAACGAAATTGAAAATGAGTACGGCATATCATCCACAGACAGACGGACAAAGTGAAAGGACAATTCAGACGATTGAAGATATGTTGCAAACCTGTGCAATAGATTTCAAAGGAAATTGGGATGATCATTTGCCCTTAATTGAGTTTTCCTACAACAACAGTTATCACGCGAGTATTGGCATGCCGCCTTATGAAGCGTTGTACGGAAGAAAGTGTAGATCCCCTACTTATTGGGATGAAGTTGGTGAGCGCAATTTAATTGGCCCAGAGCTAGTTCAGCAAATGAAGGAAAAAGTCAAAATGATACAAAAGAGATTAATTGCAGCTCAAGATCGACAGGCAAAGTACGCAAATCAAGAACGGAAAGATGTGCAGTTTGAAACTGGAGACAAAGTCATGTTAAAGATATCTCCTTGGAAAGGTTTAACTCGATTTGGAAAGAAAGGAAAGCTGAGTCCAAGGTACATTGGACCATTTGAAGTATTGCGACAAGTTGGGAAAGTGGCATATGAATTGGCGCTACCTCCGCAAATGCAACATCTGCACAATGTGTTTCATGTCTCTCTTCTGAAGAAGTATAATACTGATGCGAGCCATGTGTTCCAGTTGGAACCAGTGGAAATCCAACCAGATTTGTCCTATGTGGAACAGCCAGTGCGAATTTTGGATCGAAAAGAAAGGACGCTTAGAAATAAAGTTGTACCTCTAGTTAGAGTGTTGTGGAGAAATCCACTAGTCGAGGAATCGACTTAGGAATTAGAAAGCAAAATGAAAGAAAAGTATCCCCATCTATTTGCTTAGATTAGATTATGGGGACAGAATCCTTTTAAGGAGGGTAGATTATGACGACTGAGAATTTTGCGACGTAATTGAGTCAATAAAGTATGTGAAATATGATGTGATTATAATTATGTGACTAAGTGATGATTATTTGTCTTATCAGTATACTAGAGTTTAGGAGCGTAGATAAAAACGTTCCAATTTAAAGAGTCGGCTTAGAAGTATTGATGTGGTGTCGGGCCGTCAGGTAGAACGGAAACCGTCCCAGTAAGGAATTAAAGAATATAAAATGTGAATTATGTGTGATTGAATGAAATGAATGAGTAATAAAGTATTTCATCCTAAGTGACGTGTTGACTGGTAAAGATATTGAGAAGCGTAATCGAAACGCTGAGCGTCGGGCCATCAGGCTGAACATGACCCGGTACGCGTAAAAGAGGATAAGGATTAAAGAAGGATAAATTCTATGATCAGACCTGAGTCATTATATGACTGTATATGTGTGATTGCTTGACTATGTGCATGACTATGTGTTCTATGTTAATTTTGTAAATTTTAAAGGAATTGCGTGATTTAAATAAAGGTTTAATTAAACTTCGTGCATTTTTATAAAATCAACCGAGTAAGATAAAAACATGGGATCTGTTCTGTTATCGTCATAATGGTCCTATAGACTTTTTAAAAATGATGAGTGAATTTAATTGATGGTCTTTGCATTTTTAAATTGATTTTATATGAAAAATGTATTTATTAAAGCAAGTTTGCGAAATTCATATAAAATCAACCGTTCACTCAAAAATTCATTATGAGTAATGGTTAAAAAGCTAATTTCGAGACCTACGTGTTAAAATTGTCATTTTCAATAATTCTCGAATTCCCGAGAGAGATATATTATATATTTGAATTTTGTTGCATTTGAGTAAAAAGAAAAGGAATGAGTGAGCTAAAAAGGAATTAATAGATTACCATTTTGCCCTTGTTTTGGTGGAGTATAAATTCATTCACCCTCCCCCATTTTTCTTTTTCTTTCCGTGCACTCACTCTTCCCTCTCTTCTCTTTTCTCTCCTCTCTCTCGAACACTCTCTCTCACTCTCTCTCTCTCTCGGCTACTCACTCTCTTTTTCCTCTCGATATATTGTCTCTCCCTCTCTAATTCTTTGAAGCCCTCCATGAATCATCAACCTTATTCCATAAAAGAGCTTCAATTCATGTGCATGTGTGTGTTTATGCTTGCATGCAAAGTGTGTGTGTGTGTGTTTGGGTTCGGTTTTGAGCCGAGACCCGAGGGTTTCCTTGATTAAATCGTGTTCTGTGATTATTGTGATGAAATAATATTGCATGTAGTATTGTTGCATTTTTTTTTGTTAAGAAATCGGGGGTTTCGTGGTTGGACACCCTCGAATGAGGGCACCACCGTGAAGCCACCGCCACCGGTGATGAACTCCGGTGAACCGGTGGTGAGTTATGATGTGTAAACTGAACTCTAGACTAAATACACTCAAATTTTTGTGTTTGCATGTGGTGTTATCTAAAAAGCCGAATGGGTTTTTATTTCTTTTAAAAGAGATCAATTTGATTTTTGACAATGAAATTGTTGGTAGATAGTGATGATAGGAACTATAGAATAATTACAATTGATTTGTGATTTACAAACTTGAAATGATGCATGCATGTTGTGATTTAGGTGAAATTCGAATTCTTGGATTTGTGTTAAGAAATTTAGTTGTTTTAATCAATGAAAATGAGTGTTTGATATAGTGAAGAGATGAATTTGAATTGTATGTGAGCATGTATGTATGTTTTGGTTCGAATGGTTGTTGATAAGAAAAGAGAAATTCGATTTTGTGAGTTAATCTTGGTAAACACTAAGTTCATATGGCCTAAAAGTAATTGCATGTTAGTCTTAAAGAAAAACAAGGTGTGCATGTTATTGATTAGTCCTTGAGTAGTAGATTATGTTCTTGTCGAATGAAAAATAAGATAAAAGGGGTTAATTATTGATTAAGTAAATGCATGTTGGTTGAATGAATTAGGTGAAGTATGATTTGGTGTTTAAGTGAATGGAATGATCTAGATTGGGACTACAATAAGTGGGAAATGTGATGTATTTCCTTGCATGTTAAAAATCCATTCTTGCATGTTGATTTATGGAAAAACCCGAATGGGTCTTAGGAGTAAAAATGAGGGATTAAGTAGGTTCTTGCCAATTATCTTAATGTCTAGTGAGAAATTGATTGCATGATAAAGATTGGATGGTTTTATGTTCAAATTTTAATAATTAAACGAAAGTGTTGATTTCGATCCTTAATGTAAGTGGGATTCGGATTTTTGGTTAAAAAGGGATGAAGTTTAAGTGCTAAATGATCTTTGTGAATTGCATTAGTTGTGTTTGATTATATGAGGTTGAAATTGAATATATGTGGATGTGTTTTGTATGTATGGTTCGAATTAAGGAATAAAAGAAAAAGGAAATTAAATAGTTTCTTATTAAGAGCTATACGTGATAGCTATGGGCGTAAAAGAATTATATTAGTGTGATTTGAGAAATAGCCAAGGTTAAGCGAGTACGCTTTGATTGTTAAGTATATAAGGATATAAAAGTTACGAGAAAGGGATATGCTATGTGCTATGTGCTTATGTGTATAAGCTATATTCGTATACTCGAGTCAGAGATATAATCGAGTTATCGTATAGAGTGATCGTTCCGGGGTACGAGAGTTGAGAATTTGATTAAGATTTTAGTTTTATTGTAGATTCGGATCGTGAGGGCATTTAGGCTAGGAAAGGAAAGGATTTACTAGGTGGCAGTAGTTCAACCTTCAGGAAAGCAAATCCAGGCAAGTAACTCTGATTACTTGTGTAAATGGTTATAAAGAGAATGTTGTTCATACCATGTAGAGTATTGAACTGTTTAAGTATGAAACCCTTGTTTTATGAAACCCTGACATTGATTTGATGAACCCTTGTTCTTGATAATCTGTTATTGATAAGCCTATTGATTTCACCCTTTGATAATCTGTCTTTTCTGTTCAAGTTACCTATTAAGCCATGGATTATATTGGACCCTTTGTTTATTCTTGTTAACCATGTTTAATGATACCCTGTTTATCTTGGTCACCTTTTTGATCCCTAAATCAATGCTGATCTTTCTAATTTAGTGATTTGTTATCCTTGATACAGAATTCTTATGAATTGTTCCTTGCGTACCTTTGAATCACTCCCTGAACTTTGTTTCCTTAAAATCTGAACTAAGAATGAGTTTCAACTTGAAAGAGTCTGAATGATTTCAAATGCTTGGTAATGATAAAATGAATTTTAGAAAACCTATTTGTTTTTCCAACTCAAGGTTTTCCAAATGAATTCCTGATGGATTGGATTGGGACGTAAGAGGCTAGTGGGACTAGTCCAGTCATGGTAAGAGGCTAGCGGGGCTAGTCCAACTTAAGGCTGAAATTATGCTGATTGGTACCTTAAAGACCAGAATGGAGGTTGATACGGGCTGATCACCCGTATATAATGAAATGGAAAGATAAAGTGATCCAATCAAGGGTTCTAAGTGATTATTTAAAAAGGGAACTGAAACTTTTGTTCAGCAAATTGATTTTTAAAATGAAAATGGTTTATATTGCTTTGAAAAGAGTTGATATGTTATTGTGGAGCTTAAAGCTCGAGAACCCTGATTCTTGAAATTGTTGATCATATGATTGATTCTATATATATTGAAATACTGTTGCTTTCCTCTATCGAAAGATCTATTCTGATCAATTAATGATTTGTGATGAATGTCGGATTTCGTCCTGCTTTGAGCCTTGTTCCTTGAAAGCCCCCTCTATTCTTCAGAAATCTTTCCTTAACCCAAAAAGATGGAAATCTGCCACCTAGATCAAATAAAGTAGAATGCCCTGAGTTTGGTAAAGCATATTGTGAATTGATATTGTAGAACTTCTATATAGTTACTTGCTGAGTTTTATACTCATTTGTTTGTTTTAATCTAACCATGGCAGTTAAGCAAGAAGATGGTCAGGCTTAGGCGCACTGCTCGTAAGAGCGTACATGGTGGTCCCTACCGTGTTGAGGGCTTCCGGTTGGTAGAGCAGGTAGTGGTAATTATGAGTGAGCTCGCGCCTAGAAAGAAGTGTTTAAAGATACAATGGGTTATCTGTCGGTTCCCAGCCGGAATCGATATTGTTTATTCAGTAATATTTTGGGCTTGTAAGTTATATTTTATGATTGGTAGTTGTGATCTTGTCTCATACTTTATCCTGTTGATCCTGTTAGTAGTTAATCGGGGTTTATGCTTATTTAATTATTAGATTAGAGGTGTGTGAGTCCTCATTTCCTAACCCCGAGATTGAGGGCGTCACAATTGGATCTCACTGAGTTGAGTTTGCTGAGAAGCTTGATTCTTTAGAATTTCAGAAATCTGATCTTGTTGCTTCTCCTGAGTCTTTTCAATATACCCAATTCGGTCAAAGGCTGGCTTAAAAAATCTGTTCTTTTCTAATTTGATATTCATATATTGTTGAATCAAAGTTTCTTGAATTTTGTTCACCTTGGCATGAATTATTGACTGTTGACCTTGAAGGTGCCTAGTACTCAATGCAGTAACTCTCAGCTGTGCCTTGAAATCATCATTTATCAGCATTTCATCAGCTTTGGCCAGGTGCTCAGCAAGAATTTTTTCAGTAGGAACAAAATTAACTTTGTTCCACTCCTTAGTCCACTCCTTTCCTCTAGGAATTTCACTCCAAGGTACCGGTGCATCCTCTCTAAAAAACTTCTTGATTATATCAGCTTTGCATAGAGCTTGTTGAGGTGCATGTCCAGATGGACCAGCTGCATCAGCATCTACATTTATAGCAGCTTCACCAGTAATTTCAGTATTGTCAGCATCAGAACTTACAGAGCCTGCAGTATTAGCATCCTCTGATAGAATAACAGTATGTGAGGCTATAGAGGTTTCAACATCATCCTCTAAATTCTGATCTGTAACTAAGTTTTGATCAACATCCAAATTTTGATGCCCACCTACAATCTGATCTTCATCATCTAGATTCAGAACTGGTATTGTTAGAATATTTGCATTGAAATCAGCATCTAGAAGTGGTGTTGTTGGTGGAGTAACTTGAGTGGGTGGAGCTTCCAAGTATAGTACAACCAAGTTGTGAATATCTATTTCATCACTTGTACCTGGATCTTTAGCATGTACTGGATCATTAATAGGAGACACAGGAGGTGTAGGCACTTTCTCTGGAATATCCTCTTATTCTTGAATAGGAGACTTGTGAGCTGATTCAGCAGTGGGAAGTAATTAAATTACTATAGGTTCTGTTGGGATCAGAGATTCCTGACCCCCTTCCTTAGCTGCTGCTTTCAGGATTTCTTTAGAGTGTGATGATTCACTTACAACCCTCCTGGCTCTTTGCTTTTTAAGTCTCTTTACTGAAGTAGAGACTTTGGGAGCTTCATCATCAGAATTTAGCTTTATAAGCCTTTTGAGGGGCCTAGAACTCCCAGTTTCAGTATCTTTCTGAGAAGAGATCTTCTCAGCTTCTACAATAACAGGTTCTGATAGTGGAACATGTTCCTCAGTATCTGACTCATCTCTCAGAACTATCCTCCTTCTTTTCTGCTGTGAATGAGGTACTATCTTAGTCCTCTTTGCTCTTGAAGAAAAAGGCTTCGTAGGATGTGCTGAAGGTTGTGGTTGAGTTTGAGGTTGGTGAGAGATGGTATGTTCAGATGGCTATTGTGTTGGTTGTGTTAAGTTGGTGGGTTGGACATCAGGATAGACAGATGTATAAGTTTGTGGATCAGCATTTACCCAGATTTGTTTTACTGACTGAGGAATCTGTAAGGGTCTCAGCACTTGTTTCTTATTGTCAGCATTTAATAAATCATTAAAGGCCCTTTTTGCAAGCTTAAAGGGTGAAATTAAATCACTGGTTGGTTGGGGTTCATCAGCACAACAATAAGTATATATAAGCTGACAGAATCTAGCAAAGTATACTACATTCCTATCCTCTGTCATCCTATCCCATATAAAACCTAGCACAGCACTTGCAAAATCAAAATGAGTTTGATGGATAGAGGCATACCTGATTTGCTGACTCATGATGGGAATAGCATCAAAGTTGGAGCATTTATTGGCGAATGCCTTGGTGATACAATCAAAGAAAAAGAGCCATTCATTTCTGATATTAATCTTTTTAGTTGACCCAGGTTTCCCAAACTTTTCTCATAGCCCAGACTGGCCATAAGCTGCTGTAAAACAGGATCCTCCACTGTTGAGAATGTACAACCTTCAGGTAAGTGGAGAGCTTTACGAACTGCTCCTGGAGTAACCACATGCTCGACATCTCCTGATGTGAAAATTATGCTTGGTATGTTAGTGTATACTGAAAATATTTATTTGAAGTATATACATTTATTTCTGGCCAGTTTAATTGAGAATCATTTGAATGTTTACATCTTGTCTAATATTATATATTGTGAACAATCTAGTATCAAATGGGATACAGAATATTAGATTGTTAAATATGGTTATATAATATAATAAGGTTCACAGCACAGGTGGTGTTGGACAATCCACTGGTATGGCTGTAGTATTATTTAGATTAGTTTATATTGACTAATAAATAATGCTAGTATACTTTGTGTATATTGAACAGGATCAAATTTAGAATTGTTCCCTTAATACTGATTAAGAAGGAGAACTAAGATTCTATGTTATTATTAATGTTTAGGTTCTTAATCCGGAGATAGTAATTGACACGTGTATATTATTTACATGCTTTGATTTATATATGAAATAATTCTTTTGAATTATATCATTATATTTTGGGTGATGGAATTATATACATGGTGGATATTATTTATTGAAGGAATCCATGTCCTGATAATATTCGGGGTAATGATGTCCCCTTGAAAACTCAAAAAGATTTAATTATGTGAAACCCTGCAGGTGGAATTTATTCTGGCATAATTAAATAAAGGTTGAGTGGATGATCAAGGATAAAAGATATTAATTAAATAAATTATCAGTAATTTATTTAATTAATGGACATATGATATTTTAAACATGGGGAATTTAATAAGCAAATAATATTGGAACCGAATTAATTAAATTACGGTATTAGGAAAGGTAGTGCAAATATTAATTCTTTAGTGGATTGAATTAATATTTAATTACATTGGGCTAGGCTCAAGATGTAATTAGAAGGCCCAACCTAATTATCCATGGTCCCTATTGTAGCCTATATATTCTTATTCTCTTCTTGCTTGGCAATTGTGTGAAAACATATTGTAGCCACCAAGGAGCAAGAAGAGAGGATAACTTGAGAAGACGGAGGCCACACTTCGCTCAAGGGAATTTGGGAATACAATAGAAGAGCGTGGAATCAACCATTAACAAGGTAATCTTCTCTTCGTAATTTTTATCGTAAAACGTAATAACACCCCAAGTCCGTGGTTCCCAACAATTGGTATCAAGAGCCTGGTAATGGGTTCTACGTTTTATGATATAATGTCCATGTCGTAATTATATATGCGTGTATATAGTGTTTTGCTTGTATTGGTTTTGATGCAGGTTGTTAATCCACTATTATGGCCATGTATATTTTAATTATGTGTTTGGATCCCACGTGGTTTAATCGTGGTTAATTTTTGTTTTGGTTTCCACGTGGTTTAATCGTGGTTGTAATTTACACGAGGGTTGATCGTGTTAGAATAGATTTTACAAAATTAGTTTTGTATTAGATCTATTTTTTTTTGTAATTGTTCCGAGTATTTTGTAATAGTTATGTGCGATCGGAAATCAATTCCGATAGTTTTTTTTGTTCCGCTGTGCGATTACATGGGGCTGCTGGGGCTGCTGGGGTGCTGGGGCTGCTGGGGCTGCTGCTGGGGCTACTGGGGGCGTCGGGGCGCGCTTGGGGCAGATTTTTTTTTGAGAGCTGGATTTTTTTTTTCAAGGGCCATAATAATGGAAAATTTATTTTAATTTTTTCCATTAAATTTTAATTATTGCTTTAATTTATTGATTATGTGTGTCGTTAATTATGTATGTAATTCTTTTAAAATTGCATGTTTAACTTAATTAGGACGACATGGACATAAATTTTATTTATTGCTTTAATTAAATGTTATATGTTACTAAAATTATGTGTGTATTTTGAATGCATGTTTAGACATAATTATAACAACATAGGGCCCCATTTAATTTTAAAATTCCTCAATTTTAATAAAAAAAAATTAAGTGGGAGAGGGAATTAATATGAAATTAAATCCCATGGTCTCCATTATTGGTTGTAGGTAATTTAACATAAAGACGAATATAAATTATATATACGTCACCCATCGTGGCATGTAATTTATGGTGTCTAGAATGTTATAGAAATTACTAGAACAAACTTCTTAAATTAATAAATTTTAAAAGGAATAAATACGGATTTTTTTTTTTCTGATTTGGGGCGATTTTGTCAAAAACGGGTTCATCGAACTTGTAAGGCTGTGGGTTTTAAGCGAGACCGATGTGACTCCTCCACTATCTGGAAATCAAACCATTGATGAATATTGAATTGAAGTATTCTATTCAAGGCAAAATTACGAATATTGGAAGGTATACACGCCACCCATCGTGGCGTACCAAGTTCCATAGATTTCGAATAATTTAAGATTTGATGATGGTATACACTTAGCTATGAAAAATAATATAGTCCACCCCAACGTGGCATATTGTTTAGTAATAGGACCGAAGTAACATTTAAATAAAATTAGGTGGTATACATGCCACACATCGTGGCGTACCAGAAGCTTATGGTGTTTATATGTTAGTGCATTAAATTTTAATAATTGTTAGAGGAATCAATAGATCTTAATAATTAATGCACCCTTATTTATGTGATGTTTTTATGCATGATTCTCAGGATAAAATGGGCTTTAATCCACTATTCACCATACTTAAGGATAACAAACTTACCGGACCTAACTATATTGAATGGAAACAAAATTTGGACATTGTGTTGACTACTGAGGAATACAAGTTTTGCACTTATGAACCCAAGCCTGAACAGCCTGCTGCTGATGCTCCTGAAGATGAGAAAGAGTATTATAAACGGTGGATTAAGGCTGATGAGATGTCGCGATGTTACATTCTGGCAGCAATGTCGGGTGTTTTGCAGCATCAGCATCAGTCTATGGCCACTGCTTCGGATATGCTCTTTAATCTCAAGGAACTTTTTGGAGATCAGAATAGGGCTGCTAGGCAAGTAGCCATGAAGGCTTTAATGAACACTCAGATGGCTGAAGGCACACCTATAAGGGATCATGTTCTCAAGATGATGTCGCATCTGAATGAGATAGAGATCCTTGGTGCTGCTGAACTTGACGGGGAAACCCAGATTGACATTATCCTTATGAGCTTGTCCAAGAGTTTTGAGCAGTTCCGCTTGAATTACAACATGAACAAGAGGCAGTATAGTCTCGCGGAACTGCTGACAGAACTTCAGGCAGTTGAAGGATTATTTCGACAGAGTGTTCAAGTGAATGTGGCTGAGAAAGGTTCTTCCTCTAAGCTGAAAGGTATTAAGAAGAAGAAAAAGGCTCAGACACAGAAAGCTGTGAAGGCAGTGGGAGTTCAGGGTGGTGTGAAAAAGCCTAAGGGAAAGTGCTTCAGATGCAAATAGTCAGGTCACTGGAAACAGGATTGTCCTCTTCCTAAGAAGACAAACAATACTGGTATGTCTCTTTCTCTAGTTACAGAAACATTTATAGCGGCTATATCTACGAGCACTTGGTGTGTAGATACAGGAGCCACTGATCATGTTTGTAATTCTATGCAGGGGTTCCAACTATCCAGAATGCTTAGAGATGGTGAGATATACGTGTTCATGGGAGATGCTACAAAAGTAGCAGTAGTTGCAGTAGGAGTTATTCATTTATCTTTTGGTTCTGATAGGATTTTGGTTTTGAACAATTGTCTTTATGTACCTTCTTTTAGAAGGAATTTAATTTTGGTTTCTAAACTTGCTTTGGATGGTTATAATGTTTGTTTGGATCGTAATGTTTATATTATGATGAATAAATGAATTATATGTTCTGGTACATTGCAAGACAATTTGTATATAATTAATCCTAGTCAACCTGCACTGCAACTGCAATTTAGGGAATTGAACAACACATCTTCTAACTCTACTAAAAGAAAGGAACCTTCTAGTTTGAACCAAACATATCTTTGGCACTTGAGATTAGGTCATATTAACTTGAGGAGGATTCAAAGACTGGTAGTAGACGGGCCTTTAAGCTCATTGGCAGTGGAGCCATTTCCAGTTTGTGAATCCTGCTTGGAAGGTAAAATGACTAATAGGCCTTTCAAGGCAAAGGGGAATAGAGCCAAACAAGTATTAGAATTGGTTCACTCTGATTTATGTGGACCCATGAATATCCAAGCAAGAGGTGGTTATAAATATTTCGTCACTTTCATTGATGATTATTCTAGATATGGGTACATTTATTTGTTGCACCGTTAGTCTGAGTGCTTTGATAAGTTCAAAGAGTACAAAGCTAAAACGGAGAAGCGACTTAATAAAAGTATCAAGTCACTACGATCAGATCGTGGTGGCGAATACTTGCTTGGAGAATTTAGGGAATATTTATCAGAAAATGGGATAGAATCCCAGTTAACTGCACCAGGCACACCCCAGCAGAACGGTGTAGCAGAGAGAAGGAACCGGACTCTTTTAGAGAGTGTTAGATCGATGATGAGTTATTCGGATTTACCCAAGTCATTTTGGGGACATGCCTTAGAGACAGCAGCTTATCTTCTGAACTTAGTACCTTCTAAGTCGGTTCCTAAAACCCCCTTAGAATTGTGGACCGGGGATAAACCGAGTCTAAGACATATTCGAATATGGGGTTGTCCAGCACATGTGCTGAACAAGAATGCGACTAAGTTAGAATCTCGTACAGAAGTAAAGTTGTTTGTAGGCTACCCCATGGGAATGAAAGGATATTTATTTTATAGTCCGAAGAATCGGGATGTCATTGTTAGCACCAATGCAAGATTCTTGGAGGAGGACTATATAATGAATCACAAAACCATGAGTAGTGTCATTTTAGAGGAACTAGTGGGAGGGATAAATAATACCCATGAAGCTGTAGTACAAGTAGAACAACCACAACATAATGTACAACCTGTCACTAATACCGCACCAGTGCCTCGTCGTAGTGGGAGGGTTGTTCAACAGCCTGATAGATTCATGTTTTTGGGAGAGTCTTCAGACTTGGTCCCTGGTGAACATGATGATGATCCCCGTACATACGAAGAGGCAGTACAAGACAAAGATGCAGATCTTTGGAAAAAGGCGATGGAATCTGAGATAGAATTAATGTATTCTAATCAGGTCTGGGAGCTCGTGGAACCACCCAAAGGTATAAAACCTATTGGATGTAAGTGGATCTACAAGAAAAAAGAGGGGATTAGATAAAAAGGTGAAAGCCTGGAAAGCAAGACTTGTTGCGAAAGGGTATACTCAGAAAGAAGGTATCGATTATGAGGAAACCTTTTCACCGGTAGTCATTCTTAAGTCAATCTGTATTCTTTTATCTATAGCAGCTCATCTCGATTATGAGATTTGGCAAATGGATGTCAAGACAGCTTTTCTTAATGGAAGTCTTGAAGAAACCATCTATATGCAGCAACCAAAAGGATTCATTAAGGAAGGCCAAGAGCATCTGGTATGTAAGCTTAAGAGGTCTATTTATGGACTTAAACAAGCTTCTAGAGACTGGAATATTCATTTTGATCAGGCAGTCCAGTCATATGGATTTGATCAAAGTCCAAGCGAATCGTGCGTGTATAAGAGAAGTGAAGGTAATGCAGTGGTTTTTCTAGTACTATATGTAGATGATATTTTACTCATTGGAAACAATGTTGAGATGTTGTCATCAGTAAAGGCATGGTTGTTCAAATAATTTGACATGAAGGACTTAGGTGAAGCGGCATACATCCTTGGGATCAAAGTTATAAGGGATCGCAAGAAAAGGATGTTGGCTTTATCTCAAGAGCCCTACATTGATGAAGTATTAGCTCGTTTTAACATGCAGAACTCCAAGAAAGGTTTTCTACCTTTTAAGCATGGAGTTGCTCTATCTAAGAAGCAGTGTCCTTCGACACCTAAGGATATAGAGAGCATGAAAGCAGTTCCTTATGCTTCAGCATGTGGAAGCTTAATGTATGCTATTTTATGTACGAGGCCCGACATCTGCTTTGCTGTAGGCATGGTTAGTAGATATCAGTCGAACCCGGGTCAGGAACATTGGAGTGCAGTAAAAACTATACTCAAATACCTGAGAAGGACTAAGGAGTATATGTTAATTTATAAGGCCTCAGATCTATTTCCTTTGGGATATACTGATTCAGATTTCCTATCAGATTGGGATAAGAGGAAATCAACCTCGGGATATGTTTTTACTTTGGGAGGTGGAGCCGTTATATGGAGGAGTGTAAAGCAGAAATGCATTGCAGACTCCACCATGGAGGCCAAGTACGTGGCGGCCTCTTAGGCTGCCAAGGAGGCTGTATGGTTGGACACATAGATTTTTATGTAATAGTGGATTAAATAAACACTGATATACATATAGAATATTTTGAGTATAAGTGGGAGATTGTTAGTGTATACTGAAAATATTTATTTGAAGTATATATATTTATTTCTGGCCAGTTTAATTGAGAATCATTTGAATGTTTACATGTTGTCTAATATTATATATTGTGAACAATCTAGTATCAATTGGGATACAGAATATTAGATTGTTAAATACTGTTATATAATATAATAAGGTTCACAACACAGGTGGTGTTGGACAATCCACTAGTATGGCTGTAGTATTATTTAGATTAGTTTATATTGACTAATAAATAATGCTAGTATACTTTGTGTATATTGAACATGATCAAATTTAAAATTGTTCCCTTAATACTGATTAAGAAGGAGAACTAAGATTCTATGTTATTATTAATGCTTAGGTTCTTAATCCGGAAATAGTAATTGACAGGTGTATATTATTTACATGCTTTGATTTATATATGAAATAATTCTTTTGAATTATATCATTATATTTTGGGTGATGGAATTATATACATGGTGGATATTATTTATTGAAGAAATCCATGTCCTAATAATATTCGGGGTAATGATGTCCCCTTGAAAGCTCAAAAAGATTTTATTATGTGAAACCCTGCAGGTGGAATTTATTCTGGCATAATTAAATAAAGGTTGAGTGGATGATCAAGGATAAAAGATATTAATTAAATAAATTATTAGTAATTTATTTAATTAATGGACATATGATATTTTAAATATGGGGAATTTAATAAGCAAATAATATTGGAACCGAATTAATTAAATTACGGTATTAGGAAAGGTAGTGCAAATATTAATTCTTTAGTGGATTGAATTAATATTTAATTACATTGGGCTAGGCTCAAGATGTAATTAGAAGGCCCAACCTAATTATCCATGGTCCCTATTGTAGCCTATATATATTCTTATTCTCTTCTTGTTTGGCAATTGTGTGAAAACATATTGTAGCCACCAAGGAGCAAGAAGAGAGGATAACTTGAGAAGACGGAGGTCACACTTCGCTCAAGGGAATTTGGGAATACAATAGAAGAGCGTGGAATCAACCATTAACAAGGTAATCTTCTTTTCGTAATCTTTATCGTAAAACGTAGTAACACCCCAAGTCCGTGGTTCCCAACATGGTGAACCAGCAGCACCACCATTATCAAAAAGCCCAGTTCGCCAAAATGTTAGCACTTGTTTGCTTGAAATAGTAGTTTGAGGTTGGGCCAAAGCATACCCAATCTCAATATTGGCTAATAAATCTTGCACAAAGTGCAGATCTGATGGAGCTCCAGCCTTATTCAAGATTGCAGCATAGTTATTTGGTACAAACTTGGCTCCATCAACAATTAAATCTTTGGGCGCCATCAGAAATAAGTGAGAAATAAGTGTGCCTGAAAGGTGTTTGATGAAATGTCTGTATAGAAAACCGTCAGAAATGTGAGAGAATAAGAAAAAGAGAGAGTGAATAAAAGATTTGAAAATCTTGTATCTCTTTTACTTAGACAACCCACGTGACAACAGTTATTGAGAAGTGGTACAGACCTTGCACCTGTCAGCCATGCAGCAGTTAAGACAAAAGTTAATGGGCACGGTAAATAAGTAATTATTACTTTGCACGTTCAGTTTTTCAAAAAGAAATTGTTCCCACTAAACAAATGATTATTACTGCTTTATCTCACATAGTCCAATATTCTGAAAAATATAACCGTTCAAGTATTGACTTAAAAGTAAACCAAGTAAATAAATAATGTCACGTCAGCATCAGAACTTGATTATTATCAGAATTTAAAAGTCATCAGAATATGGCTCCTTAACTCAGAAAGTGAATGTTTATTTCTGTAACTCTTTACATAAATACTGATATGGTTTCAACAGAACTTAATCATCAGAATTTCCATCAGAACTTGTCCTCAGAATTTATGCAACTGACACTTAAACTGTTCATCTAAAACAACATTGATCACCACAGTAATTTTCATCATTCATATGGAGTGTAAGTGTGTGCATTAAGCTAAATATCAGACAAAGAGTAAAGTATGATTCACTTCAGTACATCTTAGAAATAAGGAATAACTAAGAACTTTGCTCAAAATCTGTCATTAGTCTGAAGTCCACTACAGAATGAATTTATGCATAAGTCCACCTCAACTGTTTTGTGCTCATTTTATGCATCTTTTGAAATTCCTTTTTACAGTGGCTTCTCAGTGTAAGTGAGTCACGACTGCTTATCAGAATTTATGCTATTATCAGAGTATTTCTCCAGTAATCAGAGAATGTGAAAAGTCACCAAGAAAAAATTATTTTGCTTTACTAATGCATATTACTTAATACCAGCAATGCACTTGGGTCTTCCTTTCCACATACATTTTTCTCTAGATCCCAAAGGAGTACCTGATATTTATTTCTTTTCTTTTTCTTTTTCTTTTGATAAGTGAGGCTTATCAGCACTTAGTACATCCATAAGATTTACCAACATCAGAACTTAACATATAAGAAGCACTATTCTAGTTTTTGACTTAGTAATAAGATACACAAAGTAAACCTAACCAAGCTCAGTATCAGAATTTGCTTGTGTTAAAAGATTTCCACGTAAACAATTACTTCAAACATGGGATCTTTAGTATATTAAAGACTACTAGGTCAGCATCTAGCATAGTTATCCTTATTGAATTAAATAGTCACAGAAACATTCATATCACTTATCAAAGTTTAGAAATTCACATAAGATAACAATCAGCACTTAGAAAATTTCAATTTAAGCACATACTACATAAAGATAGTAATATCTGTAAATACTGATCATAAAGTCTAATGTACCAGAACATAAACTAAGCAGATTTAGAGAAAGAACATGAAACCATTCCAAGTTCATTTACCAGTCTTGTGAAAGTAGCTTCACATAGTGGTTTTGTGAAGATATCTGCTAGTTGTTGATCTATTAGAACAAAATACAATTCCACTGTACCTTCCATCACATGTTCCCTTATGAAGTGGTACCTTATGCTGATGTGCTTTGTCATTGAGTGTTGAACTGGATTACCTATCATAGCAATAGCACTTTGATTATCACAGTAAATAGGGATTTTAGAAAATTCTAACCCATAATCCAGTAACTGATTCTTCATCAAAAGAATCTGTGCACAACAGCTTCCTGCAGCAATGTAATCTGCCTCTGCAATTGATGTGGACATTGACTTTTATTTCTTGCTAAACCAAGAAACTAATCTGCCTCCAAGAAATTGGCAGCTTCCACTTGTGCTTTTCCTGTCAATTTTGCACCCTGCAAAATCTGCATCTGAGTAACCTATTAGCTTTAAGTCTGATTCCCTAGGATACCACAATCCTAGATTAGGTACTTGAAAATTCTTTTCACAGCTGTTAAGTGAGGTTCTCTTGGATCTGCTTGAAATCTTGCACAAAGACAGGTAGCATACATGATATCAGGTCTACTTGCAGGTAGATAGAGTAATTAGCCAATAATACCTCTATAATCAGTAATATCTACTGATATACCAGTATCCTTATCCAATTTTATTGCAGTGGCCATAGGAGTGGATGCACTTGTACAATCTTGCATTCCAAATTTCTTCAACAAATTTATGGTGTACTTAGATTGACAAATAAAAGTTCCTTCTTCATTCTGCTTGACTTGAAGGCCCAGAAAATAGCTAAGTTCTCCCATCATACTTATTTGATATCTTGACTGCATTAGCTTGGAAATCCTTTTACAAAGTCTGTCATTTGTAGAACCAAAAATGATATCATCAACATATATATGTGCCAAAAGTAAGTCTTTTTCATGGTTGAGATAGAATAAAGTTTTATCAATAGTCCCTCTGTTGAATCCACTTTCCAGAAGAAACTGAGCTAATGTCTCATACCATGCTCTTGGAGCTTGCTTAAGAGCATAAAGTGCTTTATCAAGTCTGTAGACATGATGAGGAAATTTTGAATTTACAAAACCTGGAGGTTGTTAAACATATACTTCTTCTTCCAATTCTCCATTAAGAAAAGCACTTTTCACATCCATTTGAAAGACTTTAAACTTTTTGTGAGCAGCATAAGCTAAAAATATCCTTATGGCTTCCAATCCAGCAACTGGTGCAAATGTTTAATCATAATCAATTCCCTCATTTTGAGAGTATCATTTTGCAATCAACCTTGCTTTATTTCTTGCAATTATGCCATCACTATCAGTTTTGTTTCTGAACAACCATTTTGTACCAACAACAGATCTGTTCTTTGGTCTTGGCACTAGGGTCCATACTTTATTTCTTTCAAATTCATTTAACTCTTCCTGTATTGCTTGCAACCAATCAGTATCTTGAAGAGCTTCTTCCACTTTCTTTGAAAGCCTGAGAAAGAAAAGAGTGATAGAGACATTCATTTGATGTTGTTGTTCTAGTTCTTATACCTGCTTCAGGATCTCCAATAATCAAGTCAGGTGTATGTGATTTAGTCCACTTCCTTGCAGATGGAAGATTATCTCTAGAATTGGATGCTCCCCCATGATCCATGCTGTCTCCATCAACATTCTCGGATGCTCCCCCTGAAATTATGCTCTCTGAGTTGGATCCTTCAGAATTTGAGTTTCTAGAATTATCAGAATTTGGCCCATCAGAACTTGATGAATCAGAATTTGAGTTTCCAGAATTATCAGAACTTGCCCCATCAGAACTTGATTTATCAGAATTTGAAGAGCCTGTTCTTGTTTCTGATGCTTCTTGAGATTTGGTTGGATCTTCAATATGCTCCCCCTGCCCAGGTGCATTTTCATTTGGCATAGTTACCACAGTTGCAATAACATCAGAATTTGACCCATCAGAGTTTGCAGTATCAGGATTTAGACTATCAGAATTTAGACTTTCAGGATTTAGACTGTCAGGATTTAGACTGTCAAGATTTACAGAATCAGAATTTAAAACTTCATTCTCAAATCTCAGCTGATCTCAGAATTTAGACTGTTAGGATTTACAGAATCAGAATTTAAAACTTCATTCTCAAATCTCAGCTGATCATGATCATTGAAATCTTCAAGTCTTGTAATCTTCTTATCATCAAAAGAGACATTGATAGATTCCATGACAACCCTTGTTCTTAAATTGTAGACTCTGAAGGCTTTTGTGGAAAGTGGATATCCAACAAAAATTCCTTCATCAGCTTTTAGATCAAATTTAGATAACTGTTCAGGATGAGTCTTAAGAACAAAACACTTGCATCCAAATACATGAAAGTACTTCAGATTTGGATTCTTTTTCTTCATCATCTCATATGGTGTCTTTCCATGCTTGTTGATAAGTGTAGCATATTGAGTAAAGCAAGCAGTCTGTACAGCTTCAGCCCAAAAATAGGTTGGTAACTTTGCTTCATCAAGCATAGTTCGTGCAGCTTCAATAAGAGTTCTATTCTTTCTTTCAACAACTCCATTTTGTTGTGGAGTTCCAGAAGCAGAAAATTCCTGCTTGATTTTATGGTCTTTGCAGAACTCTTCTATAATCAAATTCTTGAACTCGGTGCCATTATCACTTCTTATGATTTTCAAAGAGTCTTTAACCAATTTATCCAGTTGTTTGACATGATCAATCAAAATAGATGAAGTTTCACTTTTTGTGTGCAAGAAATACACCCATGTGTATCTGGTAAACTCATCTACTATGACCATAACATATTTCTTCTTTGCAATAGACATGACATTCACTGGACCAAATAGATCAACATGTAGTAGGTGATAAGGCTCAAGAATTGAAGATTCAATCTTGCTCTTGAATGAATATTTTCTTTGTTTTGCCTTTTGACATGAATCACAAAGGCCATCAGGAGCAAATACTGATTTTGGCAGTCCTCTCACAAGATCTTTCTTGACTAGTTCATTTATATTGCTGAAATTTAAATGAGAGAGTTTCTTGTGCCAATCCCAGCTTTCTTCAATTGATGCTCTACTTAACAGATATATTGCAGAACCATCAGAACTTGTTGAAAGCTTGGCTTCATAAATGTTACCATGCATGTATCCTTTCAGAACAACTTTGCCTGTAGATTTGCTTACAACTTCACAGTGTTCTTCAAAGAAATCCATATGATAACCTCTGTCACAGATTTGACTAACACTTAGCAGATTGTGTTTAAGTCCTGAGACTAGAGCTACTTTTTCAATGACGACATTCCCAAGATTGATATTGCCATATCCCAGAGTTTTTCCCATATTGCCATCTCCATAAGAAACACCTGGGCCAGCTTTCTCCACAAATTATGATAGCAGGGCTTTATTTCCAGTCATATGTCCTGAACATCCACTATCCAGAACCAGGATGTTGTTCCTGTTGCCCTGCAATCACAAAGACCACTAATGTTTAGTTTTAAGGACCCAGACTTGCTTGGATCCTTTGGCCTTATTAAGTTGGTTAACATTTGTAGTGGATTTAACATCAGAGTTTATGTTAACATTTTTCTTATCAGAATTTACAATATCAGACTTTGCATCAGAACTTACACTAGAAGGAATAATGCTAACTTTCTTTAAAGAATGTTTTATTTGATAATAATCATAGTACAAATTATGATATTCCTTACAAGTATAAATAGAATGTCATAAACTACCACAATGAAAACAAGGATTTTGTGGCCTATATCTAACAGAATGACTCTTAACTCCTAATTTTGAAGGTAAAGAGATTATGTTTTTATTCTTCCTGCAAAAAGAAGCCAGATGGTTAGAATTTCCACAGCTAGGAGCATTAAGAACAGGCTTATAATCATTGCTTTTATTCACACCTTCCTTTCCATTCCTATTTTTCCTAGGTGGCTTTACCTTGTTTACATTCTTAACATCTTTCAGCTTATGCTTAAGCTGCTTCTTTGTCATTAAGCCTATGTTAACTTCAGTTGGCTTATCCTGTTTTGGTTTGTCAGAAGTTAATTTCTCTTTAACTTCTGATTTATCATTATCAGACTTTACAGCTACAAACTTAACAGGATTTACCTTTGGCTTTTGTTTAACAACTATAGGCTCAATTTCTACAGTTCCTTTATTATTCTTATCATCTCCATAACCTAAGCCCTCTTTCCAGTTTTCACTACTTAACAAATTCTGAGTTGTCCTTCCAGAGTTAGTCCAAGTCCTGATAATCTCCCTTTCCTTTTCTAAATCAGTTTTTAGAGATTGATTCAATTTTAACACTTCATCTCTAACATAAAAAACATCATCTCTTTCTTTCTGAGTTTGATGGAACATAACTAACTCTTTTTTCTAAATAGTCATTCCTTTTCTTAAAAGCCAAATTTTCAGAAGTTAACCTTTCACATGTTAAATTTTGATCTCTATAACTAATGAACATGGTTTTAAGATATCTTCTCAACTCATTAATATCATCAGTATGAAAAGCATAAGTTGTTTGAGGTACCTTTAACTCAGCAGCTTCAGAACTGCTATTAGCATTTTCCATCAAAGCATAGTTCACCTCACTTTTAGAATCTGAAGTGTCTGTCCAGCTTTTCTTCTTTGTGACAAGTGCCTTACCTTTGTCACCTTTTCCTTTCTTGCAGTCAGGAGATATGTGGCCTTTCTCACCATAACTGTAGCATTTAACATTTAAGTAATCTCCTCTGTCAGACTTTCCAGCTTTGCCTTCAGATTTTCTGAATCCCTTCTTATCAGAACTTCCACTTTTCCTGGAAAACTTCTTTCCTCTTCTGAATTTCCTGTAAGCTATCTTTGTGATACCCTTCACCATAAGAGCACACAATTTCATCATCTCTTCATCAGCACCCATCTCAGATAGACTTTCAGTTTCTAAATCCTCATCATTATCAGAATTTGATGACTCAGTATCAGACTTTGTGATGAGAGCCTTTCCTTTGCCTTTCTTTGAGACAACCACTTTGGGGGATTCCTCCTCATCCTTAAGAGCAACTGTTCTTGACTTTCTTCCATGCCTCTTGCTTCTTTGATCCATCTCAAGTTCATGAGTTTTGAGCATACCATAAATTTCATCAAGAGTAGTTTCATCAAGAGCATAGTTGTCTCTTATAGTAGTTGCCTTCAAGTACCAACTTTCAGGAAGAGCTAAAAGGAATTTAAGATTAGTATCTTCAAGATCATATTCCTTATCCACCAGTGACAGATCATTCAAGAGTTTGACAAATCTGTCATATAAACCAGTTAATGACTCATCAGGTTTTGAGTCAAAGTGCCCATACTCTTGAGTGAGTATAGTCCTCATGTTCTTCTTAATTGAATCAGTTCCCTGGCATTTTGTCTCCTAGGCATCCCATATCTCCTTTGCAGTCTTGCAGTTAATTACCCTATTTGACATGACATTATCAATGACACTATGCAGCAAATGTCTTACCTTTGCATCCTTTGCAATAGATGAGATATCTTCAGCTGTATATTCACTTTTCTCCTTTGGTACAGACTAGGCTGGCTGATCTGCAACTACAATAGAGAGCTTGGTTGGCATATGTGGTGCTTCATTAATTCTGTCAAGGTATTCTGGATCTGTAGCTTCCAGAAACATAGACATCCTCACCTTCCATATGGGATACTCAGAAGGTTTCAGTATGGGAACCCTAATAGTCTCATATCGATTATGGATTTGAGTCTTTGGAGTTTCTTCAGTTTTGGTGGGCTTGGTTGGAGTTTATGTTTCTTCAGACATGATTGTTTTTGGATCTTTACTGTATATATGTTAACAGATTGCTCTGATACCACTTGTTAGGTCACACACACTATAAAAGGGGGTTGAATACAGTGTCTAGCACAATCAAATCAAATTAAGAACACATGTATGAAACACATAATAATCTTATTAATAAAACAGTATTACAATGGAATTGTTCTCTCGCAGTGATGAACAAATATCACGAGAGCTGCTAGGGTTACAATGAATAATATTCTCGATTAAGATAACACATATAGTGTAAACCCTATGATGTGTTTATATAGACACACAGTTACAAGATAATCTTTTAATTGATATAGAACATAAGTCTGCATCCTAAAATATATCAACTAGTTATCTTTTCTTCCAAGTATTATATTCTTCATAGAATTCTTCTTCATGCATATCTCTCCTTGTTTTAGTCTCGATCTCTTTTCCTTTAAATCAGCCATCTTCCTTATCTAGAAGTCTCCTTAAGTCCTGATATTATCTCCTGATAAATATCTTCTGATAACTTAAGTTCTGATATCTTAAGTCCTGACTTCAGTATAAGTACTGATTTTCAGTTAAATCCTGATTTGTCCTATTAGTTAAGATCTAAAAACTAAATACAAATCATCATTAGACATGACATCACAAATATATCTAACATAGTTCGTTTGTACTCGCCAGCAGTGGCCTTCTTTCTATTCTCGCGGGGTTATATCTTTGCAGATATACCCATGTTACCGTTTCACTTAAGCTAATTAACACTGTTTATATTTTGTGGACTTGTTGAGCAATTTTTGGCTTGTTGAGCAATTTTTGGCTCACCCCTTTTTGTTGTTATTCACCTTATTGTTTTCAGTTAAGAATGAATATGAAACTCATCAGGACTCGAGTGGTAAAGAAGCGGGTCAAGCCTCAGGATCCTCTCATACCCAAGGTGTTGATCCCAATCCAGGAAGAAAGCTTTGAGTTGCCCGAACAGGTGGAGTGTAGATAGTTAGTGTGTGTGTTTGAATAAAAGATGAAATTAGTTTAAAATTAGTTAGACAATGGTTTGTAATAAAGAGAGTTTGTAAGATTTTGAATCTGGTTTGTAATACAGTAGTTAGTGGTTCTTGTTTTCATACTTCAACCTAAAATGATCCTGGTTAGTGTTAAAGGGGTTTAGATTCATTTCTTTATTATTTGTTAATCAGATTGTACAGGTTTGGAGATTAGCTAGTAACCCCCAGACTTATACCCCGGGTCTGGAGGGCGTTACATGACTAGTGCTATTAGGAAAGTAAGATCTACTATGTTTTGCATAGTGACATACATCACAAGGAAGAAGTTTGTTTGTATTAGCAGGAATTGCTATACTGGCAATGTTTTTAAGAACATGAGTTGGAGAGTGTCCAAGTCTTGAGTGACACAGTTGACAGTCCTCAAGCTGAGCAGTAGAACAAATAGTCAATTTTTGAGGTTCTTGATTCAGAATAGTAGAGATACCAGGACTGAAAGTCTTTTGAATAGGTAGAATGAGTTTGTAGAGAGAACCCTGCATCCTACCAATCCCCATCACCTTCTTCTGCAAACAGTCCTGTATAATGCATTTTATTTGATTAAAATTGCATATCACGGTTTAAGGTAGATGTGAGCTTACTGAAAGATACCAACTTAAACTGAAATATTGGAATTAGTAGAATATCATACAGCACAATTTCATGTGTCAAATGAACTGTTCCTTTTAGTTTCACCTTGGTTTGATAGCCATTTGGTAAGCAAATATCAATATCACATTAAGTGATCTTGGTAAGAAGATTATGATAGCAAGTAATATGATCAGTAGCCCCAGAGTCAATGATCCAGTCATTAGGAATATGATTGTTAATGACACAAATTGATGTCATATAAGCACAGTATGAAACAGAGACATGTTACCTTACCGTTAGAAGTAGTTGAGTTATTCTGATTCAGAATTTGCAGCAACCGCTGATATTGTGAGCTTGTCAGTGTTGTGTTTGAACCTTGATTAATTGCCTGAGAATTAGTATCTGTATCTGCAGTTTTAGAGTACTCAACATTGTTCACATTTGGAGTTGTAGCCAATTGAGCCACCATTTTTTAGCATTTGCATTTGTTTTTCTAGGGGGGAAACCAATTAGATGAAAACATTTATCTCGAGTGTGATTAGTACCATAACAGTAGGTACATTCTAAATTGTTCTTCCTTCCTTCATTGAAGCTTCTTGAAATCCTGACCACCAGTAAACTTTTGACCACCAGCAAATTTCTGATTCTTGAAATTATGTCCTATTCATTAACACTGCAGACTCAACAGCTGGTTGTGCCATAGACATACAACCTCTCTGTCTTTCTTCTTGTTGAAGAAGAGCCAACACTTGAGTAAGTTTGGTTATAGGGTTCATAGTTTGAGTAAGATAAAACTATATGATGAGTAAATGATTTCGATTTTCATACATTTTTTTTGTCAATTAAACGTAACGAATGTATTTTATAAATGGTTGGATAACAAGTCATCCACACCTTTAGTCTTTAGATGATCTTGTCTCTTCATATAAGCCACAGCAAGTCAGAAATGGAAGTACAAAACATAACATGCTTCAGTTTAAACAACTTATCAACATAAACATTTCTTTTACATTGTTCACAAATTGCTCGAGTTTGACATGAATTCAGTTCTCGAGTTTTACATGAATTCAGCAAAATACTAATGTAGGAGAACGACTTGACTTTAACCAAGTTTCCATACGAATATCACACTGGATAACTAAAATTGAAATGATCTGATCAGAAGATCATCACCTTCAAATATAGAATAGAAACACACAACAAGACTGAACTGACACAATCATACAGGAAAAATGATCGGAAAATTCTCATAATCCATCAGAAGCTTACTGGGACTTTGGTGTTCTTGGTAGTATGAGTATTGATTTTGTTCCAGCAAAGATACAAGTCTCTCTTCAGAAACCTAGAAATTAAAATATACAATTATGCGTGTGTGTGAATAAGAAACATAATAAGCATGTACAGACAGTATTTTCTTAACTACATTTAAGCAGCTCTGAGTATAACATCTTCAACTCCTTTGGCCTTTTCAGGATTCACCAACGCAATTCGAGCAACATACACATCATAATCTTAGAGAACATTATTTTATAATACTATCATACACAATAAGATTTAAATCAGAATTTTTACCTCTTACAATAGCTTTCTGGTCACCGGAAGTCTCAACTCACCCTTGCCCTATTATCCTCAACGCTCTCCAAGCTCCTTTGGATATTCTTGGCTGGATGCAGGAGTCCTCACACGGTCTCTTCCATATTGCTATTTCCCAAGGTATTATTTTCCTGAATTAATCCTGATTGTATATGATACATATAAAATAATCTTTTCTATTATTATGATGTATTCTTAGTAGAGTTTATAGAGAGTGAAGAAGTTTAGCCAGACATATTCAAAGAGAGAATTGAACTTCAGAAAATTTTTTGATATCCTTTACATTTTATGTATGGACTTATTTATAGTAGTCCTTCTATATGGTTACAGATTACCGGGATAACCGGTTTCTTTTACATAATTACTAATAATTCTCTTTTGTAGGTTTTTTCCACGAATTTTTTATTTTCTTTGTCTGCCATTTCTTTGTCTGCCATTTCTTCTTTTATCATCTCTTCATATTTTCTTCATCTTTATCTTCTGTGTCTGCCATGATATCTTGCAGGATCTGTCATCTTTTCCAGGGAACCTGCTTTTCCTTTTCTTCTTTTTCCATTTTTGTCATTTAGCCTTGATATTTTGTTGTTGAAAGGAATCTTTTATCTTCTGGTAATATAGCTCTTTCATATTTTTTGGTTTTCACCATTCAATTTACAGTGTTTTGGTGTATCACACCATTTTTGTATCATGCAAAGGGATCAGAATTCCCTTTATCATTATCTTTTAGACTGATAATAGGTCTCTTTCTAGGACCTGTTATTCTTTGATAATATTCAGTAGTATGTTTTGCATGATTATATTTCAGGTTTTCTATTTTATCAAGCATTATCTCTAATGCCATAGTACCTGAATTTTGTATAGTATTATCATAATATAAGGTTATTATGCTTTCGGTGAAACCTCCACCATGGCTTTCAGAAATGATTATAACTTTCCGAGCTCGTAGTATATCTTGTATTTTGGACCTGAGGGTAGCTAGACCAATGGCTCGTTTTTCACATAACCATTCTTGGAATTTGTTAATATCACAGGGATTTGGCAATTTCAAGCTTTTGGTTTCTCCCACAATATCTGCCATATTCCTTCCTAATTTGAATAGTTGGCATATTACTATGGGTTTTCCAACCAGATCAGTTGATGCATCAAAAACTTGTATTCCGTATGAGCCTGTTCCCATTTCCCGTACCATAGCTTCCATGGATTTGACAATTATACTTGGTAGTTTTGATATACAATACATGGTTTCATTTGTTAAGATCTTGTCAACAAAACCATGTATAAACAGGTTATAGACTATGTCAGGTTTTGTATTTTCACAACAAATATATCTGGGATATTTTGTAGATTTTGTCAGTCTGCAAACATCAGGGTTAGATTTATAATCATAATATTTCATCATTTGCTCATATGTTTTCACTATCTCAGGTGAGTGTTTCAGCCTATCACTCATTGATAAATTTGACAGAGTAGTTGATATGTTGGTTGAAGGTGATGGCATGGTTGCAAGCTTTGATGAAAATGTCATAGGTTTTATTGTAGGGATTGCAACTGAAGCTTGTAGAGTTGTTTTGTCTTTTATAGCTTCCATAATTTGTTTCAGAAAATGTTGGTTCTCCTGAACCAGGGTTTCTATCTCCTTTTGGAGTTTGGTGATTTTTTCATTATTGGTTGATATATGAGAAGTGACATCAGTGATATATTTCTCAAAATTTTCCATATCCTGCTAAGAACAACAAATAATTAAATTTTCCCTTTACAAAAACAAAATGCATGACATTCAATGGCATTTAATTTTCTAATAATTGATATTAATAATTCATCAATATACCTTCTATTAGGAGTGAAATAATAACCAATGTGTTTTTCTATTTCTAGAAATCCTTTATATACTTCTTCTAGTTTTTCTGTATTATTTTCATCTAATCCTTCGAGAGCAAAATTTTTTATGAATTCGACAGCTTCTAAAGTAGTAGTCCATATTATTAAAGATCCCGATATTATTTTCCATGGTTGAGCTTGTCTGCTAGTATATTCTATTTTCATTGTTTATTTTCTCTACTAAGATAGTCAGCCAACACATTTTTTGTTCCTGATATATTTTTTATTACAAAATCATAACAACAGAAAAAAGATTGCCATTTTCTTCTTTTATTTAATTCTGGTAATAATTCTATTTTAGTAGTAATAAAGGCTTTTACTTGAGTATTATCTGTTCTTACTACAAATTTAACAGGCAATAAATGATAATGAAAGTTCTTAATCCCATATTTTACAGCTAATAGTTCTTTTTCATTTATGTGGTAGTTTGATTCATTAGGTTTCCAAGTTCCTCCTGCATATCCACATATATGTGGCTTTTCTTTATCTATGTCATCCTTCTCATATGCTATTAGGACTGCTCCTCATCCTATATCGCTAGCATCAGTATATAATTCTAAATGATCTGTTTCTATGGGTATTCTATGTTTTGGTAAATCTTTCACCTTTTCCTTAAGAATTTTTATACAATTTTCATGTTCTTTTGTCCATTCAAAAGGTTTATTTTTTGTTAGTTTCTGTAATGGTTTTCTTAATTTAGGTAAGTCTTTAATATGATCTGAGGCATAATTTACTATTCCTAAAAACTGTTGTACCTCTTTTTTGTTTTTTAATTTATCCTTAAAATTTACAATCTTTGTTACTATATGATCTTGTAATTGTATACCTTCTTTATCTATTTTGTATCCTAAATATTCTATCTTATTCTTAAAGATTTCAGATTTCTTTTCAGACAATAATATTCCATGCTGGTTTATTGTTTTTATAAATTGCTCTAAATATTTTATTTAGCTTTATTCTCATGTTTTTTGCTATTACATCTAATTCCTTCTTTTGTTCATGAAATCCTGATACCCTAGTTCTATGTGCATTAGATTTTTCCCATCTATATGAAGCTAAAACTTCCTTTTTTACTAGACATAGATCTGCTCCACTATCTATAAATATTTTTTGTTTTAGGAATTTATATTTTTTATATTCTACATCTGCTTTTATGTATATTGCTATCATTCCTCCCAATTGCTTTCACTAGATGATTCATAATTTATAAAGTTTATTTCATTATCCGTTTCACTAATATAAAACTCTTCATATGCATACCATCTATTGTCATCTTCTTTAATTTGTTCTATTTCCATTATGAATTGTGATGTATTTATATATTTTACTTTCTTTTCTTTCAGTTTAGGACATTTATTAGCATAATGTCCTTTTTCATTACAATTCCAACATTTACATTCACTTATATCTTTCTTTTTAAAAGGTTTTCTTCTAAACTTTCTCTTATTTTTATATCTTCTCCTATTTTCTGGTGTATTTCTAAATTTCCTAAATCTTTTTCTCTTATATCTGTTGTATTTATAGGGATAATTATTTCTATTTTGTTTGCTTCTGTACTTATCATATGATTTTTTCTTATTATACCTCTTCTTATAGTTCCTATAGGGTTTTTTATCTTCACATCCAAATACTAGTCTTCTTTCAGTGAATCCACATATTTCTCTTAATCCTAGTTTTTTATCCTTTTTAACCTTCTGTTGTACCCTATATTCTTCACATTTTCTCATTAGATATCCTCTTAGTACTCTTATTCTTTCACCCAGAGTGTTCTCACGGGGTTCTAACTTATTATATTCCTTAGTTATCTCAGTATTATAAGGTTCTGGTAAATGATCATAATATAATTGTTGGTATATATGTCCTTCTTCGGGTAAGAATCTAGCTTCATAAAAGAATTTAGTAAAACTTATAGTATATTCTGGTAATTTGTTAATTTTACAGCATTTCATGTTATTTAGATTCATTATTATTTCTATTTTTCTTTCTATTAGAACTTGGTCTCTAGCTACTATCCAAGGTTCTCCTAAGAATTCTCTTTTTAATATCATATCAAATATTTATAACATTGATTTCCAATCCGTTGCATACCTTAGTACTTCAGTTTTTAACTGATACTCTATGGATTCTATCCAATATGCTACCTTTCCAATTAACGTTTTTGAGATCAAGTTATAAGTATATTCTAACTCATCTGTATGAGTGGAATTCATTAATGCTATATACATTCCTAAATTCCAATCAGTTATTCTCCTGCTAATTTCTTGTTCTTCATATACATTATCTAAGTCTAAAAAGTATCCATTTAAGTTTACGCCTTGTGACATTGATCCTATGAATTCTTTAAATTCATTATGTTGTCCTATTGGTATGTGTTTTGGTATCGTGTTCCTATATCTTGTTATAACTTCCATATTATGGTCGGTTACTTCTTCTTCTGGATAGTTATCCATCTCCTCATTTTTTATCCCTTCAGTTTCTATATCAGTATAATTATTTTTATCTTCTTGGTCACTATTCGATTCTTGTTTTATTACTGCATTTACATTTTTCATTCTTTCTAAAGCTTCTATTATATTTTTATTTTCTATTTCCATTTCAGAATTTTCCTCATAACTACTGTTATATTCTTCTATTATATTCACCGTTTTTCCTAAATTATCTTGTTCCGATTCACTAGTGCTTGTATTATTATTTGTAGATACAGTACTAGAAACTTCACTTGTATCCTTTTTTTTGTCTTTTAACTTATTTAATTGTCTTTTCAATATTTCTATTTCTTTTTTATTTTCTTCTGTTTTTTCATTTAATTCCTTTTTTGTTTGTCTTAAATCTCTTTTTACCTCTTTTAGTTCCTTTTTAATTTCTTTATATTTATTTTTATATTTTTTATATTTTTCTAACCATTCTTCATTAGTATTTAATCGTAGTTTTTTATTCTCCGTCCTTATTTCTTCTACTTCTTCCTTTTGTTGTTCTAATTTTGACTTTAAATATTCTATCACAGTTGTATCAATCTTAAACTCAGCTTTATTTTCACTAGTTGTTTCCTTTTTTAATGGTTCATACTTATATTTTTCTCTTTCTAAAATTTCTTTTCCATGATTCTTTAAAAATGTTATCACGTTATATTCTTTTTGTTCTTTAGTTTCCATTAGAACTTTCCTTTTTTACTAAGTTGTCCCAAATTATCTAATACCTTTCCTATTGGTTCAGATATATTAGGTTTCATTTTATTTATATCTATCATCATTGGCTCATTAACTCTTCTCCATGCATTTATGGCTTTTAGTTCTGGCTTATTTGTAATTTCTTTTTCTGGTATAATTTTTTGTTTTCCTTCTTCTAATTTTATTAACTTGTCTAGTATCATTTTTAAAGTAGGTATTTCAGAATTATTCCATAAGCTTGTTAATTCTTCTCTTATTATTTGTCTCAAATTTTCTTGATTATCTTGTTTTTCTACCAATCTCATTATTGCATTTAGTTTTTCCTTAACTATTATTTCTTCCCATAATTTTTTTATAAATTCTGAGTCTGACATTTTACTATTTGTTGATTCGCTTCTTCCAACCATTTCCAACATCTATCCAATATTTACTAGTATTTTTACTCTGTTCTTCTAATTTCTTAATATCATTTTCTAACTTTGTTTGTCTTTACTTATATTCTAAGTATTTTATTTGTGAATCTATTTCGCTTTCTAACATACTCTGTATTTTCTTTAACTTTTCTTTCTTATTCTTTAATTTTTCTTGTATATTCATAGTTTTTCTATAAATCTTTCTTTTCCTTGATCTACTATCTTTATTCCATTATTATTAATTTTATAATTTATCATTTTTAAGAAATCGCTTCCTAATAATAATTCACTCGAACTATCATATTCTATTACTCCTATATTTATATTGTATTCCAAGTCTAATATTTTAAACTTTAAATTAGTACATTTAGTAATAAATATTTCTCTATCATTTTCTGCATATCTGTAAGTCTGAGGTTCTATCCATTTACAATTTTCTTCATTTACCTTGCTTATATGAATAAAACTTTTGGTAGCTCCGGTATTAATTTCTGCTATACAGTCTCTTGTTATTGTTTCGTCAAATATTATTATTTTTATTTTCAAACTATCAGTATCTATTTTTATTAAATCTATCTTTCTACTCGTCATACTCATTGATCTAATTAATCTTATGGATTTTGTTCTTTTCTAAAACTTAGTCTAGATCCTTCTAATATTGGTTTAATTCTTTGCCTTGGAATCATTTGTCTATTACTAAAATCTATTGTAATTTCTTCTGGGATTGTTATTTGAGATTCTTCTTTATGTTCAATTTTTTCTAATATATCATTATATAACTTTGATACTATTATTCCTAATTCCGTTTGTTTCTTTACGTGATGGTTTCCAGTCATAGCATAAACCATTTTGGTTTCTATACTAATAACTTTACTTCCTTTTTGCATTTTTATTCCATCTAACTTATAGTATAATGTTAAAGATCTTTCTTTATTTTCATCCCTTAGTGATATACTGAAATCGGGTTGTATTATAAATTTTAATTTCTGATATATCAAGTTTCCTTTTATTACCGCTATTAATGAATCTTGTATATTTCCTATTATTCTATCATCCAATACATATATCTGTATAGGAGTATCGATATTTTTCTGAAAATATGCTTTTATTGTAAATTCTATTGCTCCAAAATATATATTTTTTAGTTTATTTGCTTCCTTTTGTTTTAATTTGGATAATTCTCTTTTTATTAATCCATCTGTTATTAAATTTATTCTTGTTTTTCCATTTATTGTATCTATATCTATTACATTCTCATGTTTTTGGGCTATATACCTAACTTCCTTATTTCTTTCAAAATATGATGTCTTGAATATTTTTTTTATTGTTAATTCTTCTGTTTCACTTTGAATTTGATTATATATATCTGGTTTAAAACTTAGGGTTTGTGATGTTCCTCCTTCGTATTCATCCATTTGATAATATATATCTTGTTTTTCACTTATTTCTTCTAATGACATTTTATCCATCTATATTTTATCCAGTTATATTATTTGTTAAAATTATTCTTTTAAGTCCTTGTATTCTTAGTTTATCATTTCTAAATGTTATTATCATATTTCCAAGTTGTTGGTAAATTATCATAATTTCTTCGTTATTCTCTCTTGTCCATGTTATTTTATTTTTTCTTTCTAGTAATTTTTCCAGATCTATTTCTAATTTTTCTTGATTTTTTATTAATTGCTTTAGTTTTCTATTATTTCTAGTTATTGCATTTGGATCTGTCCAATTCATTTTTTAATTTTTTGTCTTAAATCGTCTATTAGTCTATATTGTTCAGTTAATACTTCTTTTAAATCTTTTATTTCGATTTCTAAATTAGTTTCTTTAATAAATTTTTCTCGTTTTAATAAAAACTTTTCTTCCTCTAGCCTCCTAATTTTTTCATCTCTTTCTTCCAACATTGTTTGTAATATAGCTATAATATCTAATTTTTCATTTATTATTTGCATGCTTATTTTACAACTTTCAATATGTTGATTTATTAGCCTATTATATGTTGGTTCTTTATCAGCTATATGCTGAATTGATCGTATCCTTAAATCTTCCATAAGTCAGATTAATTGTCTGTATAAAATTTTTTACACATCTGTTGTGTTACTTTGTTTTCTACTATAAATAAAATTAATAGAGTTGCTATTATTTTAGATTTATATCTTTTATTCCTTTCTCTATTTATTCTTGTCGAAGGTCTCATTTAACCTTCAAATTTTATTTCATTTTTACTATTCATATACCTTTTACTATTCATTAGTTACTATTCACGGCTACTTTTGTTACAGTGTTTTACTGTTCATTTTCCGCCTATTACTGGCTCTGATACCAATTTTTGGGGGAACCAATTTCTGGATCGTTTATATATCACAGAACCCTAAAGAAGGAAGGCGCATTAAAATCGCACTGGACGATATTTAAATAAATCCAAACTGTTTCTTCTTTTGATCAAGTTGGTCAGGTGTTTTATTTAGGCTACTTAAAGTGATATTTTATTACTGTTTCCCTCAGTTTCTCTCCGACACCAAATATTTTATCTTTGCTTTCCTCCGCCGCCGTGTGAGTGTCAGGCACTACAAAACTAATACCATCACAAATGTGGACACTTTAATTAGCTCAACGACATATGGGAGAATTAAGTTGCAAAAAGAAAAGGATAGAATGATAGAAAATAATAAGAAAAGATGGCTAATTTTCCTTCCTATGTACACCCGCATCCCCCAGCATCTCGTTTAAACTAAAAAGCAAGATCAAATCCAAACTCCATAAGGCAAACTTACTCCATTTGATTAAAAGATGAACTCGGGTTTGAAAAGAAAATTTTGTACACATACTTAACAATCGCAGCCAAATTTTATATATATTCGGCCATAATTCAGACTACCCAGAAAATAAATAATAATAATAATAATAATAATAATAATAATAATAATAATAATAATAATAATAATAATTTAACAATGTAACATACTTCTTTCAATAAAAAAACAGTATTATTTACTTCCATTCAGTTCATACAATATAACAGATCATTTTTAGTTCACAAATTGCTATGAACTTGGCAATTGAAAACCTGGTCAAGTTCAACTCATTGTATTAACAAGCTCAAGTTCAAACAACTTGAGTTCCAACTCATTTATTAACAAGGCCAATTTCGAAAGTAAAAAAAAAAAAACGTTTCAGTAAATACTAAATAGGCTCAGCTTGGTCAATCTGGGAAAGTTCAATCTCCAATTCAATAACACAGATGTATGGCTCTCTATTTGCTAACGGCAAATAGCAAATACTTTTTTAGGGGGCAGTCATCTTGACAGAAAAGGGCAGCAGTCAGCTAAAAAAAATACATTGTCGTTTTTAACATATAATAAGGCAGAGGAACAATATATCTGACATTGTTAGCATAATTTGTTTGTTAATGTAAAAAAAATCTCTCTAAAATTGAGGATTGTAAGAACCTCAGCTGCATGAAGCACTATGATATCCCAACACTGTAAGCACCACAGTAGAATGTATCCAGGATAGATGCGGCTATTAGTATTACATCACAAAGCTGGTTTGAAAAATTGCTTTAAGAAATCTACATAATAAAATTTAAGCTATAAGATCTGACACTGATTTAGGAATATGAATATATAATAACTAGCAAAATGTTTCACACAATGAACCCTAAAATCAATACTGAAAATCGAATACAAATTACATTTAAAAATTATATGGCACAAAATAGATAGCACAGCCACGTGTGCAGTTAGAACTTGAACACCACCAGACCACGGCATGATTTATAAAGCAAACAACATGCTGGATATATAAATCTATAATGATCTCAGCTAATCATCATCTTCAAGAACACTACGGCGCCTCTGGATCTGATATAGAATTGAAATACATATACAGGATTGTCAAAATCATGCCGTGAAGCAGGGAAATTGGTTGAAGTATTATTATAATTCATTAGTGGCTTACAGTGACTTTGGTCTGCTTCGTAGTCTGTGTATTGATTTGTTCCAGCAACGATATAAGCCTCTCTTCAGAAATCTATAATTTATATTCATAATTAGCACTTTTCACAATATTTACCACCTGCTACATATAATTGCAATGAAACGGAACAAGAATGTATGGGTAGTACTTTCTCAACTATTTGACCCATTTGAGCAGCTCTCAGTATAACATCCTCAACTCCTCTGGCCTTTTCAGGCTTCACCAACGCAATTCGAGCAACTGCAAAACATGCACGAGATGTTTTAAAATCATTGAGGGAGCAACTACTTACCATGCACAAGATCTTATGATATTATGTTGAGGATACCAAGATAAATTTTAAAACACTTCCTCTTTTAATTACGTTGTTCAAATGTCTTTTTCAAGAAACTTAGATATTCCCAGCTATTCCGTTATTATTATCTCTCTGTTTATCAACAACCAAACGTTATCTCTTCAATTTTGGCTGGCGTATTTGGGTTGAGTACTCAGACACTATAAAGACCGACAATTCAGTGTAGAATGTGGATACTTTGACCAAGTAAACAAACAGAAGGTGGCACTTTTGTTAAAACGGTAAGATGAGTTGATACCGACCTATTGACTAGTCACTGAAAAATCACAACTAATCGAGCATAGTGACAACCGTAACCAGGAGAACTTCGGATGCAGGATAAAAAAAAGGATAAGAAAGAAAAAAGAAAAAAAATAGGAGAAATCAACACCCAATTTGCAAAATCATGTTTATTTTGAGTTTCTTTGTTAATTTTCTACGAAATTTTATCTAGACATAATGGTTTATTAATAGGTTACAACGTGTTCCTGTACACTGTTCACAGATAGGACAGAGTCCTCATATCCCCAAAATTTGTAAATTTCAAGTCCAACGCTCCATACCACAGTCAAAGTAACAGATGTGGAAGTGGTCAGATCTGTACCATGTATGTTTTAATGCTTAAGAAGTAATTAATGATTTCCTTCAAGTTAACACAGCAGACAACATTTGCAAGAGAATTCTATCACAAAGGTGTACTGGTGGTTTCATATAAAGGGTTAGCCTATTATTTCGTATAAATGCAACATTTGCCAATACAATGTCAAGGCCCCGTGGAGATATATGTCGAAAGTAGCAACTTTCTCCATGTATGCAAACATCATTAAATTACACCGCACGACTACAATCACTACATCACTACTTGTAGTAGCACCCTATCTCGTATGTCCTTTAGAAATAGAAAAAAAAATCTCATTTTACGACAGTGATAGCTGGGTAAGCCTTAAAGAAACACTAGAAATAGATTCCCTTTTAATTTATAACCAAACCAACAAAACTTCCAATCTGAAAGCAACTTCTAATATTATTTGATTCTTGCACCAACTTAAGTGTCTTAAACTTTATGGAACTAATATTTCATGTCCATAACTTCCACTATATAGCCTCGTTACTTGATAGTATCTATACTAGAGTATAAAATATTGAATTATTCATAGCTACGAATATGATAGCACAGGTAACAACTAAAAGTTGATGTCACTCATGCCCACATTTTAATAATGTCAGTCCTAGTCGGGCCATTCATAATTGCGGACATCAAGAGAAATTGGATAGTCAAAAGAAGCACTGAAACAATATCTACACTGAAACAAGTATATGTAAAATGACTATATTGAAATATGCCAATTCTGACACAAATGAATAGGAATTTAAAGATAAAATAACATACTTCTTTCGCGTGCTTCGGATGAAACGATCTGACTAAGCATCATCTGTCGTCGTTCATCTGCCTCCCTACATCAATTGCTTGAATAATTTAAATAATGATAAAACAGAAAAAAGACAAGATGCCGACAATTTACTATAGTGTTGTAGACACAAATGCTACACCCGGAGTTCTAGATATTATTAAAATCAAAAATCATCGAACAGATCAAACCTTTTAGCTTCCTCCTGGCCGTTCTGTTGTTCAGGGTTCGGCTGATTTGCCTATAAACCAATCAGTTACATTCACAATGTAAATACTAAAATTAGAACTACAAACACATAATGATTTATTTACTAAATACGTAAAGTAACTAATATAGTTGTGAAGAATATTCACATACAGAGCCTCCTCTTTGAGCCATTAGCTCCTGCATTCTCCTTTGCCTGATAGCTTCCAGTTCGGGGTCAGCCTGAAATTCAGCAGCAAATAAAAATAATTAAATGCAAATAGAACCCCTCAGCACCATTTTAATCAGATATAGAATTCAAGTTGATACAAATAAGGATCAAATATTAACAATCCCATAACACGATAAAAAAAATTTAAAAAAATAAACAAAAGTCTGAAAGTCAAGAATTATAAACTCAAATGAAACTCTCCATTCAGCACAGTAGCTCCAAAACGAAAAATCGCAAGCATAACTAAAGTCCTGTAATTACTAACACACTAATAAAATATAACCCAAACTAATATCAGTATAATAAGTCAATAACCATGACGAGTGAAGCTCATTATATGAAATCAATAAATTTAGAACAATTTCACTGTAACTTCAAGAAGCAAAATAATTAATCGAGGATAAATTAGAAAATTACAGATAAATACAATCATAATCGCATTCACCTGAAGTACAAAACAGCAGTTAAAGGGTAACAAAAACACAAAACAGTATAGATGCACATAACACAACAAAACTACGAGAGAGAGAGAGAGATTTACCATGGAATCGAGAGAGGGAGAGAGCAACGCGAACTAAACTATAATTTAGTCGATTCTTGCAACAAAAAAATGTAAACAAAATAAATCTATACTATATATCTATCCGTACTATCTATTTATCTACTATTATAAGCACAACGCCCTCTATTTGGTAGCCCTCTATTTGGTAGTTGTTTGTTAGTTGCTCGGTACAAATTGTTTGGTACAATTGTTTGGTACGACAAATAACAACTGTCAGATCTAAAGTCAGAAAAATGAGATCATTCGATACAATAATAAAATATTATTATATTAATATTTAAACTGCTCTCATGAATTCAGGGTTCGAACCCCGTCAACAGCTTATTATATTTAAACTTTTATATTCTTTATTTAAACAATATATTATATTATATTATTTATTTTCAGTCAAGTCTCAAATAATTATAAAACATATATTGTTATAATTTATTATATTCTTCGATTTATTTTTCAACTATTGAAAATTATATTAGAAAATATATTATTAAAAACTATCGAATGTTAAAAACAATCCGTGCATCGCACGGGTTATAGGCTAGTATATTATAATAATCAGAATGGGGTATAATTTGGTATGCCTTTTTTTGGTTGATATGTTTTTTTTGGTTAGTTTGGTTATCCTCATTTATGACCGTCAGATCTTTTATATTAAGACCGTCAGATCTTTTATACTAAGTGATCAGGACCGTTAGATTTAAATATTAAAAGAGTATACACTACTCAAGCTCTCGGGTTCGAACACCGCCCACAACAAATATTTATATTATTATTTATAAACTATTAAAATTCCTAGATTCGAACCTCACCAACATCAAATATTTATATTATTATTTATATATCTATATTATACTATTATAAGCAGAACACCCTCTATTGGTAGTTGCTCGGTAAATTTGTTTGGTAGTTATTCGGTACAGTTGTTTGTTACGACAAATAACAACCGTCAGATCTAAAGTCAGAAAAATGAGAGTCATTGGATACAATAATAAAATATTATTATATTAATATTTAAACTGCTCTCATGAATTCAGGGTTCGAAACCCGTCAACAGCTTATTATATTTAAACTTTTATATTCTTTATTTAAACAATATATTATATTATATTATTTATTTTCAGTCAAGTCTCAAATTATTATTAAACATATATTGTTATAATTTATTATATTCTTCGATTTATTTTTCAATTATTGAAAATTATATTAGAAAATATATTATTAAAAACTATCGAATGTTAAAAACAATCTGTGCATCGCACGGGTTATAGGCTAGTATATTATAATAACCGGAATGGGGTATAATTTGGTATGCCTTTTTTTGGTTGATATGCCTTTTTTTGGTTAGTTTGGTTATCCTCGTTTATGACCGTCAGATCTTTTATATTAAGACCGTCAGATCTTTTATATTAAGTGATCAGGACCGTTAGATTCAAATATTAAAAGAGTATACACTACTCAAGCTCCCAGGTTCGAACACCGCCAACAACAAATATTTATATTATTATTTATAAACTATTAAAATTCCCAGATTCGAACCTCACCAACATCAAATATTTATATTATTATTTATATACTACCCAAGATTCAGGTTTGAATCTTGTCAACAATAAACATTTATATTATTATTTATAAATATCCTTATAACGTAATGATCCAAAAAGAAATTTATTATAAATATAAAAGAAATTTATTATAAATTTAAATAATATAAAAATATAATGAAGATCGCACGGGTTGTAAAGCTGATAACGATTAAAACGTAAAAGGCTCAGTCGTGTACAGTGTTATAAATTTCGGAAATCGGAACTATTCGGTTGATGTACCAATTTACGAATAATCGGACGAATTTTAAAAAATCGGATGATTAATCAGCGATTTATCAGAAATCGGTCAAATCGGATAAATATTTTTGACCGATTTTTGAGCGATTTATTTATGCGTGTTGGCAACGCTTATACGCCCCCACTCCATTCGGGTTGGATACAAGGCCCATTCTGTCCGGTTTAATGGATCGGCACGTTTGACTTTAATTAAAAAGGTTGATGCCAAAAGCAGATCGGATTATGAGGGAAAAATGACCTGACCCAATAGGTTTGGTTTCTAAAATTTTCACCTCTTAATTAAAAAATATTTTTTAAATTCAACTATATTATTTATATATACTAGTTTAAAACTCGGGGGATATACGGGTTTATAATAATATTTTATATTTTTATTTGTATTAAAATAGTATATTATTGATTGGTTTTAAATAAATGTTTAATTTTGAATGTAGGCAATGGTATTCGAACCTAAAATTTTGAATGTTTATATTTTTAGTACTAAAATCAAATGATTAGATGATCATTTGATTAAAAAGATCTAACAATTGTGATTAATAGAGATATTAAAAAAAAGTATAACTAAACCAAGAGGTTGAATAAAATTACCGGTTATTATAGTTTGGTTTAGGTAGTATATATAAATAATATAAATGTTTGTTGTTGGCGAAATTTGAACATGATAACTTTAATAGTATATAAATAATAATATAAATATTTGTTGTTAGTGAGATTCGAATCCTAAGCAGTGTATTCTTGTAATATTTAGATCGAATGGTCATTGATCATTTGATTAAGAAGATCTCACGATCGTGATGGAAAGGATAACCAAACCAAACAAAATAGGGGTATACTAAATTATTATACCATTTCGATTATTATAACATATACTAGCTTAAAACCCGTGCAATGCACGGATCGCACATATATTTTTTAATATTATATAAATTTTTTAAAAAAAATTGAATTCAATTCTTAATTTTGTTCATTTAAAACTTTAAATGATATGATTTCATAATAATTATATTATTAGACGTATATGTTCATAACTTTTTAGAACATTTAAATTTATTTAAAGTGATAGTATTTGTAAGGGGGGAAATGTTTTTATAACTAAATTATTTTTTTAGTGAGGGTAAAAATATAATGTCTCCATTATGTTCGAACGTTAAAAAATATTATTTTAGCATGGTGATTACTTAATCGATTAACTATAATTCTACAAAAAATATTTGAAAAAGACAATATTACTGATTGAACGATATAGTTTTATTGATAATTCTATGTGTATTTTTTTAAAAAAATAATATTTATATTTTAATTAAAATTTGATTTTTTAGTTCGCATCAATAGGATACAAATTATACTTAGTCTAATATTAATTTGATTTATCTTGGATCAGTGGTATACATTATTTTATTTTAGCCTGATACCCAATACACCGACCAAATCAAACTAATTATTTTTAGTTTAATTTTATTTTTTTTAAAGTCTTGATCAATAAGATAATTTTGTTTTAGACTGAATAATTAGTATATATGATTTTATTTTTGTTGGTCGAATTGTATTTTTATTTTAGTTTTGTGTTAGTCTGAATTAATTATATAATGTATTTTTTTATCCTGGATAAATAAAATATATTTTTCAGTTTATCCAAGTTCATTAGTACAATTTTTTAGGAGGATGGATAGTATTATTATTTTATCTTAGCCTGATTCACATGATATATCAACTAACTATTAATAATTATATTTAGTTTACTTAAATTTAATTTAGTCCGCACTAACAAATTAGAATGATATTGAACTCGATATGAATTAAAATATAAATTGATAGAAAAAGTTGAATTTAATATAAATTATAATGATATAGATTTCGATATAAAATTGAATTGAAATTAGTAAAATAATAGAGGAAGTTGACTTTAATATCAATTAAAATTAGAATTGATCGATCCAATAATTAGAATTAGAATAATTAAGTAAGAATAATTAAGTAATTTCAGCAAGTACTAACCGACCGACTACCAAATTCTTAATGTTTCGCATATTATAATATAGTGTAGATATACAGTATAGATTGAGTTGGGTCGGATTAGGTTGCAAACATGCAATAATCTGTCATTTTCAACAAATATTGAAGCAGGACTTGGAACAACAGCTATTGCTAAATCCCGCTTGATAGTAGACTTTAACGATGAATCTATTGTCAAATAATTAGAGTAAAACTAAATTGCAGAACAAAAGAATTGCTTTTACTTCAATGGTTAGTGCAACAAATACTAAACATAAGAATCGTATATTATAATCACTATCTTAAATTCTGTACGTATGGGTACATGCGTACAGGATTTAAGATCTTAAGTATTTTAAGAATTTAGTTATTTAGCGGATATATATCACTATTTATTTATTTTTTTAATAATAGGATAAGTTGTGATCGTATCTAGTAGTCTAAGTTTAGTAGTTTAACAGTTTTATAATACTCCTTTCGTTACAATTTATCTGTCTTATTTGACTTTTGATGGTCAAATTGACTGAACTTTAACCGTAAATAAAAATTTATTTTTTCATTATTTTGAAAAACTGAAAAATACATATTAAAGTATATTAAATATCCTTTCAAATGATATAATTTTTATAAATACTTTCGATAATCCACTATGTGAAATTTTCAGTCAAAGTTGGGTCAATTTGACCATAAAAAGTCAAACAAGACATAAAAAGTCAAACAAGACAGTTTAACGGAGGAAGTACTATTTATTTACTTTTTTAATAACTAAAATGAGGGAATAATCGTTGAGCCAAATTATATCTCATTTCGGTTAATATAGTATAGTATAGTATATATAAATAATTAATAACTAAAGTACTTGTGTTATCAAAGCAGATTTTTAATATATATGCAAGCAAAAAAGTTAGTTCTTGAATTCTTCTTCGTGTCATGCAAAAAAGTTAGAGTCATCAAGTTATAAAATGCATACAAAATTTACATAACATTGTTGTAAATGACATCCTTTAATAAAAAACAAGTTCTTTATAATTCTCTTCTTACTCACTATTTCAAGAAACATTACAGTGGCAACTCATATAACAAATTAATTTCACCATGTTAGACTTAATGTATATTAGTCACATCATGTTAACACATCAGTATTGCAAATTTAACATTATAGCGGCAACAAGCAATCGGAGGTAAGGGTAAAATTTTGTTTAACCGACCCATTATATTCGGGTTGAAAAAAATTAACCAATTAAATATCGGGTTTTGAAAGGTTTGACTCGTTCGGTCGAAATAAGGGGTGAGTTGGGTTGGGTCGGGTTGGCAAATTGACCGGTGTTTTGTTCACCCCTATCTATGGTCTCAGATTTTGGATCGATCCTCGCTCACTTCCGAAAATTTATGAGAACAAATACTTATTTATAAGGTTATAAGTCATATTTGTCAAAAGAAAAAAAGGTTACTCTTAGATCATATTTAACGATATTAGTTAAAATGGCTAAAATAACTTAGCACTGTAGGCTATATTAATTGATTGTATTTTAAACATAGTTAGTTATTATTATATTAATTGTTATAAATATTATTTTTATATGGTAACACATGATTGTACGGTAATACATTATCTTTAAATTCATTACAAATCTTTATATGTTCGACAAATATAGTTAATATATACAAATGGTCTCTAGTAGCATGAAAATTCTTATTGAGGTAAGTCGATTCTCTCAGAGAGGACGCACCTTCAAAGGATAAAAACCCTTGTGGAGGTAACTCACTCCTCTTTGAGTGGACGCGCCCTCCAAGCAAGGAGACCTTGTCGAGGTAGACGCTTCTCGTTGTGAGGATGCGCCCCCCAAGGATGAAGATCTCGTTGATGTAAGACGTTCTTCTTAGAGAGGACGCACTCTTCAAGGATGAAAACTCTTGTCGAGGTAAGACGTTCATCCAAGGATGATGACCTTGTTGAAGTAAGACGCTCCTCTTTGTGAGTACGCACCCTCCAAGGATGAAAACCATTGTCGAGGTAAAACGCTCCACTTAGAGAGGACGCGCCCTCCAAGGATGAAGACCTTGTTGAGGTAAGACGTGCCTCGTACAGAGGACGCGCCCTCCAAGGATGAAAACCCTGGTTGAGATAGAGGCTCCTGTTGTAGAGGACGCTCCCTCCAAGGATGAATACCCTTGTCGAGGTAGAGACTCCTCTTGCATAGGACACTCCCTCCAAGTATGAATACCCTTGTAGAGGTAACTCACTCCTCATAAAGAGATGTGCCCTCCAAGGATGATTTCCCTTGTCAAGGTAAGTCGCTTCTCTTATAGAGGACACGCTCTTCAAGGATAAATACCTTGTCCAAATAAACGCTTCTCTTATAGAGGACTCATGCTCGAGGAGTAAGACACCTGTGATTGTTTTTGTGGCATCACATAGTGTCACGAGTGTAAGATCAATGCATTTACCTCAAAATCAGGGAAATAATCAAATTCGAGGATACAATCGACTTCGAGAAAATCCTTCCGAGAAGATGTCTCCCTATAAGATACCTCTACTTGAGAAGTTTCAATGTGAGATACCTCTTTGTTAAATGAATACACATAGTCTAGGAGGTACTGCATGTCTGCATCCTCTAAACTCGACCTTCACTTATCTTATCAAAATTTTCATAATTTTTAGAAAAGATCCTTGTCGAGATTAATCGCTCCTTTTAGAGAGGACGCACCCTCAAAGAATGAAAACCTTGTTGAGGTAAGACGCGCCTCGTAGAGAGGACGCGCCCTTCAAGAGTGAAAGCTCTTATCGAGGTAAAACGCTCCTCTTAGAGATGATGCACTTTCCAAGGATGAATTCCCTTGTCGAGTTAGACGCGCCTCGTATAGAGAATATGCCCTTCAAGAATCAACACCCTTGTCGAGGTAAGACGCTCTTCTTACAAGAGGTCGCACCCTTTAAGTATGAATACACTTGTCGAGGTAGACGCTCCTCATACAGAGGACGCTCCCTCCAAGGATGAATGCCCTTTTCAAGGTAGATGCGTCTCTTGCAAAGGAAGCTCCCGCTAAGACTGAAGACCTTTGTTGAGGTAGAAACTTCTCTTAAGGAGGACGCTCACTCCAAGAATGAATACCTTTGTTGAAGTATAGACTCCTTTGTTGACGCGCCCTCCAAGAATGAATACCTTATCGAAAAAGACGCTTCATAAATTTTACGTTCTTCATAAATAATGTATTTTTCTAAAAAAATATACTTTTTGTACTTATATATTGAATTATTATTGTAATATTATATTTTACGTTGATAACCTAAATATAATATATATGTTATAATTTATTTAATTTCTTTCATTATTTATTTTTTTTCATATTATAAATTTGTAAATAGAATATTTTAATCATATCATATAATATGTTTACGTAATTATTATTTTATTTTTACATATGTTTTTCTTAATCTCGGGGATGTGGAGTTTGATCAAAAATTAGAAACTTGTTTGGATTTGAATCTTGCGACATTTATAATAATTTTTTTATAATTTTTTGGTTCTAGTAATGATTTTCAAAAAAATACTTTCATCTAATTGTCACAGTACTTTTAAATATATTTTATTAGATTGGTATTTCAATTTTGAATTGTAATAAAAAATTATTATTATTATATTTCTTCCTAATTTTTATGTTTTATAAGATACATGTGCTCCAAATTTTTTAAAATACAAACTGTAATTTTCATTAATTTTATAAGATACATGTGCTCTAAATGTTTTAAACAACAAACTGTATTTTTCTTGTTATAAAACAAAATATATGTAATAGTTATACCTAAATATAATTTAAATTTGTTTCTTATTTCATAAAATAAAAATAAAAATTATCAATTCATAAATATTTTAAATCAAATTGTTTTTTGTATATATATAATATAATACTTTAATATTATTTTATATCATTTAAGAAAATATAATTATAATTTACATAATATGTTTATGTAGTTATTTTTATTTTATTTATATATTTTCTTTTCTCAATATTATGGAGATTGATCAATATAGTTTTTTATTTATTATCATTAGATTTCTTCCTAATTTTTATGTTTTATAAATGCGTAGTTATAGTTTAATTTCTTACTTAATTATCTATTTATAAAGATTATTAGGTATTTTAATGGAATGTTAGAATAAATGAAATACATATAGTATATAATATATTTTATTGAATTTGTATTTCAATTTTAATTTGTAATAGTTTTATTATTATTATTATTATTATTATTATTATTATTATTATTATTATTATTATTATTATACCTACACTTTCACACGTGTTTTCATGGTACTTTAAATGTATTTCATTAGATTTGAATTTCAATTTTAAATTTTAATAATTTATTATTATTATTATTATATTTCTAACTTATCATATTAATATTTTTTAAGAAAATGATACTACTTTAACCCGATTATAAATAATTTGTTAATTGTTACTTATATTTATTTTTATTAAAATAATTATTGTTTGTATTATATATAATATAATACTTTCAATATTTTTTAATATCATTTAAGAATATATAATTATAGTTCAATTTTTTAATTATATATGTTTATTATAAAGATTATAGTAGAATAATAGAATACCGTTTACTACCTATACCTAAACACCAAATTATATAACCCTACCACCAAAACTCTTTTACTTTGATTATATAGTATATAAATAGGGTAACCAAATTTATACTCACTTTATTAATCAATAGTCCTATCCTTTATATTTTTTAGCTCTGAATATTAACCTCTCTAGCAAGTCGTTCTTGAATTTATTAATATGTTGATTTTTAGGTAATTTTTAATATTTTATATTAAATAGTTGAATGTACAATTAAATCGTAATAATTATAAATTTGCCAACATAACTAATATAGTTAACCGCAATTGCAGTATATAAATTTTTTAAAATTATTTTTTACAATTTGATTTGATTTGACCTTTACGAAAACTGATTTACTTCAAGCAGGATACACCTTTATTTGAGTGTATTATACCCTAAGCATTTTGGAATTAAGTCAAAGTTAAATCTAATACACCACCGACTATCCTTTGGATTACAGTAGTAAAGTTTTAAGGCCGATCCCTCCTCGTAGATCTGCCCTCTGTCTGTGTCTAATCATACAACTAATACAGTTATTCAGACAGTAATCTAATCTATTATTGCACACCCAATGTCAATTTTCAAACAGTACTACTTGTATTTTACTACTACACTGTCCAGTTCCAGTTGATAAACACAAACTACTGATCTTCTCTTCACTTCACTTCTGAATCAGTGCTGCTTGCTGGGACTCACACACTGACAAACTCACCTCAACCTTAAAAGCAGAGCCATCAAAAACCACCCCCCATTAAACCCAAAAACTCACATGAAAATGGGATACACCATGGGTCTCAATCTCCTCCTCTTAGTAGCCATGGTAGCTACCAACATTCTCTCTCTCTACCATCTCTCCTCCACTCTCCAATCCAAACCCCCTCTCCCTCCTCCTGTCCCTGACCACCTTCTCCACCAGCTCACCACTATACGCGCCACCATTAACCACCTCACGCGCCTCCAACCTCCACCCACTTCAACTCCAAAACACACCTCAAACATCCCATCTGATCTCTTGCTTTACACTCACATCTCTCCCATTGCTTCTTCTTGTCATAACTACCCTGATCTTCTTCATCAGTACATGACTTATACACCTTTTAAGACCTGCCCTTTAGACTCTGATGTTGCTGAAGCACTCATGTTGCGTGGCTGCCATCCTCTCCCGAGAAGACGATGTTTTAGTAAGACTGTAAGTAAGATTCCCAGTTCACTTCCTGTAAGCCCTTTTGGTATTTTACAAGATAATGCTAATTTGTGGAATTTGTATAAGTGTAAGAGCTTTTCATGTTTAAGTCCTTTTTTAGGGTTTGATATGAAAAGAGAGAAAGATCAGTTGTTAGGGTATAAGACAGATCTAGATCTGCCTATTCCACAGTTGTTACAAGTTGCGAAAAGTAATGGTGTTGTGTTGAGATTAGGCTTGGATATTGGTGGTGGAACAGGGACTTTTGCTGCACATATGAAGGTTAATAATGTGACTATTGTTACTACTACTATGAATTTGGGTGCTCCTTATAACGAGGCTGTGGCATTGAGGGGATTAGTGCCGCTTCATGTTCCGTTGCAGCAGAGATTGCCTGTGTTTGATGGGGTGTTGGATCTTGTTAGGTGTGGTCATGCGGTGAATAGGTGGATCCCGGTGGCGGCGATGGAGTTCTTGTTTTATGATGTGGATAGAGTGTTGAGAGGCGGCGGGTATTTGTGGTTGGATCATTTTTTTAGTAAAGGGGTGGATCTTGAGAAGGTTTTTACGCCGTTGATTGGGAAGTTAGGGTACAAGAGAGTGAAGTGGGCTGTTGGGAATAAGATGGATTCTAGTGGGGTGAAGAATGGGGAGGTTTATTTGACTGCTCTTCTGCAGAAGCCAGTTTCAAAATGATGAATTGGTTTGAGGTAATTTGATCTTTTTAGTCTTATTGCTTAAACTTGTTTGGTTTAGCATATTATTTCCTGCACTCATTTTAACTGCATTGCTAGTTGTGAGATTCAATATAGTTGATGCCTTGTTTATAGGGAGTATTGTGATCTAGTTCATTAGTAATAAGACAGATGAAGCTAAGCTCATCGAGTTGCAACGATGCACTATTTTCTAGATAAAAATGAAATTGTCGTTCATGGCTTTGATGTACAAAATTTGAATTAAAAGTTACAAATGTTTAAAGGACAATTTAGGCATACGTCATACTCAAATTATCCGTGAGCATAATTCTTCATTCTTGGCATGTAATGGCATAAATTATGACCTTTGGTTTCTTTAGGTGAATTTCCCTATTAAAAGACTTCTATAAATTTTACTGATTATATATATTAGAAGGTTTTCATAGTAGAATTTCCCCTTTAATAACATCATGATTTACCTTCACGTGTCAAAGAACTATGATTTGGGATGGTTCTGATTGTGAGTCTGCATATGTAATTTGTTCACAGATAGGCAACAGATAGTTCTTTTACATATGCTCTGCAGATCTGGGATGGTTCTGATTTACCTTTATAGGTAATTTGTTCACAAATAGGCAAAAGATCTACGAGTTTAAGTATCACCAGTAGCTTTGTAGTTTAAAGAATGCTAGCCAGCTGGGTGATGATAAGGTAACACCATCTTCAGAAGAAGATATTGCTTGTACTTTTTCAACTACTAGGCTTCAATTTTCTTCTGCACCCACATGAACTACTACCAGAGTAACTAAGAATGCATAAATCAAAATTTTGTAATCTCGGGGCATGTTAACCATAAGCACTCTACCATGTAGCTAGTGAAGTAAAAAAATATATACATTAACAAATAATAAATGTGATGAAGATCTTGAGAGCCTTGGCGAAAAACAGGATTACCGGTTGTTAAAAAAGTAGCACATTTCCCAATGAAAAGTTGTTGCATCTTTTTTGTTATTATTATTATGAACACAAGTTTGTTGTATCTCTTCTATGATAATAAATTAATTTTTTATATATATTTTTTAAGAAGTTGGCATTTAAATATATGCCTGCATATATGGGAATATAGTCTATAGATTGAGTTTTATATATTGTGCGCTTCACTTCCATCAAGTGTGCGTGTGTTTGTGCTCAACTTGGGTGCACGCTGTATGTTCGTGTTAGACAACTATGGGGGTTAACCTGCTTTTACCTTAATTTAGTTTATCATCGAGTGTTTTGCACAGAGGAATATATGTAACTCAAGCTTTTAATCTAACATGGAAGATTTTCTCTGGATTTTAAAGTTCATTTGATAACGGTAAACTGGAAATATAAGTCAAGTGTTTATTTGACAGAGTGTGTTCAATTTAAATTAACAAGTCCTTAAATTTGGACATGGTGTTTTTTTTCATGTTAAGTTAGTTTTAACTCGAGACTTAAAACACACCACTCCTCCTGAACTTGACATATGTATATCAAAATCGGACAATCTTACACCACATGTATACTGATTATATTATTATTATTTAAGTGCTTAAGAAGTTTTATGTGATTATTATGTAGTAAAACTTACCTTTTCAATTTTTTTTGGCGAGTTGTGCTATATGAATCATTTATGTTATAAATTTCTCACCTAGAAATCACATTCTTGAACAATATGCAAGAAGTGCTTTTATGTCAATATATTTGGTTCTTCTCTGCCTATCAACTGACAGTTGCTTTTTATACTTGTGAATTTATCGTAGTCAGATCCGTTTCTACAAATCAGAAGTAGCATATGGGGTCTCCTTCCAGATTGGTGAATGGACCTAACCTTAAATTATGTTAAGGACCTCTCAGCTGGTTTTCCAAAGGCAACACAGGGACAGTAGAAACTACAAGGGAAACAACAGTGAGACTGAATATCTACATGCAGTGCCATTTGTTGTATTTTTTGTACTATTAGATCATGTAATTGCAGTATAGATAAAACATCAAGATGCAAAGTAGATTTTTAAAGTCATTATTAAGGTTTACTATAAGATCACTCAGGTAGCTTATGGCTTATGCCAATAACAGTGGGTTTTCCTTGAAGCGGATATATTCTTCATTTTACATTGATACATGTTCAGAAGGATTTTTAGTTTATAAAGCTCATATGCCATACAAAAAGGGTGCTAAACTCGAAATATACACGTTGCTTTGCTGGGTCAATGGTACTATCATTTTTTTAGGTGCTCTTCTTACCGGTATTGGAATCGCTCTCATTCCGGTTTATAAATTTGTATGGACCTGTGTCTAAGATTATTAAGCTTTAAAAGCAGAAGCAGATGTGGAATATGTGGTTAAGCGTTAACATTCTGCCAGATCTTCTCTTGTTACCAAACTTGTGATTGTTACAACAAATAACACTTTAGGACCACCTTCTTTTTTGGGCTATAATGAATGTTATGTTGTAAATTGATTGTTATTGTCAAAGATTAAATAGTAAGGCTAGGCTTAGACTTGAAATTTTCACATTGAATTTAATTTTCTTGTCTCTTGTTTTGGCTATAAATAGTTTTGTTTGTGATGAATAAAAACACACCTCCGAGCAGCAACATTCCTCTCATCTGCTTGCATTCTTCTTTTATCAGCTCTTCAACCCTTTCATTTAATCCAGCTATTGTTATAATATAGTTAGTATTTTACAATACGTTATCAGCACGAAAGCACGAACCCCTGCCGAAACTGAGAAGGTATAATTTTAATTTAAATATGCATATATATTAGTATACGTGGTTACACCCTCACATATAATTTATATATATATGTGACCGAAGTAGACGTGGTTACACCCTTTACTAGTAATTTAAATATATATGGTCGGAACACCACCTATTAAAATTATTTTACGGTACCATTTAATTTTGGGTAATACCGAAATATAGTGGGAACCTTATTTTATAAATTGCATAATTATCGGATAATAACTTTGCCCATAACTAACTTATGCAGGATTGTCCACTTTAATTTATTATTGGTCGGAGATAACCTGCATACGCAGACGTCCGTATGACGGGTGAAAATCCATTTGTCATTTTATATATAGATTTGTTTATATTATCAATGATAATAATGATATATACATTGATTATTGCATACTTGTTAACGCACCCGATTAAGTAGGATTTTATGTAATATTTACATTGATGAATTAAAATTTAATAATTTTCGTGTTAATTCAGATTTAGTATGACAAATATTACAAGCTTGTCGTTCGTTTCCTTGGACATTTCTGGCGATAATTATTTATCATGGGTACAAGATGTAAAGTTGCACTTGGGTTCAAGGAAATTAAGCGATACAATAAAGGCAGAAAATAAATCCACGACCGAAGAAAACTTTACCTCCATAATTTTTCTCCGACACCACATGCATGAAGATTTAAAATCTGAGTACTTAGAAGTCGAGGATCCTTTTATTTTATGGGAAAATCTAAAGGATAGGTTCGATCACCAGAAACTAGTTTATCTACCTGCAGCTGAAAATGATTGGGCTAATTTAAGACTTCAGGATTTTAAGAGTGTCCGAGCATATAGCTCTGCTTTGTTCAAAATAAGTTCTAGGCTTATTATGTGCGGTGAGAAAGTTACGGAAAAAAGAAAAATCGATAAAACACTATCAACTTTTCACCCCAACAATATCAACTTAGCAGAGATGTACAGGGAGCGCAAATTCACTAAATTCGGGGATCTTCTATCAACTCTCCTCGTTGCAGAACAAAATCATGAATTGGTGATTAAGAATCATCAATCCCGTCCAACAGGATCTGCCCCATTACCTGAAGTAAATAACACGTCATTCCAGCAGAATGTACGTGAAAGAGGGTATAGAGGTGGACGGGGCCAAGGGCGGTACCGTGGACGAGTTCGGAGCCACGGGCATTTTCGTCCATATAACAACTCTGTTCACCGGAAGTGGCAATCTGAATCACAGATTAAAAGAAAGGCATCACGAGGAGGAAAAACTGAAAATGTTTGCTATAGGTGCGGCATGAATGGGCACTGGACACGTAATTGTCATACCCCAGATCATCTTGTTAAGTTATACCAATCTTCTTAAAAATCAAAAGAGAAAATGGTAGAAACAAATTTCGCCAACAATAACATAGATGATTTCTCGAGAATCACAACTGGAGGAATAAGCATTAATGGTCCGAATGAACCTAACGGAACTCCCATATGGGAGGCTGAAGATTAGTAGCGTGTATTGTGTGCTTTATTTTGTTTGAACTATGTAGTGTGTTATGTTCTTATCAAATAAATTATGTTTCTTAATTATATACAGAATGGATTCTGAAGATATATGCATTGCTGATTGTGGTACAACTCATACGATTCTATAGAACCAAAAGTATTTTACCCAAATAACCAAACCAAAGCTCAAGTTGGAACGATTTCCGGCGTATCTAATATAATCGAAGGTTTTGGAAAAACTAGTTTCGTCCTACCTAACGGTACCCACATACACATTTCAAATGTATTATATTCTAGTAAGTCTACTAGAAATCTTCTTAGTTTTAAAGATATTCGACTCTATGATTTTCACATCGAAACTACCTCTGAGGCTGATAGAGAATATCTTCTTATTACTTCCGCTAATCCTAGCAACAAGAAAATCTTAGAAAAGTTTCACTCACTTTCCTCAGGATTATACATGATGAAAATTAGAACTATTGAGTCACAAAATGTCATTGCTTCCAAACTCATAGATCCAAAATCTTTTACTCTTTGGCATGAAAGATTAGGTCATCCTGGCGTCTCTATGATGCGTCGTATTATAGAGAATTCTACTGGCCATCCTCTTAAAGATTTTAAAGTTCTTTCCAACAATGACCTCCCATGTTCAGCATGTTATTTAGGAAAATTGATCACTCAACCATCCCCTACTAAAGTTCAGCTTGAAAGCCCAACTCCAAGGCGACATATGTGGACCTATACACCCATCATCTGGCCCATTTAGGTACTTCATGGTATTAATTGATGCCTCAACTAGATGGTCTCATATTTGTCTTCTCTCAACTCGTAATGATGCTTTTGCAAAATTACTTGCCCAAATAATCAAATTACGTGCTCAATTCCCAGATCATTGCATCAAGTCAATTCGTTTAGATAATGCCGGCGAATTCACATCTGCAACTTTTTTCGACTATTGCATGTCTATAGGAATCTCAGTTGAACACCCAGTTCCTCATGTACATACACAAAATGGGTTAGCCGAGTCTTTTATCAAAAGACTCCAACTTATTGCAAGACCGCTGTTGTCGAAAGCAAAATTACCTACATCTATTTGGGGTCACGCAATACTTCATGCTGCTAATATTATTAGGATTAGACCAACTTCCTACAACCAACATTCTCCGCTACAACTGGTACTTGGTCAAGTTCCTAATATTTCTCACTTCAAATTTTTTGGATGTGTTGTATATGTACCGATTGCTCCACCACAAAGATTGAAGATGGGAGCTCAAAGAAGAATAGGTATCTACGTTGGTTTTGATTCCACATCTATAATTAGATATCTCGAACCTATAACTGGAGATTTATTTACCGCAAGATATGCAGATTGTCATTTTGACGAGTCTATGTTTCCTCCCTTAGGGGGAGATAAATATTCGAATAAAGTTAATCCTGACCTATCATGGAATGCAACATGACTATATTTTCTAGATCCACGTACCGGTCAATGTGAACTTGAAGTTAAAAGAATTATCCATATACAAAATATTGCAAACCAAATGCATGACGCATTTAACGATTCTAGAAATATAACTAAATCTCATATACCTGCAGTAAATACTCCAGCCAGAATAGATATACCAATTCAAAAATCAGATACTAAAGAATTGGTTACAGAATCAAAGCCACGCCTAAAGCGTGGTAGACCGGTCGGTGCAAAAGATGTTACACCACGAAAAAGAAAAATAAAGAAAATTGTCCCTGAAGTGGCACATGCTCCAGAAGAAGCAAATACCCCTGAAGTGGTATTATCTCCTGAAGAGATTCCATCCTCTGAAGATACGGGATTAAACAATCATGAAATTTAAATAAATTATGTGCATGATATGAAATTATGGGATCGAAGTAAAGCCATAATTGATGATGTATTTGTGTATTTCGCAGCATTGGATGTAGACATAAATTCTGATCCTAAACCACAAAGTGTGGATGAATGCCGTCAAAGAAAAGACTGGCCAAAATGGAAAGACGCAATCCAAACAGAATTAAATTCATTGCGTAAAAGAGAAGTATTTGGACCTGTTGTCCAAACACCAATTGGTGTAAACCCTGTTGGGAATAAATGGGTATTCATAAGAAAACGAAATGAAAAGAATGAAATTATGAGATATAAAGCCCGATTTGTAGCACAAGGGTTTTCTCAAAGGTCTGGCATTGATTATCAAGAGACATACTCGCCAGTGATGGATGGAAGTACTTTTCATTTTATATTAGGTATGACATCTAAAGAAAATTTGGAAACACGTCTTATGGACGTCGTTACTGCATACCTATATGGTTCACTCGATAGTGAAATTTTTATGAAAATCCCAGAAGGGTTAAAAATGGATGAGTTCAACCTCGTCATATATACTCCATTAAACTTCAACGATCATTGTATGGACTGAAACAATCTGGTCGTATGTGGTATAACAGACTAAGTCGTTATTTGTAAAAGAATGGGTATATTAGTAACCAAATTTCTCCATGTGTTTTTATCAAAAAATCACAATCGGGTTTTGTGATTATTGCAGTATATGTGGATGATTTAAATCTTGTAGGAACATCTACAGAGGTTAATGATAATGTCATATACCTAAAGACAGAGTTTGAAATGAAAGATCTTGGAAAGACAAAATATTGTCTTGGGATACAAGTCGAGCACTTGTCAACAGGAATTTTCCTCCACCAAACCACATATACAGAAAAGGTTTTGAACATATTTTACATGGAAAAATCTCATCCATTGACTACTCCAATGATGGTTAGATCTTTAGAGCCTGATAAAGATCCATTTCGATCACGAGAAGATGATGAAGATGTTCTTGGTCCTGAAATCCCATATCTAGGCGCGATTGGTGCGCTTATGTATCTTGCAAATAATACAAGGCCATATATTGCATTTGCTGTGAATTTATTGGCTAGATTTAGCTCTGCTCCGATGGACAGACATTGGAATGGGATCAAACATATATTCCGTTATCTTCGTGGAACAACAAACTTTGGATTATTCTTCCCGAAAAACTCGACATCTCAGTTAATTGGATATGCAGACGCTGTATATTTGTCAGATCCTCATTTTGGTAAATCACAAACTGGATATGTGTTTACATATTGCGGTATAGCCATTTCCTGGAAATCTACGAAGCAAACTACAGTGGCAACCTCAACAAATCACTCAGAACTCATTGCAATTCATGAAGCCAGTAGAGAATGTGTTTGGTTGCGATCTATCATCAAGAATATTCAGGAATCATGTGGATTATCAGACATCACTAGAAGTCCTACCATTATGTTTGAGGATAACACCGCATGCATTGATCAACTCAAGGAAGGATATATCAAAGGAGACAGGACGAAACACATTTCACCAAAATTCTTCTACACTCATGAGCTTCAAAAGAATGGTGAAATTGATATACAACAAATTCGATCATGTGACAACCTTGCTGATTTATTCACGAAATCATTACCGATTTTAACATTTGGGAAGTTACGACATAACATTGGAATGCGTCGATTCAAGGATTTGTTACAACAAAATTTTGGAGAATGATTAGTTCTTCCAAGGGGAGATTGTACTCTTTTTCCTTCGCCAAAGTTTTTATCCCATTGGGTTTTTCTTTGACAAGGTTTTAACGAGGCAGTCTATGATCCATTCCAAAATAATAATCAAAGGGGAGTGTTGTAAATTGATTGTTATTGTCAAAGATTAAATAGCAAGGCTAGGCTTAGACTTGGAAATCTTCACATTGCATTTAATTTCCTTGTCTCTTGTTTTGGCTATAAATAGCTTTGTTTATGATGAATAAAAACACACCTCCGAGGAGCAACATTCCTCTCATCTGCTTGCATTCTTCTTTTATCAGCTCTTCAACCCTTTCATTTAATCCAGCTATTGTTATAATATAGTTAGTATTTTACAACATGTTATTTATTTTTTGCTAAATGCTAGTCTTATGAATGTTGATGGCTGGTAACAACACTCACTACACAGGACCCTTTGACATGATGATGAAAATGGTTGGCTGGTAACTTACCGACAGTGATAGTTGACACTTGACAGTGCAAGTACTGGGAGAGCCAAAATTTAAGGCCAAACCTCTACAAATAGATGGCCTTAAAGAAAACACGGCTAGATTTCTAAAACATTGAATTTGTAAAATCAAATAAAGTCAATAATCCTTGGTTCATTTTCATTTAAATGTTGTTTGATTTCCATCTGGTATAGCTTGACATTCATGTTTGCGATAGATTTCATATTTGTTCATGTTCCGGGTTTTGTTTGTGATGGAGAAGGTGATGCAAGTCAAGCCCACTGATGGATTGTTGCAATTTTGAAATACCAATTGAAAATGGAATTGATCAGAAGATAACGTACTTGAGTGGCATGATCAAGAACGGGATTAATTAGCAACCTGAAATGAGTCAGGAAATAACACACGAGAACAGTTACTGGAGTACAATAGAAACCCCGGACAGTCGGATCATATTGTAGATGTGTTTTTTTGGCAGTAAACACATGCTCCCTTTTTGGAGGTTAATAGAAATAACACCACAAAAAACTTCAATATCAATGTGTTTTTTGACTGTGAATATATGCTCCCTTTTTAAAAAAATACGGATTTTGATGTCATTTTGAATTGTACTCAAAATTAAAATCACATGCTCCCTTTCTTTCAAAATTATGTCTGTTATAGACTACGATGTCATATAACTTATACTCGTAATCAAAATTAGTGCGAACTCGTTTAAAACAATTTAATGGTAACTATGTGTTAAACCTACAGTAGTCTACAGTACTTGCAACGCTGCCAGTTGTGAGGGCGGGCCGGGTCGCAAGTTGCAACTATATTGACTAGATGCAGCGGAAAACATATTGATTTTTGACACTGCAAGTTCCCAGATTTACTATTTCAGCATGGTCAGCTACTTTGGTCCCCTTAGAAAACAGAGAGTTTGTTAAACCAGAACCCCTGAGAAAATGTGTATTATTTTGGAAGATCTGGAAGTTGTGTCAACTGTACAGACGGTAATAAGATGTTGCCATGAACCTCCTTGACAATTCTTCTTCCAAATTTAAGCTACCTGAGCCATGCTTTCTTGAGAATGCATGCACAGTCTAGAGCACTTGACTTATTTTCAACACCTCATAATGTAGATCATTAATAACTAATTTTATGTTTAATATTAGCCAATACTACTTAATTTATTTAAAATTAATTTTAAGTTAATACGTATAATGTATGTTTATTAGTTTTCAGTAGCATATATACTCGCAATCTTTTATTTTTTGTTTTTTTACTATAGATTAACCGGTTGTATAAAGATTTTTCAAGGGGTAAATTTACAATGTTGGGTCAATTGTCGAACAATTCGCAATTACTGTACTGAGCTCACCTAACACTAATTGTACCGTGTTTTATCATAATTTTTGCACATTAGAATACATTAATAACTTCATTTTTGCACAATAGTTAATTTAAATTACTTTATTGTTTGAATAAATTATAGATAAATTATATCCCTTAAAAGAGTTACTTAGATTTGGGAGGATACTAATATTGCAGTTCAAACTTCAAACCCATGTCATTATAGAGGCTTCTATGCCTCTACTAGCTTTGTATCCGTGTAATGCACAATAATTTTTTAATATTTTATTTTTTTGTGATTTTCATTTTGTTAAAACATAGATACATTGTTTGTTCACAATAATCGTTGAACTTAAAATACACCAATGTACTAATTGTCCAACCTGATTGTTAGCTTATCTTGAAAAGCGAAATAATTTGGATTAATTGTGAATTTTGACATAATTTTGTAACTTCGTACCGTTTTATGAGCCATAATATTCAAACCTGTGTTTTTGCTAATACATGTTTCGAGAATTTTTTAATATATTTCTTTGTGATTTTCATTTTGTTGAAACATAGATACATTATTTGTTCACAATAATAGTTGTTGTTAACATACACTAATGTACTAATTGTTCAACTCCATTGTTAGCTTATCTTGAAAAGTGAGATAATTTGGATTAATTGAGAATTTTGACATAATTTTGTAATTTTGTACAGTTTTATGAGCCCATAATTTTCAAACCTGTGTTTTTGCTAATTCATATGCACATTGTTTTTTATTTTTGAAGAAAAACAAAAAAAAAATACTTGGGTCACTGACAAGTGACAATGCACGCCAAATGACCAAGTCAAAGTAGTCATACCATTTTAAGTGATTTACTAACATTATATATAACATTTAAAATTATAAACTTTTGTTTGGGCTTTCCATTTATTGTGAATTTTAACATGGTTTTTTTTGTAGTGTCGTCCAGTTTCGGGAGCCCCAATTTTCAAACTTGTGCATGTGTTTTTAGAGCAAAACAAAAAAATACGAAGATCACACCAAGTTATCAAGTCAAAGTAGCTAGATCATATTAGTCAAGTCAAAATAGTTATATTATTTTAGATGCTTTACTCAAATTATATTTAAGAATATAATTTTCAGGAATAATATTAGATTGAACAAAATAATCTATTAGCATTATATTATAATCGAATTTTCTGCTGTGGGCACACAATAAGAAAATATGTCAAAATTTGATTATTTTTTCAATCATAAATGTACATGGACCCCTGTCTTTACATCCATTCCATCAATAAAAATACTTTAAATTCATAAAATTTAGTGCTTAATGTGTGCACATGAGCACAAACTAGACAAACCCTATTATAATAGCTGAAAACTAATATTAGTTTGTAAACATAAATAAATTTAGGATACAAGATCAAAGATGTCTCACTTGTTAACAATATAAATTTAGTAAGCAAGATAAAAAAGGTACAACTTTTTAACAATAGAAGAGGTCTGACTTGTTAACAATTTTTTTATAAGAGATTGAAAAACTATATTTAAATCAACAAAATTAATTGAAATCTTTTATAGGGTCACGCTAAATCTATTTATTTATATATTATTTTTATTATCCAATTTGATAATTCTTGCACCAGGCATCTATCTATAATAGCATTCTAAAAAAATAATACATGTAACAACATACTAAATTTAATATTACTGTAAATTTTTGGTCTTCCTTATATATCTAAAAATAACTCGAAAATTAATATTTGCAATACGGATGTAAGAGCAAATCCAAGACTAATTGTCCTATAAATATTATATAAAATATAGACTAATTATCTTATAAATATTATAAAATATATTTCTTAGAAATGAAGCATAAATTCTGATGATATCCAAAATTTATATTGGCATAATTATGTTAGGACGGAATGTAACCTCCAACTGCTAATCATCCAAAGGGATAACCATCCTAAGGGAACCATCCTAAGGGATAACAATTGAAGGGGTAACCTATCAAATGATGAGGTCATTGTAACATCTTTTATGAGATCTCAATAAACAGATTGCAATGCATTTATTCATTCAGAAGTCATGTTGACTCAATAGATAATCTAGAATATGATGACTAAGTGTAAATATTCGATGTCATGTAATTCAGATTAAGTGAAGTGAATCTTCAACTGCAAAATGAAGAGAATTATCAACTGCTATATACGTCATCCTATCAACTGCTAATCAAGTGACTATCAATGACTAAAAGGAAGATGTAGCAGGATGACCTCCAATGGCTAAGGAGTTCTACGACTAACACTTATCAATGGCTAATGTAAATAATAGCTACTGATAGTAACGTGACAGTGGTCAAAATTTAGGAATGCCACAGTACATGGGCTGATAGGTATCTCAGAAAAAAGATGAGCAGCCAAGACAAACTTTGCATGTGATCTTGGATTCAAAAAAGAAGAAATATTTCATTTTCGTGCATTGTAATTTGGAGAGATATTCAAGACCGTATATCAAGATAATATATATCCTCATCTGTCAAGCGTCACGGGAAAGAGAATGAAGAAACAACCTTGCTGGACCTCGAAGACTGTAATATGTTTAGTCTAGCAAGTTTTGTAACTTGGTGGTATATAAACCAAGCAGTAATGTTTCACATAAGAAATCAGTTCTTTATTTTCACAGAGCTTTAGAGAAATATCCTTCTCTGAGTGAAACACTAAAAACCCGCAGTTGTGAGATTATATTTGTAATTGTAACAGATTATTTCTTCGAAATGAAATCTCAGGTGGCAAGTCAAAAAATAACTCACCTAAAATTATTAACATTTGTATTCATCTTTCCTTTCCTATCCACAAATTAAGTTGAAAATTTTAATTTGTATTCAACCCTCCCTCTACAAATTTACCTAGGTAGTTGTTAGTGAATAACAATTATATCAGAGCAAGCCTTCAACATACAGAAGGTTTAAAAATCTTGATTTGGAGACCACTGAATCAATCATGGTTAGGAAAGAGGTAGAAGCCCAGATTTCAATCTTAGATATGGAAGTTCCAGAACTGTTTGTCATAATCCATGATGATGGCCCAAAAACATTATCAAGAAGCAGTCAGAGAAAAGATAATCTAAGAAGACAATTAAATTCTGAACAAGAATTAATTGTCGAATGGAAAATATCAAGGGATGTAACAAGCAATGTCACAGAGCATGAAAATGCAGAAATTGCCTGTGATGAGACTTGGACCAGGGATGAATAAAATGGTGAACAGAGCTTATAACTGATGTCCTCTCGTCAATAATCGATCCTTGTTTTTCAAGAAGAGAAAAATCAACAAACAAGGATGATCGGTTAAGTGAGAGCATCGATACTTGCTTACTGGGCATGTCAAGGAAATTTAACGAATCAATAAGCAAGAACTCTGCAAATAGAGAAATCATCAAAACCAAATGATGGAGCATAGACTATTGGTCCAGCAGAAAACTGAAGGACAAACTGAAACCCTGGATGGGAATCAGAAGGATGAATTCCAGGAATGTTAAAGCAGAGATTGGAAAGTACATACTTCACACTCCTATCAAACGAGTCTCAAGAGAAGCTTGTAATAATGCTTATCACTTATCTTCTATATGTTGATCTATATCCCTCATTAACATACCTGAATCACCCATGCCTATAAAATTCATGTCACATATGTCAAGAGAGTTCAGTCAGAACATTTTTAACATGCCAGTCTCGCATAATCCTTATCATTCGGTCTTCGATATGCCAAGGAATAAGCAAGATGTCAACATCATGTTTGCATCCTCATCAAGTAAGATGCACACCAAATTCTTTAAATCTGATTCAAGCTCCAAATTTCACACTCTTAAATCAACACCTAAAGTTAAAGTGGATCTCAATCCTGACAAGCCAAGGGTGTCAGTTAGTTGTAGAGCAAGGAAAATGCATGACAAGAAAGATCCTGAGAAAATTTTCTTACCCAAATTAAGATGAATTGGTTTTGATGGGAGCAGAGAAAAGGAAAAAATGTTCAGTACATAGAAAGTGATTGTTCATGTCATATGACTGTGAATCCATCTATACTCACCAAGTCTTGAGAAGAAGCAAGCCTAAAATTTATTTGTGTAGATAACAGCAAGGGTCACACCTTGGGATATGGCTAAATATGACTTGGAAATAATGTAGTACTGGCTATGAGACTCAAACATAATTTTCTAAGTGTCAACCAACTATGTGATTATGACTCTAAAGTCATTTTTGAAAAGAAGCACGTGTTGTCGTTAACAAGAATGATAACAAGGTCCTTTTATCTGAAAAGAGAAAAGGAAATGTATATGTAGCTGACCTCTCCTCAAATGATGTCGAGTCAATGGTTTGTCTACTCAATAAGACAAATAAGGATGAAGCTTTGTTATATCATAAGAAGCTGTCTCACTTAAATTCTTCAATCAAGAGGTGTTCCATATGAGAACCATCAGAATTGAAGATGTCCAAGAATGATCTTCTTGATACTTATCAATCTGATAAGGAGAAGAATATTATGTGCAAGAAATCGATCATTTAGCTAGTCATCACTTGGTTCAATTGATCAATTAAAAGAGTTAATTGATTAATTTTATCAACTAATGGTTAATTAAATGGAAATCGATTCCAATTAGATTAAGTCAAATTCTGACATGATTTTCATATCCGAAATCAAAGCAATTAGAAATTTGGAGGAATTAAAGACATCAATAGAATTCAGAAGTTTAGTAGAATTAGCGCGATATTACTGCAAGTTTGTGCGAGGCTTTATCTAGATGAATATGCCCTTTGCAATAAATAAGAGAAGCATAAAGTTATTTATACATGCAGATGAGAAGAACATTTTCAAGAACGGAAAGTTCAAGATAGATCAAAGAGAAGAAAGAACGAATAATGAAGGAGTTGGTAATTACACCAAAGTGGATATTGTAAGAAAATCAAAGAGATTTTATCATTTGTAATACTGTTCTATGAAGAACTTAAATGTATACCATATAGAATGACGAGGTAATGGAAGTTACTCTGAAATACTAGAAAACTCGCGAATACAAGTATCTGATGTATGACAGAGGCTGACAATGTCAGCATGTGAACTACGGAAGAGGAAGTATTGATTATGTAGGAAATGATATATATAACTTACACAGACCCAATAATCAGAAACATATCTCCAATTCGAGGAAGCTAAATATGAGATAGGGAGTAGTGAGAGTTAATTAAAAATAAAAAGTGGCGTGATTAGTGATTATCTGAGTAAAAGATTTTCGCTCGATGAATATATTCGATTGTTATTCAAAGAAATTAAGGTATAATAATAAGTTGTGAGACAAATGCATCTGTTGAGATTTTCTCTTTAATTCTAAATTCTGGAATTGATCTAAGACGTTTAGAAACCGAAGGCGCCATGAGCTCAGTATATCATTCGCAGATGGACGAAAAGTGTAGAAGAATGATTAAAGAGCCTCAAGTACGATTGAAAACGATTACAAGCTAGGTTAATTGAACAAAGAAATACGTAGAAAATGAAGTAGAACAACCAGTGAAGGTTGGAAGCGTTCATGAGCACGAATTATTAGAATTAGAAAGAAAAGAAGGTTACTATAGATTAAGTTGGTCCTTTTGAGATAGTAAGATAAGAAGGGAGATTATGAGTAAGTTGGCCTTATTGCCACACGTATAGCAAGTTCATTGGATGTTTATATGTATACCCATGAAGATTAAGTTAGCTCCAAAATGGAGACTAAAGTTAGATGGTATGAGTAATTGGTAGAATATGATATCAGCAAGAAGCTATTGAGTAATGATTGAGGTCGCGAGTTAAAGTTTATGAAAAAGTTGTACGAATAAGAGATTAACCTGAGAAATTATAAGTGAAATAATTGAAAGGCATCATTATCTGTTCCTTGGTATGATTTCGAGGACATAATCATTTTAAGGGGGGAATGATGTAATATCCGTAAAATATCGTGTAATTATTTTTATCAATAAATAATTATTATGTGATTTTATGTGAATTTTTGGAGAATTATTTGATAATTGGAATTGATATTTGGATGTTTATATATGATAAAATTTGGGGTATGTTAATTTTTTTTGTTCAGAATAAAATATAGATAATTTTGGGATTTTCTGGTAATTTTTTTTAGGTTGTTACATGATTTTATAAAGATTTATGAATTAATAATTATTTTCTGAGTAATTATAAAATTATTTTATAAAATCGGGAATCGTCCAACTTCAACCATTTTTGTGTTTTAATAACCCGAAACTCTTCGGAAAACATCTTCCTAACATAATCTGATTATTCTGAACATTTTCCGTGTTTTGACTTTTTTGATCCGGGGTACGGTTTGACCCGTACAAGTCCCGACACAAATTTTCGATACGATAGTCATTTCGGTAGATCAATAAAACCCGTATTCTTGAGAGACATGATATTTTTACATTATTTTCTCATAGGATGTTTCTGTTTTAATAATTATCCAAATTTAGTATCTAATTGTAGTTTTTGTTTTTAAAAGTAATTTTATGGGGAATTTATTTCCATAAATATTTAAATTATCTTTAAAATTATTTTTTATGACTTTATAATTTCAATAATTATTTATGGGAATTTATAAAATTTAGAAAACAACATTTCATCAATTATTTATCCGTAAATGATTTTCTAATTATATTTTAGTATAAATTCAGTATTAAATTCTAGAATGCTTCAAAAATTACGAAACTCATATTTTCTTAAGTTTCTAATATTTTGAGAATTTAAAATTATTTTGGAAACTTTTCAGATTAAATTCACCCGCACGCTTATTCGTTAATTTGTTAAATCCGGGTATATAGCGCGTTTCAAAATTTCATATTAAATTATGAAAATTTTATTTTATTAACTCTTGAATATTTAGAGAATTTTGGTATAAAATATGTAATTTTTGATGCGTTTTGATGCGCAGCTGGTTCGTTATTTTAACAAAAAATGAACCAGAAATTTACAAAAAACGAGTCAGGGACACGTGTAATGCATTCAGATTATTACTTTGATGCGTGTCCTTATCACAAAACTCAGGTTGGAGTTCTTTGAATTCTTTTTTTTCTTCAATTCTTTCTTCCTAATTCATTACATCAATCTCTCATATCTCTCAGCTCAAAATCTCTCTCAAATCTCTATCTCTCCTCTTCCTTAATATCTATTCTCTTCGTTCTCTTTTCCCCTGTTACCTGTGTTTCCGCCCATTTTATCCCTTTTTCCGGTAAGTTTCACTGGCCTGCTTTTCGGCGAACTCGCCACCCTGCTCCGTTTTGATTCTGCAGTTTAATCTTGATGTTGCATATGTATATATACCTGTACGTATGTATATGTCTTTAGTGTGGTGTTCCTGTTTTATTTCCTATTGCCGCTGCCCCTCACCGTTTTCTGTGAGGATGGTGGCGCATGGCTGCTGACTTGCTGCGTTTGTTTTTGATTGAGTAATTCGATTTATTCGAATACTCTTGTGATTGTCCGAATTTCGTTATGAATTATTGATGAAATTATTCGATAATTATTATATTATTTATTCGAATGGATTTTAATGATTAGTTGGATATTTATTTTAAATATTCGAGAAATAATCGGTAAAATTTATTTGGAAACCTGAATATTTTTTGGCCCCAATAAATCTTGTCGCCGTCGACGATGAGTCTCGACGAGTCAATGATGGATGGTGACGATTTTAATTTGAGTCCTAAAATTTTAAAATAACAAATTTAGATGTAAAATTATTTCCGAAATGAAAAATAGTTAATTAGTAAATATTGTGACTTGGATAGATTGCTTGAATGATTTGGTTGGGATTATGACGCCGATTATGTTTCTACTGGCAAGCCAATAAATAAAGGAGGTGCTGCCCGATTTCCGAAAAAAATTATTTTTGGGAATACGGTAACGTACCCTGTAATTATCGGAATGTCGATCGAAGATATATAAGTACATCATACGAAATCTGATTGTATATACGGGGACATATTCTATAATTATCAGGATTAACAATCGAATATGTATAATTATCGAATTGAAAATATTTTTCGAAAACTACTTTCTTATTGTGGTGAAATATTTTGCAAAATAGTTCGGTGAACCTATTTTCCGAAATGACGGTTATACGTATTTTTCCAGAAAATAAGTACGAACCGAATTTCAAGTACGTGGACCCTAGTTGTTTTGTGAACTAAATTAGTACATATACATATGAGTCGAGTTATAAAATCATACGGCTAGAATTGATAGTGAGGTTATGTAATCATAAGCGGCCGCCTAATTAAGGGTATTTTGATTCTGTAGGATTCAGACGAAAGACCCAAGTCCCGAAGTCGGTTTAAAAATAACCTTGCGTTTGGTAGGAAAAGCTCTGCAAGATGCGGATTGTTCAAGACAATAAGAACCAAACGTTGAATACGAATGGAATGGAATAGTATCGAGTATCTAGATTTTAGCAATTCAGGAGCAACATATTAAAATAAAAAGATAGTGAGATAATGAGACGTCAAACTAAGATGGCCGTGTTATTGCTAAACACCAAAGGCAAGTATTCCTGAACTTTCTTATGATATACTGCAAGTATTTTTATCCTATTCTAAGTTCAGAATAGTTAAATGTTTTATAATTCGTTGTAATTACTCTTAATTATGCAAGTCCCCTTCATTATTGTTCCTTTATTATTGATTGATCTCTTGAGTAAATACCTATTATTTCGGGTTATTTGCGAACCCTGAATCGAGATGTTTTGAAATCAAAATAATTTGATATCAAAATACTCTACGGATTGGATGGTTATTATGAGGACCAGGGATAGACTGGACCCTATGGGCCGGGAATGGACCGGACCCTTGGTTATTGGGCCATAAAGCCTGGGTACCCGAATGGATCTATACAGGTAGGTATAGATCTGCACTATATCCTGACTGATCAACAGGGTATGAGTGTGAATGTTGGTTCTAGTGTCTAGTTTAATTTATTGTTGATCGCCATTAACGGCATTCCTTCTTGAAAAAATTTATGATTATAAAACCGAACAAAACCCTGATTCAAGAGATGAATCTGGGAATTGCTCGTCACTTTTGATTTATGATTAAGGGCTAATAAAGGCCAATGTTTTATTCGCTCAATTACTTCAAATAAATAAAAAATGTTTATAAATTATTTAAAGATTGTGTCCTGAAATTTCTTTTGATATTGGTACCTGAAAATTAGTTATGTTACTTGCTGGGCATTTTTGGCTCACTCTTGTTTCGTGAATTCTTATTTCTTTCAGTCTCAAATGAGGATTAAAGTGAATAGTTCTTAGTAGACAGTAAAATTGGAGAAATCCCAACAACGAGGAGTTGGAGATGTCAGAGTGAATAAGACAGGGAAGTTAGTAAAGAGTTAATAAAATTGTAATTAATTGATATAAATTTTAGAAGGTTATATTCTTGTTTCATACCATAACCTGTAAATGATCCGGAATTGAGGGGTTATCTGTATATTTGTTTTAATATACATGTTTATATTGTTTAAAATTATGTAGTGACACCCAATCCTGTCCCCGGATTTGGGGATGTTACAATAGCTGTTAGGTAATGAATCACACACAGAGGGGGGTGAATGTGTTTTTCAGATTTTAGGCTTTCTTGAAAGATAATGGTTGAACAAAGTAAATTAAATATTGTATAGAAAAGCGTTCATGCAGAAATTAAACTTGCACAAAATAAAGAACACAGATCTTCAAAACTCACTTAATTATTGTATTAAAAATTAAGATGCTTTGCCATAAAATTTCTAAGCTCTTCGAAGTTAAAGAGCTCAGCTTCTTCTCGAGAGTGTTACAAGAATTTTGATCTAAATTGTTACTTTTAACTAGTGAAAGAGATATGTCCTAAGTCCAATCATGTATGAGGATTTAGGAATAACTTTTATGTAATCTGTTTTGATTTCATTGATATTAATAAAATGCTTGTTTTGTTTTTATTGTGGGCTCTATCTATTTAAATGTTTAAATAAGATATACCACAGTTTAGAGTAAAGCTTTTTATGGATTGTGATGAGATCATAATAATGAGACCTAAAAGATGATAACTCTAAACTTAAATAGTTCCTGTTCGTAGGATTACTAACTGGTAATTAATAATCCGCAAAGATCGGTACATACTATGCTTGCTTCATTATGAAGGATGTCTGTTCTCATAGACATTTGTGTGGTGACACTATAGCTAGTATGTAGGTGCTTATTATACAATAAGTTCACTGAACATGACTCACACAGCTGAACAACTGATGGAGTTCACTCACGTGTCAGCAGTTGTTCACATAGTGATAGTTGTACAAGTATCCTTAGACTTGAGGTTATCATAGTCATCTTGTGTACACTGAACTATGCTTTGGTTTAGTTCTTAGTCTCAAGGGACAATTATAAGGGCTCTACTGGGTATAGGAATTTGTACACGAAGATAGTGTATGATCAATAAAGGATCTACCCCTTCCAGTGTAGGAAGAGAATGTTCAATGCTGATTCACTTATGTTAGTTCAGGAATCTCTGGCCAGAGTGAATGAAATTAGAAAGGAGTTTCTAATTTACATTAAATATAACTAAGCATAGTGAATGGGAAAGCAAGTGATTAAATAAGATAGGCTTGACACAAGTTCCATGCCTTGTATTTAATTGTGACATTGCAGGGTAGAAGGAATTAATTGTACGGTAACTACTCACTGAATAGGTTCTTGGTATTCTAAGCAGTGAATTCGTATTATCCGGATAGTCGCGATATGCTGAGAAGTATCCCTCACGATGTAGAATAAATATGATTAATTAATTAATCATATTTAATGAATTAGAGAATTTATATAAATAATGATAAAATAGTTTTATTATTATTTATTTCTACTACCGGCTTAATATTGAACCTACAGGGTCACACCATAAAAGAGAATGATTTAATGGTGGAGGAATTAATTAATAATGGCTGATAATTATTTATTTATGAAATAAATAATTAATTGGCAAATTTAATAATTGATTAAATGAGATTTAATTGATTATAAATTAATTAAGAAAAGGGTCTTAATATTATTAATTAAGAATTTAATTTTTGGAAATTGAATCAAGTGAGAGAATTATTTCTAAAGAGTTTAGAAAAAGGATTAATAATTAAAAGGTGTTTTAATTATTAGTGAGAATAATAAAGGGTTAATAATAATAATATTTTATGGGAAAATTTTCAGCTGAAAATTTTGCCTATAAATATACTATTACAAACCCTATTTTTACCTCAACCAAAAAGATTTACAAAACCCTAATTCTCTCCATCTCCTCCTCCTTCATTACATCGTTTTCTTGGTGGATACCGGTGGAGTGCTTCACACTTGAGGAGCAGCTGCTAAGGATCTCCGTTCATCATTTTTGGATCGCCATTAAAGACCTCCATCTTTCCATTAACGTAAAGCTTCTTAAGGTAAACATACTGAACTACGAATTAAATATTATTTTTCGCATGGATCCTGCGGAGGGTTTCGTTTTTTTTTAAAGATTTAAATTTATGTTTTCGCTGTGTTTATGTGCTAAAAACCCTTCAACTAGAGGACCAGTGTTAACTTTATAGCTCAGTTAACCGCTGGTTTACACAGTGGATAATAAACATTCTATTAGCTTTTCTAAACTACCACTTGTCATTTCTATTTATAGAAAAGCAAATTTTCCATTTCTGACTTAGCATATCTTTAGTATCCCGTGTTTACTTTAATCTTCCTCTGTCAATTAATCTTTGCCATTGATCTTACACACACTTCAAACTGCTTTTTGTAGACTTGTCAATCTAGCTGTTGGATTGTTTGTTGATTGTTTATCTTGGATATTAAACTGATCTGCAATTCTGTACTTTGAGACTGTACTTCAAGATCTCCAGTTTGATTCATTTGAACACTTGATATCTCGATAAGTATAAAGACTTATCGAGATCTCTAGTACACCATAATGAGTTTGGCTTGTAGAGGTCTTCAGCTCATCGAGATCTCTAGTCTTCATAACTTCACTTGACTTGTAGATATCTCTGAGTTCTCGAATGGATATAGACTTGTCGATAAGTCTGAGTTCTCTAGTGAAATAATGACTTGTCGATATCTTTTTGAGTTCTCGAGTAACTTTCCAGACTTCTCTACTCCCGGTGGATATTACTTATCCGTTGTGTAGATATTGCTCATCCGTCGAGTAGATGTATATCTTATCCGTCGAGTAGATATTGCTCATCCGTCGAGTAGATATTGCTCATCCGTCGAGTAGATGTTATTCATCCATCGAGTGGATATATAGCTCATCCGTCGAGTAGATATTGCTTATCCTTCGGTACTGTATGGAGTTTGAATGACTTCTCGATAAGTCATTCTGGAGTTCTTGAATGACTTCTCTATAACATTAAATCTGTGACTTGTAGAGATCTTGACTTATAACATTTTTCTCCAAACAGATTTATTCAACTCCAAGCTTCTTCAAAATTCTTCTGAGGCATGATCTTCTTGATACTGTTTTAGGAAAAAGACTCCAGTCTGCTCCTTTGCATTTTTACAGACTTTAAGTGTTACAAGTACATAATACAAATTTAGATAACAATACAACTAACTTGGAGTTGGCCCCAAGCTTAACTGATTACTGAAAATAACTATTCATTAATCTTCCACTCAGATCATAGATGCTAATGACATTGTTAGCTCCAGTAATCTTTGACATCATCTATTATATATTACAATCTCCCCCAACTTGTTCATTATGAAATTATGCACAAGTTCTGATTGATGATGTCAAAACTTTATTTAAATGTAGAACCCAATTTTCCCATCTGATCTTCTTTTGTGAGTTGCATTTAGATTTATTCTTCCTTCTCCCCCTATCAAGAAGAGAATATTATTATCTAGAAACATCCATTAGCTGTTTTGGCATTTAAATATATTCTCCCCCTTTTTGACATTATCTTCAGGAAGAAAGATCCAGCTAGATGCACATTGTTCAAGCTTTTGTCAATGTTCATTTAGAACACTATCAACAACTTCAAGCTTTAGTGAAGTCTGTAGTGATGAGTTTATCAAGTAGAATAGAATAGGAAATTCCTAAGCTCTCTGTTCTTTTGAATAAATAGTCTCACTACTTCTCACTGCACTAGCCTCATGACTTTTAGGAGTCAGAGTAACCTCACAAGGATTGCTAAATCCAGACACTCATCAACCTCTCCTTTTTGCCAGGAAGGATCCTGTCTCTCTTATTTTCTGTGATTCTCTCAATCTTTTCTCACATTCTCACATGAAAGGCTCAATTGTTGTTTGTCCTACAGAAATAAGAGGTAGCTGAGAAGAGTTAATCTATGATCATATGATTAGGGGAAATTCATATAGGGCTAATCATACTCATTTCACCAGAAGAGTGAGTGCATAAGCATCTATGACTGGGGTCACAGTTTGACTCATAGATTGCTTTGTGGTTATGACAGTGTGTTGTCCTCCACTTATAGTGGAAACCTCCAATTGAATTGGAGGGGATTTGACTGGGTTACTGCCATGCGCACCAGCCTCAAACCCTTGTATGTCTTGCAACATACGGGCACTTGAATGTGCTATGCTTTCCTTTCTCATGACATTGTTATAGGCAATTATACTTCTAGCTCTTACTGCTAATGCAACTTTTTCTAGAGTTATGAGGGGAGTTGTTCCTTCTTGAGGAACCTCCAATTGAATTGGAGAGGATTTAGATAGCTCCCATTCAGGATTACTACCCTCAAACCTATCAGTTTGTTAAGACTGTTTTTCACATGAAAGTGCATTAGTGATATTCATGAAAAATCGATAAGTTTCCATATTTTTCAGTTGGTACAAAAATGAGCCCAATGGTACCATTAGTAGCATGTTCTCTAATGAAATGATACCTCATATCAATGTGCTTTGTCCTAGAATGATTAACTGAATTAGCTACTATAGATATAGCACTAGTATTGTCACACATGATAGGAATTTTGTGTAATACTAGGCCATAATCCATTAGCTGATTTCTAATCCAAAGCACTTGAGCACAACAACTCCCTGCAGCTATGTATTCAACTTCAGCTGTAGAAGTTGATACATATTGTAGTTTATTGCTGTACCAAGATACAAGTCTTTGTCCAAGAAATTGATAGCTTCCACTGGTACTCTTTCTATCAACCCTGCATCCAGCAACATCTGCATCTGTGTAGCCAACAGCTTCAAAACCAGTTCCCTTAGGATACCATAATCCCAAGTTTGGAGTTCCCTTCAAATATCTGAAAATCCTCTTTATGGCCATCAAATGTGATTCTTTTGGATTGGCTTGAAATCTTGCACATAAACATATTGCAAACATGATGTCTGGTCTACTTGCTGTCAAGTAAAGCAATGATACAATCATCCCTCTGTAGCTTGAGATATCTACACTCTTGCCCTTTTTATCTTCATCCAACCTTGTTGCAGTAGACATAGGCGTAGATGCAGGTGAACAATCAACCATTCCAAACTTTTTCAAAAGATCCTTGACATATTTAGTTTGGCTGATGAAGATACCATCACTTCTTTGGCTGACTTGAAGTCCAAGGAAGTAACTCAGTTCCCCCATCATACTCATTTCATATCCACTTTGCATAAGCATGGAGAATCTTTGGCACAACTTCTCATTAGTAGAACAAAAGATAATATCAACTACATAGATCTGAACTAGGATCATATCTTCACCATGTTTCTTGTAGAAGAGAGTCTTGTCTATGGTTCCTCTAGTAAAACCATGCTTCAATAGGAAATCTGATAGTGTGTCATACCAAGCTCTATGTGCCTGTTTTAGTCCATATAGAGCCTTGAGTAACTTATACACAAAGTTGGGAAATTTTGGATCCTCAAAGCCAGGAGGCTGTTGCACATAAACTTCTTCTTCTAGCTCACCATTCAAAAAGGCACTTTTGACATCCATTTGATACACTTTAAAATTTGAATGTGCAGCAAATGGTAGAAAAATTCTTATAGCTTCAAGTCTTGCAACAGGAGCAAAAGTTTCATCATAATCAATCCCGTCTTCTTGTGAGTAGCCTTTTGCAACCAACCTTGCTTTGTTTATGGTAATTATAACATTTTCATCCATTTTGTTCCTGAACACCCATTTTGTTCCAATAATGCTTCCGTTCTTTGGTACAGAAACTAACTTCCAGACTTTGCTTCTTTCAAACTGATTCAGCTCTTCCTGCATGGCAGATATCCAGTTAGGATCCAGCAAAGCTTCATCAATTTTCTTAGGCTTTACTTGAGACATAAAACATACATGTAGGCACTCATTAGCAGTTGCACTTCTAGTCCTCACACCAACAGTAGGATCACCAATAATTGCTTCTCTGGTGTGACTTCTATCCCATTTCCTAGTGTGAGTTTGTTGACTTGTGTCTTCATTATTTTCTCCATTATTAGTATGACTGGTAGATCCTTCTTCTCTTTCCCCCCGAAGTTTGTGCCATCAAGATTAGGTGTTTGAGATGAGCTTCCATTACCATGATTTCCTTGTTCAGTAGACTCTTCATTTATCATTTGTTGTGCATTGACTTTATCTTCTCCATCAGAATCACTATCAATGTTGAGGTTTTCAAATATAAGGGCTTCAGCTTCTTTATCATCAAGGCATTCCAAGCCTGGACACTTGTCATCATCAAATGTTGTTAGGTCCCGAATTATCGTAGAAGGGGGGGTTGAATACGATAATCACTAAATTAAAAATTCTTTCGAATCTTTAGCGGATAAAATATTTAGTGCTCGGTTAGTGGTTTCGTGTTCTTGAGAGGAATAGTGTTTGGTACGATAAAAATGAGGAACACAAGATATTCTGGGAAATATATATTCGTATATAAATCCTCGAGGGTGTTGCTACACTTCGGTAAATAAATTAACCGGCTACAATCTAAGAACAACAAAGTTCCTAGATACTACAAAGATTTACAAATCAAATCCTATACAATAATCTAGCTTTTGTTTGTACTAGGATTTAATTACCGGGTAAAGATTATAATGCCCCTAATAATATACAAGAGTTAAATCGGGCATTATAGCATTACTCCGGTGAGAAGTTAAACGAATAAATAAATAGCTTGAGCTTTTCTGTAAATCAATGCTGCCATTTCACTTCTCTTTTTGAGAGAGAAGATGAACATAAAATAATTCAGAATGAATGACTGAATCTCTTCTGCTGCAATTGTGTAGACTTTATCCAATAATTTGTGTGGCTGAGAATTGATAGCTTCTGTGGCGACAGGTACAAGAGAGGATTTGTGTGGCGATAGGGAGATGCAAGTCTTGTTTTGTGACGACAAGGCTGATCCAGGAGAGTTGTGTGGCGACACTTTATTTACTAGTACAGGTACATGTACTTAGTTGTTTTTTTAAACAAAACAAAAAAAAACAAAACCACCTATGTGGCGACAAGTACTAATACTAGTACTGAGCAAAACTTAACAAAAAACAACAAACATGTACACGTTTGTGGTTTTATTCTTTTTTTTATTTTCTTTTCCTTTTCCATTTTCTTTTTCTTTTCCATTTTATTTTTGTTTTGTTTTCCTTTTTCTTTGTTTGTTTTTTTCTTTTTCTTTTTGTTTTTTTTCTTCTTTTTAAGTTTAAATTGTAATTAAATTAATTTATAAAATAAACTTAAATATAACTTATATAAATAAACTAATTTAGATTTATAAAATAAACTTATTTAAAGTTTATAAGATAAATCATTTTAAGTTTATTAAATAAATTATATTAAAGTCCATTAAATAATCTATTTAGTTTAACAATTAAACTTTGAGTTTCGCCAGTCCCTTGAGCTGCTTAGCTGTATACCCCGCGCACCTCTTCTCGTACTTTAACATATAAATATTCAAACCAAGTACAATCCTCAACTTAACAATTCTTCTATAAATAATACTCAGATTCCTTTCACGAGCTGTTGACGCCTAGTGCAACTGGTCTGGTTCACAGATGACTAACCCCGATTCAGGTCTTCGTATTATAGCCTTGATTATATTGTTAAGCTTGCCTCAACTTTATTGCTTCGAACACTGACTGCCAATAAACAATTGTACTTTCACTGGAATCCTTTATGGTACTTTAGACAACGTCTTCATTAACCTATGTCTATACCCTGTCTTCAATTCTTCAGATTCCTATGCTTCATACACTGTCTATCTTCAATCAATGCCAATACACTGAAATCTTCCGGTAGCACTTGTATACTGAATCTTCAACATTTCTGAAACCCTGAAAGTCTTTAACATTTGTTCTTCACTGAGGCATGATCATATTAATGAACTTCTTTCAGTGACCTGTAGATAGACTTCAAGCTTTCTTCTAATCTTCTGATTCTTTGTATTTGCCTTGTCTTCATTCTTCCTGATTTCTTGTGTAGACGTAGTATTATTAACCTGTCATGTTCTAGTGTTGTCATTGTGTTGAGTTATCACGTAACTGTTCATACAGCTACGTAGTCTCACCAACAATCTCCCCCTATTTGATTGTTAAACTTAACAAAAAATTAAATAGAGAGGATAACTCAACTAACAACTAGAAAAAGTAATGTACCAGGACTTGTAAATAATGCTACTAGTTTTTTGGATCAAATACTTCATTTCCATATTTCTTGAGTTTCTGAAGTGAAAGATGCTTGTTCCTCTAGCACTGAACTGATCTTCAAGTAGTTTCATCTTCATTTCCTTAGTTCTTCAAATCTCTTCCAGATAATACTTCTCAGTCTTGAAGTAATCATCAGCAGTTTCTTTTGTACAACCACATTTCCTATTGAGAAGCGCATATCTCTCTTGTTCCCCCTATGAGAATCAACTGCTTAAAGGAGATCACTTTCGTCTACCACCTCTCCCGTACAATAGGATCCGCAGATAAGAACTAATGGTACTCCCCTTTTGGAAAACAACTTATCATTTTATAAAGAATAGTGATGAACCAAACCACTTCTTCTGATGTTGTGTGATGTACATATGCTTTACCTTTTTCCTTCCTCCCTGCTATTTCTCCCCCTTAGTTGAGGAATCCTCCAAACTATTATATAAGCTTTATCTCCCCCTTAGAGAAGGAATGTATGCTGTTGTCCGAAGAAGTTCTCATATTTTACTTGTTTGGAAAAGAAATAACAAGTCAGAGTCTGATCCACCATGATAAACCATGTCCCTTTGAATTCTGCAAGAATGATTTCACTGTTGATCATCATGTTCACCAATCTTCCCAACTCCTTATACCTCCCAACTGTGAGATCACCAATTGTTAGCTATTGTTAGCTCCCAAAGGTCCTGAAGTATTCTAATATAATCTGTAAATGTTAAGTCCCTAAGAGTTAGGTTCCAATCATAAACAGATTCGAGACCCGAAGTATCAAGAACTATGTTTAGGGATAGGGAATGGGATATGGTGTTTCTGTCTTTCTTCCTCACTGTGAGTGTGTGATTCTGTTTCGTGTACCTCACAAGTGTTTCACTCTTCTCTTCACTCGTGTTTACACTCATTCTCACAAGTGTATCACTCCTCTCATAGCTCCAAAATCTAGCTGTACCTGCAAGGAAAATCACCTTAGCCATCCTTAAGGAGGTCATAGGTGGTGCAATGAGAGTTCGCAAATCCCCATCCTTGTTAGACTCGTCAGATGAATCTGAGTCATAATCTACAAGTTGCTAGTTTCCCTTTTAGGGTTCCAGATTTGAACTCTGGGAAGGTAAACAGTGATCCAAAGAATTTAGCATAAAGATCAAGGTTTCCTTCTAATGTCTGTGAAGACATTTCCTTGTGACTCATCAGGTAATATCTGAATCATTATCAACAAGTTTCCGATCTGCACCTATGTCAGATCCACTATCCGCAGATACATCCAGGTTTATTAGTCCTGGGGAGGTAGACACTGACCATTGACATATGGCTTATTGGATCAGTATCCTCTCCTAACACCTGTAAAGGTAATTAGTCCATTAAAGAACCTTGAACAATTGAATTTGACCGTAAAATGGTCGAAACTCTTGTTTCTGTCAACTCATCCTTTGTGTGTGTAACCTTTCCTTGTGCATCAAGAATTGTTTATGTTTGAGGTGGTGACACTACATCGGATACCCTGGATGACAGGCGAATTTCAATAGACGCACCCTGTTGAGAGGATGAATCTAGTAACTGTTTTGTGCCTTTTCAGCCATTACATCTTTTTGAGAAGATGTATGAGAGCTAGCAGTTGTCTTGTTTTAAATACTACTCATCTTTGTAGGAGACAGAGCTGATGGGTTGACGTCAAAACCTTCCTTATGTGGTGCACTAAGGCACTTTCTCCCTCACGCTCATTCATACTTCATTTTAGTGGTAAGAGAGTGTTGGTTGGTTCTATTTTTGTGTTTGTCTTTACAGTCTGGGATATAAGTTATGGATTTTCAACCTCATGACTATCAAATGAAAGAATGCCATTGTAGGCTGAACCTGCATCACATAACATATGGCAGTATAGAGATAAAATGCACTTAAGATCTATAATGAATGAAAATTATGCATTTAATCTTTTGAGAGAAATGATGTACAATAGTGCTTTCAAATGATTTTAATGAAATAAGCAATCACCAATGTAGAAAGAAGTTTGATTTTACTCTTAAAATTATTTGAGTGCACAAGTCTGTTTTTATGCCTAAAAGATAAATGATTTGATAAGACACAGACTGATGACCTAGCAGTATTAAGAAGAGAAAGAAAGATTTTGTCTTTCAACATGAATGAGTTTTTGTAAAAGCATTGATCACTTAGGGTAAAGTCTAAGCAATTCTCATTCATATCAAAAGCTCCATAATTTATCTTTATAAAATTATTATCAACAACATTGTGTATTGATAAACAATCTTAACAAGAATGACTATGCTGCTGATTTTAAATTATACTGAATCTTTCAGATATAGAAACTCATATAAATTCACTAAAAACTTAAAATCTCACAATTATCTGCAACAAAATATTAACAATATATCATTGACCGATGCTTGTCAAGTACTTTAGATACCAATAATTATGTTTCATCCTATTTTAAATATTAAAATAAGATATCAATGAATTAAATACCAATTATCTATCAAAAAGACATCAGCATTCAATTTCATATATCGTACAGTTGTTAACTTCTAACAACTGTAATATCTCAAACAATATTGGTTCGATAAATAAAGCAACATTAACCAACATTGACTTGTTTGCAATCTTAGAAAAATATTCTAAAGTTCCATATACTTGATCCATTGAGTATTGCATCTATTATCAAAGTGTTTAGGAATTTGCAAATAAGTACAAAAATTATTCTAGGTGAACAGCATATGGTTACTTCTAATAAAGCAAAATCTCCACTGACCATAGTTGTACTCAAGAAAATTTTCCACAATTTCTATATTAGTATAAGTGGATGAAGATAAGCATTAATTACTTAGAGGAGTTCTAAGTAATGTCACAAATACTAATACTCCATAATTAGTTCATAGTTGAACTCTTAACTAAATATCATTAACTAATATAAGTCAAAAATTACACAACTAATCATGCTACAATCATATCCTGATTTCAGTGAATTCTTGAGATATAAGCATTGCTAAATTCACTAAAACCAAAATCTCATAATTAACTTATAACACACAAGTTACAATCAATATACTAGATATCAATTGTTGACATATTAAGTTATAATCAATCATGCTGCCTATTTATTTTAAGTTAGTTTGAATTATGGAGCAAATAAAATCATTGAATTGCTTCAATTTCCATAATCCAAAATACCCAAAATAAATACTAAATAAATAAATACTAAATATCTATGAATTAGATACTAGCACTTAAATATTTATAATTACCCTTGAATAATCACCAATAGAATATATGAGTTATACACATTGCAATCACTCTTTGGATAATTAGTAATTTTAGAAATACTTCCTAAGCATATAAATAATTGAGAATTTTATACATATAACTTAGAAAATATTTCAACTTTCAATATCACTGATTTTAGAAATAAGCATTGATTACTTAGAATAAAAATTCTAAATAATATCACTAATACTAAAAGTACCACAATTATTCGTACATGATACAAATAACTATGCTGCATATTATTTTAATACAATTCACATTATGAGACTGATATGGAATGGAATTGTCTACAGTCATAATTTAAATCAATTAAAATAATATTCAAACTTAATGCTATAATACTTAACTACCACAAATATATATGATATTGTAATCATGATAATCAAGATAGTAGCACTAAGTACAAGGTACTGGATTACTGGTAAATTCACAAGTCCTTTAAATATTGAAGATTTAATACTTGTGAACTTATATTAAGAATTCCTTAAAGATGGGATTTCCAACTAATATGCAATGAATGATATCCCACACTTACAAACCAGTCTTGAAAAATTAACTTTATCAAGTGATTTAATAAATGTTTCTGTTAGTAACTCTTTAACTAAAAGACATGCTCTCGAATTAAATGATACCTGGTGTGAAGGTGCCTTGTCATAGAGTGTTCACATAGTTGTTGGATTTGAGGTTGTTTCTCATCATAACAAGAAATCAATCTTCTTCCACGAAGTTGACAGCTTCCTGAGATGCTTCTCCTGTCACTTAAGTTGACAGCTTCAGAGATGCTTCTCCTGTCTTTCTTACAACTTGCATAATCTGTATCTATATAGCCAAACATGTTAAGCACAATATCTTTAGGGTACTTTATTCCAAGAGTTGGTAGTCCCTTAAGATATCTAATTATCTTGTTAATAGCTATAAGATTGGATTCTCTAGGATCCACTTGGAACCTTGCACATTGGCATCTTGAGAACATTACATGTTGTCTATCAGCATTTGAGTAAAAGAGTGAGCTCGTCATACCTCTATAGCTTGTCATTATACATGAGTTGCACTGATCAAGCTTTAGTGGATTCTGTTGGTAAGTAGTCTTGGCATGTTCATAATCTTCCAAGTTTTGCATCTTCACAAGATCCTTAACTTACTTGTATTGCCATCATTCTTTTGGTTTACTTGTGCTCCTAAAAGAATTGTTCTTTTGGCTTGCTTGAGCTCCTAAAAGAATTATTCTAATGGTTTGCTTAAAGTAATCCCAAAAAGAATTACAACCTTTCCAACACGCTCCTCCATACCTACTCTGCAATTACTTAACAAATAATCTTGCACAAGCTTTTGTTAGTAGACCAACATATAAAAATATCATTATATCAGAGCACATATATATAACATTATATTTGTGCCTAGTGATAAGAGAGTTATTAATATGACGACTCTACTTGTTCATATTAAACTGTAACTTCAGTTAGAGTGCCATACCATGTCCTTGACGATTGCTTGAGTAGTATACCAGTTTATACCAACCAACCAGGAGTGCACTTGTACACATCTACTAGAGTCCAATTCCAAGTGTAATGTGCATCAGGTGCCTGATATATCATAATATCCTCAAGTCTCGTCACTGGTGCTATCTGTTAGATACTGCTTCCTGATACTAACCTAGCATTCAGTTTGGCCTTGTCCCTCGTAACAATGCCATTGTCATCCAGTATGATTTCTGGTTATCCTTGTACCAATTACAATATTGTCATTTGGTTTGGATACCGGCTTCCCTACAATCTGCTTGTTGACTGATTAAGTTCATTTTTTTTGCTTTTGCAATCACCCAACCAATCTAGATCTATCAGAGCCTCTGTAACTTTCTTAGTTTCTTCCTTAGATAGAAAAATAGAGAAATTATCATTCGCACTCAGTAGCCCTGCTAATCATTACTCCACCATCTGGATCACTTAAGAACTGGACTCTGGGAATAGTATTGACATCAAACCCTTTGTCTCAGCAGATATGTTCTTTAGTGTCCTCTAATATTCAATGTGGTGTTGTGTCTGACTAATTGATCCTTCTTTTGCTCCCCCTAAGATGTTGCTGGGATTTCCTAAAAATCCTTACCCTTGCTGACTGGATTCATTGAAATAATTGAGTTGTATTATACACTGCCATTCCACTGCTTGGATATGAATTATCAATACCATTAATTTCTCCTGGAACAGCTTGGAGCATTGAGTTGTTGAACTGTGTACTTAGACTGTCAATCATCTTATTTTGATCAACCACAAATGCCCTGTAGGTTGTAGACTCCACTGAGTAGCCATGGAAAAATTCCTAACTGTAGAACATTCTCTCCAAACACTTTGAGGTTATCCAGTGTTTGCTTCTGTTGGCCATTAACTCATTAGTGGTCTTCATGTATACATCCAAATCAAGGCTTGATCTTACTTGTTACAAACTGTTTTGACTGCTTCAGCCCTTTGGTATTTAGAAAGTCTTGATTAGCTTGATATTTCCCTTGTAGCTTTAATCAAGTTCTTGTTCTTCCTTTGTACCACTCCATTATGACACGGAGCTCCAAGTGCTGAATATGTCTCAAAATATTCTTGATATTATAGATATTAATCAGAACTGCTTCTTGAATTCAGTCCCATTATCTGATCACCAGATAATTTCTTCTACAGTTGCTTCCAGCTTGATCTTCTTTGTTGTGATCAATCACCATCTGTGATGTCTTGTCTTGAGAATGCACGAATCAACAACTTTGTTTCATAAGAGTAGTCAACCACCATCACTAAGGTATATCTTTACTTTGATGTGATGTTGTCTTTGACTCCTCTTTCCGACATGCCTCACATTTATCATCCTTGTGAATTTCCAATGAGGAAGTCCTCTCACTAATCCCTTTTCATAAAAGAGTTCCTTGAGTTGATGTTCAAGGGTGAGAGCTTCTAATGCCACAGCTAAACTTCTGTCAGATGAAGCTTTATTGTAGAAACCATTGACTTCACCTTTCCAGAGATTCCAGTCTAGCCATGAGCATTGTTAGATATATTTGATAATGTCATGACTAATATGATTTGTGTTTAGTTTTCAGATCTTACTTAACAGGACAAATCAGTACTTAACTAGAAATCAACATTTATACTGAAGTCAGAACTTAAGTTGTCAGAACTTAAGTTATCAGGAGATACTTATCAGAAGATAATATCAGGACTTAAGGAGACTTTCAGATAAGGAAGGCGGCTGATTGAAAGGAAAGAAGATCAAGACAAACGCAAGAAGAGATATACATGAAGAATGAATTCTATGAAGAATAGAATACTTGGAAGAAAAGATAACTAGTTGATATATTTTAGGAAGCAGAATTATATTCCATATCAATTAGAGATTATTTTGTAACTGTGTAGTATATAAACACAGACATAGGGTTTACACTATATGTGTTATCATAATCGAAGTTATTATTTATTGTAACCCTAGCAGCTCTCGTGATAATTTGTTCATTACTGAGTGATGACAGTTCCATATTGTAACAGAATTTAATAAAGCTTGTTTTCTGTTACTTGTGTTCTTTAATTCGATTTGATTGTGATAAACACTGTATTCAACCCCCTTCTACAGTGTGTGTGACCTAACAAGTGGTATCAGAGCAGATCTGTTAACACACAAACAGTTTAAGATTCGGAAACAATCATGTCTGAAGAACAAACTCCAACCAAGCCCACCAAAACTGAAGAACCTCCAAAGACTCAAATCCATAGTCGATATGAGACTATTAGAGTTCCCATACTGAAACCATCTGAATATTCCATATGGAAGGTGAGGATGTCTATGTTTCTGGAAGCTACTGATCCAGAATACCTTGACAGAATCAATGAAGGACCACACAAGCCAACCAAACTCTCTGTTGTAGTTGCAGGTTGTTAGGTCCCAATGTGTTTGTAGAAGGGGGGGTTGAATACAAACGTTACCAAATAATCGAATAAAATGCGGAATAAAAAATGTGAAACAAAATTCAAGTTAAATAAAAATATTATTAAACTTGAAATGTGTTACAACAACTGTATCGATTACAAGGTATTAATCTCAAATCAATTATCACAAATCTAGAATAAATTCGACATGAACTTTTTCTATTTTTGCAATAATTAGAATCAAATGCTAAACGCGATTTGAGATTAAGTTCTAGGGATTTTAATCCGCTAGATTGATACACAAGAACAAGATAAAGATTTCTAGTGGATTAGATTTAACATTACAATCTAGAAATTATGATCTTGAATAAAGCAGATGAAAATAAAATGTTTTGCTGCGGCTGCTGTCTCTTGTTCTTGAATAATGATTGAGATTTTTAAAAGAAAAGTCTTCTGCTTCTTTTTAAATCAGCACAACAATAGAATTGAATTGGCATGACAATCCTATAGCTTGTATGACTTTCGGTAGGACAATTGAATGAACTAGCAAGACAATCTGAATGAACTAGCAAGACAATCAGAATGAACTAGCAAGACAATTACCCTCCTAGAGTAACTTTCGGTGTAACAATTGAATATGGCCTAGCATGACAATCGGTATGACAATCCTGATTGTCATGCTAGTTCATTTTCAATTGTCTTGCTGATTTAATGCTTGAATTTAATCCAATTAAACTTCTGAAAATTCCTAAAATTCCTAGAATTAAATCAGAATTAATTAATCAATTAATTCAATTAATAAATAAATTATTCTTTGCAGATATAATTTATTTTCTTAATTAAATTAGATGACTTAATTAATTAATAGAGAATTAATTCTAGTCTTGAGCAGCAACCATTCTTCTGCAAACCTTCTGAAAATCACTGAAAATTATGAATCAATTCCACCACTTCAACGTTGACACTCGATGTACTGTCTGGTTCATGAGTGACTAACTTCCGTGACGTTTCTTCATGTCTTGACTCTGACACTTTGATTTTCTTCAGATTAAATCCTTGTAATTAATTGATACTCTGACGAGATCTCTGTCACTTGATTAAATCCACGATCTTGATTTATATCACTGAGGCATGATCAACTTCTTGAACTTCTTCCAGTGAATTAACTCCTCAAGTCTGTAGATGAACCTTGTCTCTGAATCCTTTGACAGATATTACTTTGCGAGATCTCTGTGACGGTCGATCCACTATTTACTTATTACATTCTTATTTGAGTTGAGTTGAATCCTCGAATGTACAAATAGGTCTCTGACATATGACTTACAATCTCCCCCTATTTGTTTGTTAGACAATAACACACAAATACCTAGAGGATAACTCAACTAACAAATAAGAAAAAGATATTAAAAGAAATGTAAAGTAAATAGTAGAAAAGTTCTGGATGAGATTTAACATTTTCCAGATTCCAAGTAGATGTTCCTCTAGACTGAACATATCTTCAAGTAGTTCCATCTTCATTTGTACAACCACATTTCCTGTTGAGAAGCCCATATCTCTTGCTTCTCCCCCTATGAGAATCAACTGATTAAAGAAGATCACCTTCGTTTTACCACCTCTCCCGTACAATAGGATCCGCAGATAAAAACCAATGGTACTCCCCTAACTGCTTCTTCCCTTACTAGGAAATCACCTTTTGTTTACCACCTCTCCCGTACAATAGGATCCGTAGTTAGAAACAACAATGGTGTGGTGTAGTGTACAAGTAGGATCTTTTTCTTACTCCCTGCTATTTCTCCCCCTTAGTTGAGGAATCCTCCAAACTATTACTTAAGCTTTTATCTCCCCCTTAAAGAAGGAATTTATGCCGTCGTCTGAAGGAGTTCTCATATTTCACTTGGATGGAAAAGAAATAACAAGTAGTTTCTCTTTCTTCCTCACTGTGAGTGTGTGATCCTGTTTAGTGTACCTCACATGTGTTTCACTCTTCTCTCCACTCGTGTTTACACTCAATCTCACAAGTGTATCACTCCTCTCATAGCTCCAAAAATCAGCTGTACCTGCAAGGAAAATCACCTTAGCCATCCTTTAAGGAGGTCACAGGTGGTGCAATGGGAGTTCACAAATCCCCATCCTTGTTAAACTCGTCAGATGAATCTGAGTCATAATTTACAAGTTGCTAGTTTCCCTTTTAGGGTTCCAGATTTGAATTCTGGGAAGGTAAACAATGATCCAACGATTTTAGCATAAAGATCAAAGTTCCCTTCTAATGTCTGTGAAGACACTTCCTTGTGACTTATCAGGTAATATCTGAATCATTGTCAACAAGTTGCCGATCTGCACCTATGTCAGATCCACTATCCGCAGATGCATCCAGGGGATTTAAGCCTGGGGAGGTAGACACTGACCACTGACATATGGCTTTTGGATCAGTATCCTCTCCTAACACCTGTAAAGGCAATTGGTCCATTAACGAACCTTGAACAATCGAATCTGACCTTAAAATGGTCGAAACTCTTGTTTCCGTCAACTCATCCTTTATGTGTGTAACCTCTCCTTGTGCATCAAGAATTGATTATGTTTGAAGTGGTGACACTACATCGGATACCTTGGCCGACAGGCAAAATTCAATAGATGCACCCTGTTGAGAGAATGAATCTAGTAACTGATTTTGTGCCTTTTCAACCATTACATCTTTTTGAGAAGATGTATGGGGGTTAGCAGTTGTCTCGGTTTAAGTACTACTCATCTATGTAGGAGACAGAGCTACTGGGTTGACTACAGAACCTTCCTTATGTGGTGCACTAGGCACTATCTCCCTCACGCTCATTCATACTACTTTTAGTGGTAAAAGAGTGTTGGTTGGTTCTGTTTTTGTGTTTGTCTTTACAGTCTGGGATAGACGTTGTGGGTTTTCAACCTCATGACTGTCAATGAAAGAAAGTCATTGGAGACTGAACCTGTATCATAGAACATATGGTAATAGAGAGAAAATGATTTACAATAGTGATTTCAAAAGATTTTACATGAAATAAGAAATCACTAATGTAGAAAGAAGTTTGATTTTGTTTTTCAATATGAATGAGTTTTTGATAAAACATTGATCACTTAGGGTAAAGTCTAAGTAATTCTCATTCATGTCAAAAGCTTACAAATATCTGCAACATAATGTTAACAAGATATCATTGACCGATACTTGTCAAGTACTTTATATACTAATTGTTATGTTGCATTAACAATATACCACTGCACATATAAAACAATATGTTTGTGCTTAGTGATAAGATAGTTATTAATATGACGACTCTACTTATTCATATAAAATTATAACTTCAGTTAGAGTGCCATACCATGTTCTTGACGATTGCTTGAGTAGTACACTAGTTCATACCAACCTGAAGTGAGATTGTGAAGAAGAAATTGCATAGTCCAATAGATCTGCAGCTGCAAAGTCCATGAACTGTGGTGCATTGACTTCCTCTTTTGACTTACCAACCAGGAGTACACTTGTACACATCTTACTAGAGTACAATTCCAAGTGTAATGTGCAGCAGGTGCTTGATATGTCGTAATATTCTCAAGTCTCGTCACTGGTGCTATATGTTGGATACTGCTTCCTGATAATAACCTAGCACAATATACAAAATTACAATGATAACATTCCCAGCTTGCAAACAGCCATATCCCTCAGATAAACCTTTGCTGTTATCTCCAAAGGTAACCATGGGGCCAGCTTTCTCAACCACATTTGATAGCAGGGCTCTATCTCCGGTCATATGTCTTGATGATCCACTGTCAAGAATCCACACTACCGGTTATACTTGTATACTGCCCTGCACTTCAAATGGATTAGACCTTCTTCGGAACCCAAACTTGGTTGGGCCCGGCATACTTGTAGAACTGACCTTTGTCAGACAAAACAACATTTTTAATTTTAATGGTCTCAACATTCTCAATGACTAAACATTTGACCTTGTAAACAGCCTTAACAAATTTCTGTTTAATCTTAGGCACAAATGTCTCCTTTCTAGCCTTAGAAGGACTAGCAGTCTTAGACCTATCATGCTTCATGTTATTCACATGCTGACGAGGAGTAGTCTTATCATTAGACACATGCTTACCATTAAAATAAGCATACATCATATTAAAAGCACAAGACATACAATTAGCAACACCACATGCTTTATGAGAGTGATTAACAGCAGGCAATTTATGCATGGTAGACATGGCATTATTGTTATCCAACTCATGTGTGTCTGAGTTAGTCTCAGTTGCTTTCACAACTTTGACTGGAACTTTCGACTCACTTGACTTGGAAACAATCTTCTCATAAGCATGATCCTCAGCACGTATTTCTTCTTGAATAACAGAAGAGGTCGCATCAAATGGTTCAGCAATTGATGCTTTATAGAGGGGTTCATCAACACCCTTAAGCACATGTGGTACTTCCCTCCCTTTAGCACATACATGAGGAGGGGAGTTTATGCCTAATTCTCCAATAGCAGCATTGTAATCATAACCTATTCCAGATGTTTGATTAACAGCTTGCTTACTGTAGAACTCTTTAGCCTTCGAACAAGAATTGAAGTAGGCTCTAACCTTAGTCTCAAGACCGGTGATCTTGTCTTTGAGAATAGTTTCGAGTTTTCTATAACAGTCAACTCTATTCTCTAGAAAAGATACCTGTTCTTTTAATTTGTCTTGATTAATGTGCACAAGTCTTAATTCATTGACCTCTTTCTCAAGGTCTGTGATCTGTAAACTTAACAGTTCATTATCACGACGTGCACAATCTAAGTTACCTCTTAGATGATAAACCATTTCAGCATCAGAAAGTTTTACCTCTATTCTTGACGATGAAGCTTTTCCATCAATAGCCATAAGAGCAAGATTTCCTTCATCTTCATCTTCACTGTCAGTATCATCCCAGCTTCTTCCCTTTGCCAGATAAGCCCTTTCAGAGTTCTTTCTTACTTGCTTTGGCTTCCTACATTCTGTGGCAAAGTGTCCCAACTCATTGCAGTTATAGCATCTAATGGTGCTTCGATCAACCATCCCTGTTTGGTATCCACCACTGCTGGTGTTAGAGGATAAAGATCCACCTTTCTGGAATTTGTTGTAGTTGGACTTGTACTTCAGCTTGGGATTCCTCTTGAATCTGACATGGGAGAATCTCTTGACAATTTGGGCCATTGACTCGTCTTCCAATTGCTCCAGCTCTTCCAAGGAATAAAAATCATCACTTGATTGATTTGTAGTAGGAGGATCATATTCTGCTACTAACTCATTTTCCTCACCCTTGGAAAACTGTACCATTCTTTCTAACTGTTGAGATTGTTGTTGTTGTTGACCTTCAGCTACAAGTGCAGTAGATGTGCTGACCATTCTATCCTTCCCGTAGACTTCCTTCTGTTGAATCTGCTCCAACTCATAAGTTTTTAACACTCCATAGAGCCTGTCCAAAGAAATCTCACTCAGATCTCTAGCTTCTCTAATGGCAGTGATTCTATGTTCAAGATGAGCTGGCAGTGTTAAAAGGAACTTTTTGTTGACCTCCCTGATTGAATAATACTTTCCATTGATGTTCAGGTTGTTGATCAACGCATTGTACCTCTCAAACACTTCAGTAATTCCTTCTCCTGGATTTGATTTGAAATGTTCATATTCAGAGGTTAGGATTTCCAACTTGTTCTCCCTAACTTCCTCTGTGCCTTCATTAATCACCTCAATAGTTTCCCACATGTGTTTGGAATTTTTACAGTTCATCACATGTCTGTTCATCAAGGGATCAAGGGAATCAATTAATATTAATTGAAGGCTGGCATCCAAGGAGGCTTCTTCCTTCTCAGCAGGAGTAAAATCTTCAGGCTCTTTTGGATAGGTTCTAGCTTCAGTAGTCACCACACCATCTATTATTACCTCCGGTTCAATAACCATCGGAGTTTTTATACCCTTCTTTAACAAGTTTGAATATTTGGGATTTGCAACTTGTAAAAATAATAGCATCTTCTTCTTCCACATGATATAATTCTCTTTATCAAATTGTGGAATTTTAACGGTTCCAACTTTATGTGAAGTCATTATGAATTTTTGAATAAATAAAAATTCAAGGAGTTGAAAAATCACAAAAGTCTAGGATCTTGATTTGTTCGTTAATCAGAAGGCTCTGATACCAATTGTTAGGTCCCAATGTGTTTGTAGAAGGGGGGGTTGAATACAAACGTTACCAAATAATCGAATAAAATGCGGAATAAAAAATGTGAAACAAAATTCAAGTTAAATAAAAATATTATTAAACTTGAAATGTGTTACAACAACTGTATCGATTACAAGGTATTAATCTCAAATCAATTATCACAAATCTAGAATAAATTCGACATGAACTTTTTCTATTTTTGCAATAATTAGAATCAAATGCTAAACGCGATTTGAGATTAAGTTCTAGGGATTTTAATCCGCTAGATTGATACACAAGAACAAGATAAAGATTTCTAGTGGATTAGATTTAACATTACAATCTAGAAATTATGATCTTGAATAAAGCAGATGAAAATAAAATGTTTTGCTGCGGCTGCTGTCTCTTGTTCTTGAATAATGATTGAGATTTTTAAAAGAAAAGTCTTCTGCTTCTTTTTAAATCAGCACAACAATAGAATTGAATTGGCATGACAATCCTATAGCTTGTATGACTTTCGGTAGGACAATTGAATGAACTAGCAAGACAATCTGAATGAACTAGCAAGACAATCAGAATGAACTAGCAAGACAATTACCCTCCTAGAGTAACTTTCGGTGTAACAATTGAATATGGCCTAGCATGACAATCGGTATGACAATCCTGATTGTCATGCTAGTTCATTTTCAATTGTCTTGCTGATTTAATGCTTGAATTTAATCCAATTAAACTTCTGAAAATTCCTAAAATTCCTAGAATTAAATCAGAATTAATTAATCAATTAATTCAATTAATAAATAAATTATTCTTTGCAGATATAATTTATTTTCTTAATTAAATTAGATGACTTAATTAATTAATAGAGAATTAATTCTAGTCTTGAGCAGCAACCATTCTTCTGCAAACCTTCTGAAAATCACTGAAAATTATGAATCAATTCCACCACTTCAACGTTGACACTCGATGTACTGTCTGGTTCATGAGTGACTAACTTCCGTGACGTTTCTTCATGTCTTGACTCTGACACTTTGATTTTCTTCAGATTAAATCCTTGTAATTAATTGATACTCTGACGAGATCTCTGTCACTTGATTAAATCCACGATCTTGATTTATATCACTGAGGCATGATCAACTTCTTGAACTTCTTCCAGTGAATTAACTCCTCAAGTCTGTAGATGAACCTTGTCTCTGAATCCTTTGACAGATATTACTTTGCGAGATCTCTGTGACGGTCGATCCACTATTTACTTATTACATTCTTATTTGAGTTGAGTTGAATCCTCGAATGTACAAATAGGTCTCTGACATATGACTTACACAGGTGAACCAGCAAAGTCTGTACCAAAGGAGAAGAGTGATTACACTGCTGAAGATATCTCATCAATTGCTAAGGATGCTAAGGTACGACACTTGCTGTATAGTGCCATTGATAATGTAATGTCAAACAGGGTAATTAATTGCAAGACTTCAAAGGAGATATGGGATGCTTTGGAGACAAGATGCTAGGGAACTGATTCAATTAAGAAGAACAGGAAGACTATACTCACTCAAGAGTATGAGCACTTTGACTCAAAGCCTGATGAGTCATTAACTGGTTTATATGACAGATTTGTCAAACTCTTGAATGATTTATCACTAGTCGACAAGGAATATGATCTTGAGGATTCAAATATTAAATTCCTGTTAGCTCTTCCTGAAAGTTGGGATTTGAAGGCCACCACTATAAGAGACAACTATAATCTTGAAGAAACAACTCTTGATGAAATTTATGGGATGCTCAAGACTCATGAACTTGAGATGGAACAAAGAAACAAGAGAAAAGGAAGAAAGTCAAGGACAGTCGCTCTTAAGGCTGAGGAGAAATTCCCCAAAGTAGCTGCCTCAAGGAAAGGCAAGGGAAAAGCTCTCATCATAAAGTCTGATACTGAATCATCAAGTTCTGATACCGATGATGACTCTGAAACTGAAAGCTTACCTGAGATGGATCCATGAAGAGATGATGAAGCTGTGTGCTCTTATTGTGAAAGGAATCACAAGGATTGCATACAGGAAATTCAGAAAGGGAAAGAAGTTTTCCAGGAAAGGTGCAAGTTCTGATAAGTAGAGTTTCATAAAATCTAAAGGCAAAGGAGGAAAGTCTGACAGAGGAGATTACACAAATGTCAAATGCTACAATTGTGGTGAGAAAGGCCACATATCTCCTGATTGCAAGAAAGTGAAGAGTGACAAAGGAAAGGCTCTTGTCACAAAGAAGAAAAGCTGGACAGACACTTCAGATTCTGAGAGTGAAGTGAACTATGCCTTGATGGCAAATGCTGATAGCAGTTCTGATGTTGCTGAGTTAAAGGTACCTCAAACTACTTATGCCTTTCATACTGATGATATTAATGAGTTGAGAAGATATCTTAAAACCATGTTTATTAGTTATAGAGATCAAACTTTAACATGTGAAAGATTAACTTCTGAAAATCTTGCTTATAAGAAGAGGAATGATAATTTAGAAAAAGAGTTAGTCATGTTCTATCAAACTCAGAAAGATAGAGATGATGCCTTTTATGTTAGGGATGAAATACTTGAAATAAATGAATCTCTAAAAACTGAGTTAGAAAAGGAAAAAGAGATTATCAGGACTTGGACTAACTCTGGCAGAACAACTCAGAATTTGTTAAGTAGTGGAAACTGGAAAGAAGGCTTAGGTTATGGAGATGATAAGAATGATAAAGGAACTGTAGAAATTGAGCCTGTAGTTGTTAAACAAAAGCCAAAGGTAAATCCTGTTAAGTTTATAGCTGTAAAGTCTGATATTGATAAATCAGAATTTAAAGAGAAATTAACTTCTGACAAACCAAAACAGGATAAGCCAACTGAAGTTAACATAGGCTTAATGACAAAGAAGCAGCTTAAGCATAAGCTGAAAGATGTTAAGAATGTAAACAAGGTAAATCCACCTAGGAAAAATAGGAATGGAAAGGAAGGTGTGAATAAAAGTAATGATTAAAATCCTGTTCCTAATGCTTCTAGAAAGAAATATTATAACTGTGGAATTTCTAACCATCTGGCTTCTTTTTGCAGGAAAAATAAGAACATAAACTCCTTACCTTCAAAGTCAGGAGTTAAGAGTCAGTCTGTTATATATAGACCACAAAATCCTTATTTTCATTGTGGTAGTTTATGGCATTCCATTTATACTTGTAAGGAATATCATAGTTTGTACTATGATTATTATCAAATAAAACCTTCTTTAAAGAAAGTTAGCATTGTTCCTTCTAGTGTAAGTTCTGATACAAAGTCTGATAGTGTAAATGCTGATAAGAAAAATGTTAACATAAACTCTGATGCTAAATCCGCTGCAAATGTTAACAAACTTAATAAGGCCAAAGGATCCAAGCAAGTCTGGGTCCTTAAAACTAATCACTAGTGGTCTTTGTGATTGCAGGGCAACAAGGAAAACATCCTATTTCTGGACAGTGGATGTTTAGGACATATGACTGGAAATAAAGCCCTGCTATCAGACTTTGTGGAGAAACCTGGCCCAAGTGTTTCTTATGGAGATGACAACATGGGAAAAACTTTGGGATATGGAAATATCAATCTGGGGAATGTCATCATTGAAAAAGTAGCTCTGGTCTCAGGACTTAAACACAATCTGCTCAGTGTTAGTCAAATCTGTGACAGAGGTTATCATGTGGATTTCTTTGAAGAACATTGTGAAGTTGTAAGGAAATCTACAGACAAAGTTGTTCTGAAAGGATACAGGCATGGTAACATTTATGAAGCCAAGCTTTCAACAAGTACTGATGGTTCTGCAATATATCTGTTAAGTAGAGCATCAATTAAAGAAAGCTGGAATTGGCACAAGAAAGTCTCTCATTTAAGTTTCAACAATATAAATGAACTTGTCAAGAAAGATCTTGTGAGAGGTTTGCCAAAATCAGTATTTGCTCCTGATGGTCTTTGTGATTCATGTCAAAAGGCAAAACAAAGAAAATCTTCATTCAAGAGCAAGACTGAATCTTCAATTCTTGAGCCTTATCACCTACTACATGTCGATCTATTTGGTCCAGTGAATGTCATGTCTATTGCAAAGAAAAAAATATGCTATGGTCATATTGGACGAGTTCAACAGATACAAATGGGTGTATTTCTTGCACACAAAAAGTGAAACTGCATCTATTTTGATTGATCATGTCAAGCAACTGGATAAATTGGTCAAAGATTTTGTGAAGATCATAAGAAGTGATAATGGCACTGAGTTCAAGAATTTGATCATGGAGGAGTTCTGCAAAGACCATGGAATAAAGCAGGAATTTTCTGCTTCTGGAACTCCACAGCAAAATGGAGTTGTTGAAAGAACTCTTATTGAAGCTGCACGAACTATGCTTGATGAAGCAAAGTTGTCAACCTACTTTTGGGCTGAAGCTGTGCAGACTGCTTGTTTTACTCAGAATGCAACACTCATTAACAAGCATGGCAAAACACCATATGGGATGGTGAAGAAAAAGAAGCAAAATCTGAAGTATTTTCATGTATTTGGATGCAAGTGTTTTGTTCTTAAGACTCATCCTGAACAACTATCCAAATTTGATCTAAAAGCTGATGAAGGAATTTTTGTTGGATATCCACTTTCCACAAAAGCATTCAGAGTCTATAATTTAAGAACAAGGGTTGTCATGGAATCTATCAATGTCTCTTTTGATGATAAGAAGATTACAGAATTTGAAGATTTCAATGATCATGATCAGCTGAGATTTGAGAATGAAGTTTTAAATTCTGATACTGTAAATCCTGATACTGCAAACTCTGATGAATTAAACTATGATGTTATTGAAACTGTGGTGACTACGCCAAAGGAAGATGCACCTGTGCAGGGGGAGCAAACTGAAGATACAACCACATTTCAAGAAGCATCAGAACCTACAACAGGCTCTTCAAGTTCTGATTCATCAAGTTCTGATGGGCCAAGTTCTGATAATTCTGGAAACTCAAGTGCTGATATTTTTGGAAACTCAAATTCTGAAGGATTCAACTTAGAGAGCATAATTTCAGGGGGAGAATCAGAAAATGTTGATGAAGACAACATGGATCATGGGGGAGCATCCAGTTCTAGAGAAAATCTTCCATCTGCAAGGAAGTGGACTAAAGCACATACACCTGACTTAATTATTAGAAATCCTGATGCAGGTGTCAGAACTAGAACAACTACATCAAATGAATGTCTTTATCACTCTTTTCTCTCTCAGACTGAACCAAAGAAAGTGGAAAAAGCTCTTCAAGATGCTGATTGGGTGCAAGCAATGCAGGAAGAGTTAAATAAATTTGAAAGAAACAAAGTCTGGACCCTAGTGCCAAGACCAAAGAACAGATCTGTTGTTGGTACAAAGCGGGTGTTCAAAAACAAAACTGATAGTGATGGCATAATTACAAGGAATAAAGCAAGGCTGGTTGCAAAATGATATTCTCAACATGAGGGAATTGATTATGATGAAACATTTGCACCAGTTGCTAAATTGGAAGCCATAAGGATATTTTTGGCTTATGCTACTCACAAAAAGTTTACAGTCTTTCAAATGGATGTGAAAAGTGCTTTTCTCAATGGAGAATTGGAAGAGGAAGTATATGTTGAACAACCTCCAGGTTTTGTAGATTCAAAATTTCCTAATCATGTCTACAGACTTGACAAAGCACTTTATGGCCTTAAGCAAGCTCCGAGAGCATGGTATGAGACACTAGCTCAGTTTCTTCTGGAAAGTGGATTTAACAGAGGGACTATTGACAAAACATTGTTTTATCTCAACCATGGAAATGACTTACTTTTGGTGCAGATATATGTTGATGATATCATTTTTGGTTCTACAAATGACAGACTTTGTAAAAAGTTTGCCAAACTGATGCAGTCAAGATATCAAATGAGTATGATGGGGGAACTTAGCTATTTTCTGGGCCTTCAAGTCAAGCAGAATGAAGAAGGCACTTTTATTTGTCAATCCAAGTACACCAGAAATTTGCTAAAGAAATTTGGAATGCAAGATTGTTCAAGTGCATCCACTCCCATGGCCACTGCAACAAAATTGGATAAGGATACTGGTACATCAGTAGATATTACTGATTATAGAGGTATGATTGGCTTATTACTCTATCTAACTGCAAGTAGACCTGATATCATGTATGCTACCTGTCTTTGTGTGAAATTTCAAGCAGATCCAAGAGAACCTCACTTAACAGTTGTGAAAAGAATTTTAAAGTACCTTAAGGGTACAGCTGATCTGGGATTGTGGTATCCTAGAGAATCAGACTTTAAGCTAATAGGTTAGTCAGATGCAGATTTTGCAGGATGCAAAATTGACAGGAAAAGCACAAGTGGAAGCTGCCAATTTCTTGGAGGCAGATTAGATTCTTGGTTTAGCAAGAAACATAAGTCAATTTCCACATCAACTGCAGGATCAGAATACATTGCTGCAGGAAGCTGTTGTGCACAGATTCTTTGTATGAAGAATCAGTTACTGGATTATGGGTTATAATTTTCTAAAATTCCTATTTACTGTGATAATCAAAGTGCTATTGCTATGACAGGTAATCTAGTTCAACACTCAATGATAAAGCACATCAGCATTAGATACCACTTCATAAGGGAACATGTGGATGAAGGTACAGTGGAATTGCATTTTGTTCCAACAGACCAACAACTAGCAGATATCTTCACAAAACCATTGTGTGAAGCTACTTTTACAAGATTGGTAAATGAACTTGGAATGATTTTAGGTTCTTTCTCTAAATCTGCTTAGTTTATGTTCTGATACATCAGATTTTATGATCAGTATTTACAGATATTACTATCTTTGTGTATTCTATGCTTAAATTGAAATTTGCTTAAGTGCTGATTGTTGTCTGATATGAATCTCTAAACTCTGATAGTGATATGCATGTCTCTGTGATTATTCAATCCAATGAGGATAATTGTGCTAGATGTTGAACTAATAGTCTTTAATATACTAAAAATCCCATGTTTGAAGTAATTGTTTATGTGAAAATCTTTTAACACAAGCAAATTCTGATATTGAGCTTAGTTAAGTTTACTTTGTGTATCTTATTACTAAGTCAAAAACTAGAATAATGCTTCTTATCTGTTAAGTTCTGATGTTAGTAAATCTGGTGGATGTACTAAGTGCTGATAAGCCTCACTTATCAAAAGAAAAAGAAAAGAAAAGATATAAAAATTAGGTATTCCTTTGAGATCTAGAGTAAAAATGTGGAAGGGAAGACCCAAGTGCATTGCCGGTATTAAGTTATATGCATTAGAAAAGCACAATAAATATTCTCTTGGTGACTTTTCACACTCTATGATTACTGGAGAAATACTCTAATAATAGCATAAATTCTGATAAGTAGTCGTGACTCACTTACACTGAGAAGCCACTGATGGAATTTCAAAAGATGCATAAAATGAGCACAAAACAGTTGAGGTGGACTCATGCATGAACTCATTCTATAGTAGACTTCAGAATAATGACAGATTTTGAGCAAAGTTCTTAGTTATGCCTTATTTCTAAGATGTACTGAAGTGAATCAGACTTTAATCTTTATCTGATATTTAACTTACTGCACACACATACACTCCATATGAATGATGAAAATTACTGTGGTGATAAATGTTATTTTAGATGAACAGGTTAAGTGTCAGTTGCATAAATTCTGAGGACAAGTTATGTTGGAAATTCTGATGATTAAGTTCTGAAGAAATGAAATCAGTATTTGTGTGAAGAATTACAGAAATAGACATTCACTTTTCGAGTTAAGGAGCCATGTTCTGATGACTGTTTAGTTCTGATATAAGTCTAAGTTCTGATATTAAATCCTGATTCTTTACTTGACTTATTTGTGGTTAAATCTGAAACAGTCATATTTAAAATCAGAATATGTTTGGGTGAGATATAAATAGTCAACATAATTTAGGTTAGTGGTACTCGTAAATGCATAGTAATTTTTACTTGTTTCGTGTGCTCATTAACTCCTGTTTTAAGCTTCCAATGGTTGTCATTATTACTCATCGGTCTAGGGAGATGAGGCTTTACTTCTTTTCGTTTCACATTCCATGCATCCCTTGGTCTTTCCTTGTCTATATAACTGACCAATAATCCTTCAGTAAAAATCAATTCTTTCTTCTCTCAAACAATGACTTAGTTTGGTTGCTTTTACTGCTATGGCTCAGACAAGGTGACTATCTGGAACAATGGAGTTCAAACTCATTATCCTTTAAACAACATTCCTTCTAATCTCTGGATTCAATTTCCAGAAATCATTAAAAATGACTTGTTGACTGTCCAAAGAAATCTTCATCTCCGTTCTCTTCGTCAGCAGGAGAGAATCATTTGTCTTGCTATTCTTTTTATTGAAGATAGGAAGAAGAATTAATTGCTATCCTCCTGTTTCTCTTCACTGTCAGCTTTGTTAGTCTTTTAGTCTAGGACTAAGGCTGTTGATGTTAGAGATTTTAGACTAGGGCAATCTTGTAATTTTCTGCATGTACTTTAAGTTTCATGAAATGTATTCGTTTGATATATTAATGAAATTTTACTTTATTGCAAGATTTTGTCTCTGAGTCGTTTCATATTCTGATGACCTTTTAAATTCTGATAGTAATCATATTTTGATGACCTTTTAAATTCTGATAATAATCAAGTTCTGATGCTGACGTGGCAGTATTTATTTACTTGGTTTATTTTGGTCATTACCTCAACGGTCATATTTTTTTTTGAATATTGGTTTATGAGAGATAAAGCAGTAATAATTATTTATTTAATGGGATTACTTGGTTAGTGGGAAGGTTTTTCTCCTTGAAAAACTGCATGTGATAAGTAATAATTGCTTATTTACCGTGCCCATTAATTTTTGCCTTAACTACTGCATGTTTGACAGGTGTAAAGGTCTGTTCCACTACATATTAACTGCTGTCACGTGGGGTGTCTAAGTAAAAGAAATAAAAGACTTTTAAATCTTTTATTTTCATTCTTATTCTACTCTTTCTCTTTTCTTATTCTCTCTCACATTTTCTGACAGTTTCTTTACAGACATTTTATCAAACACCTTACAGGCAATTTTATTTCTCACTTATTTCTCATGGCACCCAAGGATTTAATTATTGATGGAGCCAAGTTTGTACCAAACAACTATGCTGCAATCTTGAACAAGGCTGAAGCTCCATCAGATTTGCACTTTGTGTAAGATTTCTTAGCAAATAGTGAGATTGGGTATGCTTTGACCCAACCTCAAGCTATTTCAAGCCAACAAGTACTGACATTTTGGCGGACTGGGCATTTTGATGATGGTGGTGCTACTGGTACTCCAAGCATCGTATTTGAAGTAAATGATGTTGAGCATGTGGTTACTCCTAGAGCAGTTCGTAAAGCTCTTCACTTACCAGAAGGCTGTACATTCTCAACAGTGGAGGACCCTGTTCTACAGCAGCTCATGGCCAGTTTGGGCTATGAGAGCAGTTTGGGAAAGCTTGGTCAATTGAAAAGAGCAAATATCAGGAAGGAATGGAGCTTTTTCTTCGATTGTATCACAAAGGCATTCGCCAATAAGTGCTCCAACTTTGATGCCATTCCGATCATGAGTCAACAAATCAGGTATGCTCTTATTCATCACACTCACTTTGACTTTGCAAGTGCTGTGCTAGGTTTCATAGGGGATAGGATGACAGAGGATAGGAATGTGGTATACTTTGCTAGATTCTGTCAGCTTATATATTCTTTTTGTTGTGTCGATGAGCCCCAACCTACCACTAATTTAATTCCACCCTTTAATCTTGCAAAAAGGGATTTTAATGACTTGTTAAATGTTGACATGAAGAAACAGGCGGTTAGACCCTTACAGATACCTCAGTTGGTGAAACAGATACTGGTAAATGCTGATCCTCAAACCTACACATCTGTTTACCCTGATGTTCAACCCACCAACACATCCCAACCACCACAAAACCCATCAGACCATACCACATCTATCCAAACACCTTAACCTTCTCAACCTCAGCCTACTCAACCCTCAATCGGGACATATTTCAAACCATCACAGTCATCTCAACCTCAATCTTTAGCACATCCTGTGCAGCCTTCTTCTGCTGGAGCAACAACATCAAGATCTAAGAAAGTTTCACAATAGAAAAGAAGGAGGATCATCTTGAGAGATGAATCAGATGATGAGTCACAGGTTCAACCTACAGAACCTGTTGTTTCTGCAGCTGAGAAAGTCTCTTCTCAGAAAGATACAGAGACTGGGAGTTCTAAGTCCCTGAAAAGGCCTAGAACAATTAATTTTGATGATGCAGCTCCTACAGTCTCCTCAAAAGCTAAAAGATTTAAAACATTAGTAAAAAGGCCTGCAGATTCTGGTAAAGGAATGGAAGCAACAGCTAAGGAAGGGGGTCAGGAATCTCTGATCTCACAAGACCCTGTTGAAGCTCACAATTCTCCAAGTACTGATCCAGACCTTCATGCAACTCATCACTCTCCACTTCATGATCCAAAAATAACTCATATTCCCACACCTCCAGTATCTCCAGTACATGCTGATAACCAGGGGCTAAGTGATGAAATTGACATCCGTAACTTGGAAGTGCCTCAGGTTTTGTATCTAGAAGCTCCACCAACTCAAATCACTCCACCAACAACACCAATTCTAGATGCTGATTTTAATGAAGATATTCCTTCTACACCAATTCTGAATCTGGATGATGAAAATCAGAATTTAGGTGGGCATCAAGGTTTGGCATTGATCAGAACTTAGTTGGAGATCAGCACTTAGAGGATGATGTTGAAGTCTCAATAGCCTCTCATACTGTTCTTTTATCAGAGGATGCTAATGATGCTGATTCTATAAGTTCTGATGCTGCTAATATTGAACTTACTGATGAAGCTGCTGTCAATGTAGATGCTGATGCAGCTGGTCCATCAAGACATGCACCTCAAAAAACTGTTCATAAAGCTGAATTAGTCAAGAAGTTTGTTACAGGGGAAGCATTAGTACCTTGGAGTGAAAATCCTAGAGGAAGGGAGTGGACTAAGGAATGGAACAAAGTTACTTTTGTTCCTTCTTCAACTATACTTGCTGAGCACTTGGCAAAAGATGATGAGATGCTAGTCAATGATGATTTCAAGACACAGCTAAGAGTTACTGCACTCAGTACAGGACACCTTCAAGGTCAACAATCTGTAACTCAGGACAAGGTGGACAAAATTCAAGAATCTATCAATCAGCAAGATATGGTTGCCAAGCTGGACAAGAAAAGGTTTTTCAAACCTACTTTTGACAGAATTGAGTACATTGAGAAAACCCAAGAGAAGCAACAATCTCAGATTGATGAAATTTTGAAGAATCAAGCTTCTCATCAAAATCAACTCAATGAGATACAATCCTCAGTGGAATTGCTTCTCTCTCTTCTTTTACCTGCTGATGCCAAAAAGGGGGAGAAAGTAATTAAGTCCAAATGCAAAACTGTTAAGACACTGAAGGGAAAGGATGATGAAAAAGATGACCAGGGAAACTCTGAAATGGGTGGAGGTCATGGTCAAGGTAAAGGTCTTTCATAAAGCAAAGCTGGAACTACAAGTCGAAGAACAAGTTCTGATACTGGGAGAAAAATAAGTCCTGATACTGGTAAAGGGATAAGTTCTGATGAAAATCTAGAACTTGATGAGGAAATTTCAAGACAGTTATTTTTCTGAAAGAAAATCCAGGAATGGACTTTGAGAGTCTAAAGGAAGAAGAAGCTAGACTTAAGTTAGAAAAAGTCAACTCCAAATCTAAAGTTTTTGTTGGTGAAAAGAAACTTCCTAAGGCTAAAGGCATTGTGATAAAAGGAAGGACAAATCCTGAGGCAACCAAGGCCAAATCACAAATGGAGATAGATCCAAGGTCCAAGGGCAAGGAAAAAGTTGGTGAACCTGTAAGGGTTTATGTGCCATTTATGGATGAAGAAATATCTGATGAAGATGCTAGTCTTACTCTGATACAAAGGAAGATTTCTCAAACAACCTCTGACATGGCTCAAGTTGTTCAGAGTCAAGATATAGTAAGTTCTGATATGACAATGAAGCAAGCAACCTCTGACATAGCTCAAGTTGGCTTGATATCAGAAGATAAGGAAAGGGGAACCTCTGACATTGCTCACGTTAAACCTTCAAAGTTACTCCTACCAGAATTCACCAAAGCTAAACAGACTCAACCTTTGAAGACTGCAACAAGTGGTTTTGAAGTAAGAGTGGTTACAGGAAAAGAAGCAAGAGATAAATCTGGATTGGGTAGTGCTGATGAAAGAAGAATACAGAACACAACCAATGATCCAACTTCTTTAAGTGAACCAGGTGTTGGAGCAACTCCTGAAAGATTGAATCAGCTTGAATCTGTACATATGGTTTTCCATACCTTCTTGAAAGAACACATCTTGTTATATTTTATGACAGATGGAAGGGTATACCATATTAGGCAGAATGCTATACCACTGAAGTATTATGAGGAACTAGAACATGTTCAATTCTTACTTCAAGTGAAGAACAGATTAACATATAGTGCTGCAAATTATTTGAAGACTCAAATTCAGAGACAGAAGAAGCTTTATTCTGTAAAGTCTGACAGCACATACTGCCCAAGTATAGAGATCACAAGGGTGATATTGTCGAGATGAAGCCTAACTCTGCTAAGATTATAAGTACCTTTCTGGGTTATAAAGCTGTGGAATTCAATCTTGAGTCTGACAAGGCATATTTGATCAGACTAGATCAGGACATAAGAAAAGCTAGAATAAATGATCTCAGGGCTGTTATCTTTCAAATTGGTGAAGATAAAGTTGAATTGAAGAATGCTAAAAGGAGGATGGTTAATGAACTTGAATATGCTGAGAGATGTTTGTTAAAGAATTATCTCAGAACAACTCCTGATATCAAAGAGATCAGTAATTGAAGCCAAGTCAAAGATCTACAACTGATTAAATTATGACGTGTATACAGACTGAAGCTGTTATCAGAAGTTAAAGATGGTAAAGCTACAAGGACTATAAGTTGTAGTTATCTAGTCAAATTCTCATGCATTTGTACTTAATGTTTTTGACATCATCAAATATCTGTTAAACTTGTATATTATGCTAATTTACAAGTTGGGGGAGATTGTTAGATATATTTGATAATATCATGACTAATATAATTTGTGTTTAGTTTTCAGATTTTACTTAATAGGACAAATCAGTACTTAACTAGAAATCAACATTTATACTGAAGTCAGAACTTAAGTTGTTAGAACTTAAGTTATCAGGAGATATTTATCAGAAGATAATATCAGGACTTAAGGAGATTTTCAGATAAGGAAGGCGGCTGATTGAAAGCAAAGAAGATCAAGACAAACGCAAGAAGAGATATACATGAAGAAGGAATTCTATGAAGAATAGAATACTTGGAAGAAAAGATAACTAGTTGATATATTTTAGGAAGCATAATTATATTCCATATCAATTAGAGATTATCTTGTTACTGTGTAGTATATAAATACAGACATAGGGTTTACACTATATGTGTTATCATAATCGAAGTTATTATTTATTGTAACCCTAGCAGCTCTCGTGATAATTTGTTCATCACTGAGAGAGGACAGTTCCATATTATTACAGAGTTTAACAAAGCTTGTTTTCTGTTACTTGTATTCTTTAATTCGACTTGATTGTGATAAACACTGTATTCAACCCCCTTCTATAGTGTGTGTGACCTAACAAGCATACCATTTCCTTACTCTAAGAAGAGCAAGCTTCTCAATCTTCCTGCTTCAGATGAGGCGCTAATCCTTCATTGAATTGACATTTTGTTCTTTGATGCAGAACTGTCTGATAAGAGGATTTGAGCCTTGATTCTCCAGCAAGAAGTTGCTTCAAATTCCATAATGACATTCTTTTTCTGCATAGCTTGTTCCGTAATGAAAACCTTTGCTGTCATCTCCAAAGTTTATTGATGGAATAGCTTTTGTTGATCACATTTGATTATGAGGCTCTTTCTTTGATCATATGCCTTGAGTATGAATTACCAAGAATACATATGAATCAATTGACCTGATATGTCTTGCACTCATAAATGGATTAACAGTTCTTGGTACCCAACTTATCAGTTTGGGTCTAGTTGGATTAGAGATATTATTATAATCAGAGATAACAACAACTGCAACCTTATCATGCTAATTCTTATCTTTGACTGGCCATTTTCTCCATTTTAATACCCTTGACATATTATCTCTAGGCTAGGGGAAAATTGGTTCCAACCTTACATAAGGAGGACTAGCAGTCTTTGCCCTATTGTAATCCTAAACATGCATTTTCTATAATTAATGCAAGTGCTAAGAGATGCATTCATAGCATAAAAAAATACATGGCATTCATTCAGAAAAATTACACATAAGAATTAAGCAAGACAGGCATGATATGGAACAAATAGAATTAACAAATAAATCACTAATTCTATCTAGTCCAATCCTGTTGATAAATCTCATCTAGCTATCTCAATCCAATTATAAACTAACACATCTAAACAAACAGTTCAGATTAAATGGATAAATCACATTGTAATAGGATACAGAGCGTAAGCATAAACAAAGGTCTTATATGCTGGAAAACATATATCTCACTAAAGCAATTAATCATGTTCAACAAATATTCAAACACATATTTAAGATCATCTAAAGTAACATGCACAAGTTAAACATCAATCCTAGTTACCAGAAAAATAATCTAGTGAACTAGTTCAGCATTATCTATGTGTGATGCTATCATGCTTGTGCGGGTGTTAAACATTTAAGCACTATGATCTTATCATGCATTGAATATTGATAACACAATATTTTAGTGGTTCAAGAAATTGAAACCTGAGATATGTGAGTTGGATCATCTTCAGAGATTTCTATAAAAGCAAGATATTCATGATTCTCGTCATCTGATCCATCCCAACTCTTTCCCGTGCACTATAAGTTTTGACTGGCTGCTTCCCTAAGAAAACATTCCACCTTTGTCTCAACTCTTCAACTGAATCCCTACTCATTCTTGTTTGTCAAACTTCTTGTTCTGTTGTAGCAAAACCCCTAATAGTTACTTGACATATATGTCTTGTCATTACTGTAGCTATCAAATCTTGTATCTGTCCCATTCTCAGTCTTGTAATCACCCCTTGAACTGAATTTGTAAGAATCTCTGCTTCTGAATAGATAGGCTTGATCCTTGGATATAGCTTATGTACTTCTTGTGAATCTGATGCGACCAAACTTCCCTGACAAGTGAAACACTGCCCTGATGTCCAGTCCCTCAAGTACTTCTACCTGAGCTTCTTCTGATTCAGCTATCAGTAACTCTTACATTCTGTCCCTAGGTTCCAACCTTAATGCATGTAACTGAGATGTTTGTCTGTCCCCACTATTCTCTCTGACCTCCACAATTCCTGCATCTTTGATCTCATTGATTTCCTGATAAATGTAGCATTGGTACAAACCACTGTGTGACTGTATAATCTGGAATAATAGAGTTGTCTTAAAATCTCCGAGAAAAATTGTACCCGTAGAAATTTCATTCAATTCCTGCGTCTGAAAACCCAGTGGTATCCTATGGAGTAAGCCTTTGAGGATGTTCCACAATTTTTGTCTTTAGGTCTTGAAATCAGTTCCATTGGAGTAAGAAAACCATTATCTATAATTTCTGTATTCGGGAATTTTCCATCTGAATAGAACATGGTCTTCGTTTTCTTCAAAAGATTAAAATCCACTTTAAAAGCCCGGAGGAATCCTGAGTCTGCCAATCCGTTCAATACCCTTAATTTAATATTTAAGAGAAATTTAAATTTCCAGTATTTTTAATTTTCTTAGAAAAATAAATTAATCAAAATTAAATATTTACATAAAATCTAATTTTTAAGAATTTCAAATTTTCTTAAAAATTAAATAAAATGTAAATTATTATTTAAGAAAAATTTAAATTTAAGAAATTTAAATTTTAGAGAAAAATAAATAAATCAAAAATAATTAATAAGGGGTTACAGAATAAAAGACAACTCGTCTGTGGCGACAGGTTTTTACTCTGTGCGCCGACCTTTCCTCTATGGCGACTAGAACAGGTCACAACAGAGTTGAGTTTACTTATTTTTATATCCTCCTGTGGCGATCCCTTCTATGGCGATCAGGGTATTCAAGCTTTTGTGGCGACCAGTCTGTTTCTGCGTCTGTAGCGACCTCGGCAGAAAACGCGTAAAAGAATTGTTTTGTTAATTCTGCGCGCGTGGCTTCCCAGACAGCAAATTCAACTGCCAAGTCCGATCAGGCGCGTGAAGTACAGTAAAGGTCCGCCTCTTCTTTTGTTAAATAGCTGTTAAAACCGGACTGCGCGTGTACTTCCAACATCCGCAAAATGTTGTGCGTGAATCAGTCAAGGCTGAGCAGTACTGAAGCTTCCTTTAATTAGCTTCCAGAAGTTTCCTTTTTATTTTTTTGGCGCGTGACACCTTAGCCAAATAAGGTGCCAATTTGAACTTTATCAAAACAACAACACAAATGACAGCTCCGAGGAAAGAAAAATGGCAGCAAAAAAATTCAATATTCTGAGAGAGAAAAAATGGCAGCCAAATTGATTTAAATTAATAATTTTTTATTTACTAAAATTTAAATAATAAATTAATTTAATCAAATTTACAAAATAAATTCATTTAAATCAAGTTCATATAAACTTATTTAAATTAAATTTATAAAATAAATTTGTTAAATCAAATTTACAAAATAAATTTATGTAAATGCAAATTACTAAAATAAATTAATTTAAGTATCCTAATTTTTGTATCAATCAGTGGCTCTGATACCAATTGTTAGGTCCCGAATTATCGTAGAAGGGGGGGTTGAATACGATAATCACTAAATTAAAAATTCTTTTGAATCTTTAGCGGATAAAATATTTAGTGCTCGGTTAGTGGTTTCGTGTTCTTGAGAGGAATAATGTTTGGTACGATAAAAATGAGGAACACAAGATATTCGGGGAAATATATATATATTCGTATATAAATCCTCGAGGGTGTTGATACACTCCGGTAAATAAATTAACCGGCTACAATCTAAGAACAACAAAGTTCCTAGCTACTACAAAGATTTACAAATCAAATCCTATACAATAATTTAGCTTTTGTTTGTACTAGGATTTAATTATCGGGTAAAGATTATAATGCCCCTAAGAATATATAAGAGTTAAATCGGGCATTATAACGTTACTCCGGTGAGAAGTTAAACGGATAAACAAATAGGTTGAGCTTCTATGTAAATCAATGCTGCCATTTCACTTCTCTTTTTGGGAGAGAAGATGAACTGAAAATAATTCAGAATGAATGGCTGAATCTCTTCTGCTGCAATTGTGTAGACTTTATCCAATAATTTGTGTGGCTGAGAATTGATAGCTTCTGTGGCGACAGGTACAAGAGTGGATTTGTGTGGCGACAGGGAGATGCAAGTCTTGTTCTGTGACGACAAGGCTGATCCAGGAGAGTTGTGTGGCGACACTTTATTTACTAGTACAGGTACATGTACTTAGTTGTTTTTTTAAACAAAACAAAAAAACAAAACCACCTGTGTGGAGACAAGTACTAATACTAGTACTGAGCTAAACTTAACAAATAACAATAAACATGTACACGTTTGTGGTTTTATTCTTTTTTTTTTATTTTCTTTTCCTTTTCCATTTTCTTTTTCTTTTCCATTTTCTTTTTATTTTCTTTTTCTTTTCCTTATCCTTTTTTTGTTTTTTCTTTTTCTTTTTGTTTTTTTTAAGTTTAAATTGTAATTAAATTAATTTATAAAATAAACTTAAATATAACTTATATAAATAAACTAATTTAGATTTATAAAATAAACTTATTTAAAGTTTATAAGATAAATCATTTTAAGTTTATTAAATAAATTATATTAAAGTCCATTAAATAATTTATTTAATTTAACAATTAAACTTTGAGCTTCACCAGTCCTTTAAGCTGTTTAGCTGTATACCCCGCGCACATCTTCTCGTACTTTAACATATAAATGTTCAATCCAAGTACGTTCCTCAACTTAATAATTCTTCTATAAATAATACTTAGATTCCTTTCATGAGCTGTTGACGCCTAGTGCAACTGGTCTGGTTCGCAGATGACTAACCCTGATTCAGGTCTTCGTATTATAGCCTTGATTACATTGTTAAGCTTGCCTCAACTTTATTGCTTCGAACACTGACTGCCAATAAATAATTGTACTTTCACTGAAATCCTTTATGGTACTTTAGACAACATCTTTATTAACCTCTGTCTATACCCTGTCTTCAATTCTTCAGATTCCTATGCTTCACACACTGTCTATCTTCAATCAATGCCAATACACTGAAATCTTCCGGTAGCACTTGTATACTGAATCTTCAACATTTCTGAAACCCTGAAAGTCTTTAACATTTGTTCTTCACTGAGGCATGATCATATTAAGGAACTTCTTTCAGTGACCTGTAGACAGACTTCAGACTTTCTTCTAATCTTCTGATTCTTTGTATTTGCCTTGTCTTCATTCTTCCTGATTTCTTGTGTAGACGTAGTATTATTAACCTGTCCTGTTCTAGTATTGTTATTATGTTGAGTTATCACGTAACTGTTCATACAGCTACGTAGTCTCACCAACAAATTTCAGATATGTGCTTTCCATAATCTTCTTTTGATTAGTCACATAAACTTTGTAGGCTGTTCTTTCCAGTGAATATCCCAGAAAATTGCTTCAAAGACCTTTGAGTCAAATTTTCCCACATATTCAGAATTGTCTTTCAAAATATAACACTTGCTTCTAAACACATGAAGATGCTTTACAGTAGGCTTTCTCTTGGACATGATTGAGTAGGGTGACTTGCCATGTGCCTTATTAATGAGATATCTGTTTTGGGTATAACATGCAGTGTTGACAGACTCTTCCCAGAAACTTGTTGGCAACTTGGCATCTTGCAGTATTGTTCTAGCAGCTTCAACCAATATTCTGTTCTTTCTTTCAACTACTCCATTTTGTTGAGGTGTCCTGGCAGCTGAGAATTCTTGAATATTGCCTTTGCCTTCGCAGAATTCACTTAATGTAGCATTTCTGAATTCTGTTCCATTGTCACTTCTCAGTCTTTTCACACAATTGAAATCTTCAGCTGCTTTTCTATCTTCTTGATGTGCTCAATTATGATATGTGGAGTTTCATCTTTAGAGTACATGAACTCTACCCAAGTGTATCTTGAGAAATCATCCACCATCACAAGTGCATATCTGTTCCTTGAGATTGATAAGACATTTACTGGTCCTAACAAGTCCATGTGAATAAGTTACAAGGGTGCACTAATAGAATTCACAGTTTTTGAATTATGACTAGATCTTTTCATCTTTCCTTTCCGACAAGCTTCACAGACTTCAACTTGAGCAAACTCCAGCTTGGGCATGTCTCTTACTAACTCCTTTTTGACTAAGTTATTAATTGCCTTGAAATTCAAGTGAGATAACTTCTTGTGTGATAGCTTGCTTTGTTCTGCCTTGGGGTAGAAGCAACTAATACCATCCTTATTTGTTGAGTCCAAATCTACAATAAACAAGCTTCCTTTCCTTGCTCCTTTCAGAGCAATTTCACCAGTTTTCTTGCTGATAAAGGTGCATTCTTCTTTGTTGAATAAAACTTCAAAGCCTTTGTCTGCAAATTGGCTAACACTGAGAAGATTCACCTCAAGACCAGCTACTAGTGCTACATCATCAATGACAATATTTTCAGAAACAATCTTGTCATATCCCATTGTGAATCCTTTGTTGTTGTCTCCAAAGGTCACCAATGTGCCAGCTTTTTCCTCGAACTGTGATAGCAGGGCCTTATCATCTGTCATATATCTGGAACATCCACCGTCCATGATCCATATGCCTTTCTTCACTTTGCCCTGCACACAATGAGATTCAGGTTTGTTTAGTAACCCAAGCAGTGTTGGGTACTTTCTTCTTGTTAACTGATTTAGCAGAAGTAGAGTGATTTGTTTCAGATAAAATAGAGTTCAATGATTGTTGTACATTTTCCCTTTCGGATGTAAACTCAATTTGTGTTTCTTTTAGGTCTACTCTCAGTTTGTGACAATTCTTTATCGTTTTCAAGTTGCAAGGGATGCAATCAAACTTATCACAGAATGAGTAGGGATCATCTAAATCTGCTTCATTATATTTGCAAGTTCCTTCAGTTGGCTTACTAACACCCTTTTTAAAAAGATGAGTTAGATGATTTGTAGAACTGCATATTCCACACTTCTTTCCAGGAATATTTGCAACATAGTTCAGATTATTGCTTTTATTTTTCCCAATGCTTCTACTTCTATTTTTCTTCTTCTTACTTGCATCTTTAATCTTGGTTTCTTTGACAGGAGTCTTGGTACTTTGGTTGTGCATAAGATTTTCTTCAGCCTTGGAAGATTAAATTGAATCTGCATTCTTCTTTTCATTATCCTCATCTGCAATTTCTTGCTTGATAATCAATTCTTCTTCACTGAAGTTTACCTCACAAGTCTTAAATACTGGCGACCCAACATTTTTTAGCATTGCTGGAATATTTTCACTCTTTGTTGCTTTTTCTCTGTCAGCAGTGTTTTTCTTGCTTTTTAAGGTATTATAATCAAGACCAATGGAAATGTTTGCACGTGGTTTGTTTTTCTCATGGTACTGACCAACCAATTCAGATGCATTCTTGAAGGACTTCAACTTTACTTCACTTTTCTCCAGTTTTTCTCTTAGCACACCCTCAATCTCATTTGCACACTTGAGCTTGTTTTTCAGATAGCCATTTTCTTGTTTCAAGGCTTCAAGCTCCACTATCAACAATTCAGCTTCTTGTTTTTCACTTTCAAGCTTCTCATTTAACTTTGTTAATCTGCTAACTTCTTCATTAGCAGCAACCATGCTTGTATGAATGTGAAACATTTCTATGCTCATTTTTTCAACAGTTTCCTTATATTGATTCTCATTTAAATCAGTGGAGGTAAGAGTTGGTACCTGTGATTTAAATGAAGATGATTCTCTTTGCTCCAAGGCCATGAGTACATAGTTTCCAAGTTCTTCATCTTCATCATTTTCAGAATCATCCCAACTTTTACCTTCTGTAATATAAGCTTTGCTTTGCTATTTCTTCAGAAGAGCTTCATACTTTGCTTCAAGTTCAAGATAAGCCTTATCTTTCTTTGCCTTTTTAGGTTTCCTGCATTCTGCAGCAAAGTGGCCTAGTTCATCACAACTGAAGCACCTTATATTAGATCTGTCAACAGATCCAGTTTTGTAACCACTTTTGCTATCAGAATTGTACTTCCCTTTCTCTTTCCAGATGTTGTCTTTGTTAAAAGACTGTCCTTTACTTTTGAAGTATCTTGGCTTCCTTACTCTAATGTTAGAGAATTTTCTAGCCAGATAGGACATTGACTAATCTAGCTCATCCAGTTCTTCAAGAATGTAGAACCCATCCTTTTCTAATTCTAGTATGACTTGCTCCTGTGAATTAATTGTTCTATGCTCACTTGTTGAGGCAACTGAGGTATGAGATCTGGGTTCATCATTGGATGTTTGGCCTTCATTTACTATTAAAAGACTTGAACCATCTACAACATGTCCTTTTCCAGATCTCAATGATTGCCTTTGAATCATCTCTAGTTCATAGGTTTTGAGAATTCCATATAGAACTTCCAGAGTTATCTTGCTCAAGTCTCTCCCTTCCCTGATTGCTGAGATTTTCTGTTCCAAATGATCAGGAAGAGTAAGCAAGAACTTTAGATTCACCTCTTCAGCTTCATAGTACTTGTCATAAAGCTGCAAGTCATTTATCAGTTTATTAAATCTTTCAAACACTTCAGTAATGCTTTCCTTGGGCTTAGCCATAAAACCCTCATACTGTGAAATCAGTATTCTTCTTTGATTAGATCTAACTTCCTCAGTTCCTTCACAGAGTATTTCAATCTTCTCCCATATTTTCTTAGCAGTGTCACAGTTGACAATGTTGTTTTACATCACATTATCAAGTGACTCAATCAATATCCATTGTAAGCTGCTGTCCAGGGAGACTTTCTCCTTTTCAGGGTCAGAATACTCAGCTAGATCTTTAGGAGCATAATGAGCTGGTATGACCATGTCTCCATCTGCAGATTCCTAAATTCTTACCATAGGAGTGAAGGGTCCATTCTTGAGAATCTGAACATAGAGTGGATTGGCCATCGTGATAAACAACATCATTTACTTTTTCCAAAGAGTGTAGTTAGCTTTGTCAAAGGTAGGGACTTTGATGCTACTGATTTTCTGTGTATTTATTCTTCCAAGATCTTGAATCTGTTTTCTTTCAGATTTTGCTCTGATACCACTTGTTAGATAATGAATCACACACAGAGGGGAGTGGTGAATGTGTTTTTCTGATTTTAGGCTTTTCTTGAAAGATAACGGTTGAACAAAGTAAATTAAATCTTGTATAAAAAAGTGTTCATGCAGAAATTAAACTTGCACAAAATAAAGAACACAGATCTTCAAAACTCACTTAAATTTTGTATTAAAAATTAAGATGCTTTGCTATAAAATTTCTAAGCTCTTCGAAGTTAAAGAGCTCAGCTTCTTCTTGAGAGTGTTACAAGAATTTTGATCTAAATTGTTACTATTAACTAGAGGACCAGTGTTAACTTTATAGCTCAGTTAACTGCTGATTTAAACAGTGGATAATAAACATGCTATTAGCTTTTCTAAACTGTCACTTATCATTTCTATTTATAGAAAAGCAAATCTTCCATTTTTGGCTTAGCATATCTTTAGCATCCCGTGTTTACTTTAATCTTCCTCTGTCAGTTAATCTTTGCCATTGATCTTGCACACTCTTCAATCTGCTTTTTGTAGACTTATCAATCCAGCTGCTGGATTATTTGTTGATTGTTTATTTTGAATATTAAACTGATCTGCAATTCTGTACTTTGAGACTGTACTTCAAGATCTCCAGTTTAATTTATTTGAACACTTGATATCTCGATAAGTATAAAGGCTTATCGAGATCTCTAGTACTCCATAATGAGTTTGGCTTGTAGAGGTCTTCAGCTCATCGAGATCTCTAGTCTTCATAACTTCACTTGACTTGTAGATATCTCTGAGTTCTCGAATGGATATAGACTTGTCGATAAATCTGAGTTCTCTAGTGAAGGAATGACTTGTCGATATCTTTTTGAGTTCTCGAGTAGTTTTCTTGACTTCTCTACTCCCGGTGGATATTGCTTTCCGTTGAGTTGATATTGCTCATCCGTCGAGTAGATGTATAGCTTATCCGTCGAGTAGATATTGCTCATCCGTAAAGTAGATATTATTCATCCATTGAGTGGATATATAGCTCATCCGTCGAGTAGATATTGCTTATCCGTCGGTACTCTCTGGAGTTTGAATGACTTCTCGATAAGTCATTCTGGAGTTCTCGAATGACTGCTCTATAACATTAAATCTGTAACTTGTAGAGATCTTGACTTATAACATTTTTCTCCAAACAGATATATTCAACTCCAAGCTTCTTCAAAATTCTTCTGAGGCATGATCTTCTTGTTCTTCTTTCAGATAGAATCCTTAGGCTTGATACTGTTTTAGGAAAAAGACTCCAGTTTGCTCCTTTGCATTTTTACAGACTTTAAGTGTTACAAGTAATACAATTTTAGATAACAATACAACTAACTTAGGGTTGTCCCCAAGCTTAACTGATTACTGAAAATAACTATTCATTAATCTTCCATTCAGATCATAGATGTTAATGACATTGTTAGCTCCAGTAATATTTGACATCATCTATTATATATTACAATAGCACTAGATCATGATTCGTAGAAACACGTACCACAACACGAGTACTCCAATAAAAAAGCAATATTCCTGCCTGTGGCAAAAGTTGTATAATAAATATTTCATATAATACATGGTTCTACACTGGACATTCCGTCGTGGTCACTTACGCATTCATCTATTCAAAAATATTTTTCATAAGAAATCGAATAAATCGATGTCCTTAAATGCTCAACTCCCTATTTCACATGGTCCGGAGTATTCTCAACAACTGATTACGAGATAACTAGCATGATTAGTTATTTGCTAAATATAACAATCAAGTTCCACTGTATAAAATATATTTGGATAAAATAGTTATTCACTATTTATCAAAAATAGGAAATAACATTCTAGTAGAACAATTACTAGAATAATCTGGATTCGATAATTTCATGAGTATTTGGATATATTGTATCGAAAGAATTTGCTTAACAGTAATATCATGAATATGTAAACATTCATCTATTCTGAAATTGGAATAGGACAGGGGTACTTTCCTGGTAAACAAAACTGATATAGCCTTGTCTACGACCTGATTGCTTTCCTAACCTTGACTCTATAAATCAAACGCACTTATTTAATAAACCAGACAAAACTCGAATGACGTCTATACGTCTCAGCCTCTACCAGATCGTTTATTTAAACATGACATTGAAAGTTGTAAACAGATAGCATGCATATCCCGTAGCACGTAATCATGTTATTCATATAACACGTAGGTCAGATTGTCAAAAGATAGGTCCTGATGTTTTTAAACTGTAATCGAGTCAAAATATGAATTTTTGATTATTATTCGACTCAAAACGACCCGCAAAACAAATGACCTTTCGATACAAAGAAATTTAGGTCTCGAAAGTATTTTTATTGGAAGCAGAATATTTTTCTGAGTCTAGACGTGTCTGGTTCGTATTAAACGGATGAACGATCTATTTATTATGAAAAAATAAGAATAAATCAATTAATAATAATACTAATTGATTAATAAATACCTTTAAATATTTTTAAAAGCTCACAATAATTTTTAGAAATTATTTGGCTTAATTATATATAATTATATTTCATTTGACTATTTTATAAATCAAATTAATTGATTAAACAAATTAATCCATTATATAAATCATAAATTATTAAATAAAATAGATTATAAATAAATAAATCAAATTTGGATTTTTGAAAATAATGATAAAAACTTTTTCTAGATTTAAAACAATTCAGTTAATTATTAAAAATAATTAACCAAATTATTTTTGAATTAAAAATGAAATTTAGAATTTAAAATAGAATTAAGATTTATTTTCAAATAAAAATATGTTTCTACAGATTTTAAAAGCTGATTTGGGAAAAAGAAGATCAAAACCGGATATGAGATAAAAAGAAAACAGGTTGCCAAGAACAACCCGGGTTGTTCCCGGGTTGTTCTTGGGAATCTGGAAAACCCAAAAACCGGTAAGGTTTTCCGGCGACCTCGGAAAATTCTGGCAAGCCCCGTTTTGGCTTAAAAACACACCGTTTGATATGTTTTTTGATTATAATCAGTTCTAAATTAATCCAGTAATCCAAATCAAACCAGAATCAACACAAAAAACCCCTAGATTCTTAAATCCGGCCAAAATCAAACCAAAATCGACGAACCTCGTTGGGAAACTTCGAACCTTCTTGTTTCTTAACCAAATTCAACATTTTTTATACCAAATTAAAGCCTGTAATCTATATAATCTATTCATGTAATCAAGAACACTCACAAACTTAAGAATAATCTGAAAAATCGAATTAAAAATTGAACAAAACCCAAAACTCAATTTTATACAAAACCGAATCAAAACTATGAAATTTATATATGAAATTGATCCTTATCACCTCATGAATCATAATCTAGCATCAAAATCAATTAACAATAAACAAAATTCAAAAATCAAAATTCGAAGCATATGAATAAAATCGAATTTGAGAATTAATCGACCTTATACGATGATTTTGGTATGAATACGACCGTCTTGTCGAGAGTTTCAATACGGTGCTAAGATCACAGTCAACAGATTGATGGTTGGATCGGAAGGTTGAAATCTTTGAAATGGAATTTTGAAAATAAAAATAAATAGGTTAAACGAAAGAAAATTGATTATATCTGTTTGTTTCCAATCTGTATAGACTGGTACAGATGACTACGAGACATATTTATATTTACATAAACGGTCATGATAAATCAAAAACGGTACCTTTTGTTCGTATAATTTAAAATCACAAGCCCGAATATAAAAATTTACGGGGAAATGCCGTTAAAATATAATTTATAAATAATAACAATATATATATATATATATCAAAATCCCCAAAAATTACTTACATTTCAAAAATACGAAAACACTAACTCTTTGAAGAGACTTGATTTTATAAAAATACAAATACAAATTTTGTGGGCTTTTACGTCCGGGTCGGGTCTCGGTACGATAATTTTTACGAAACCAAAATACTATCTAAATTTAAAATAAACCCCGAAAACAAATATAATATATGTCAATGCACACAAAACGAGTTCTAGCACGTAACACGGAACAAACATAATTCGAAACGCATCCATATTGCGTATCGATTCATATAATTGCATTTAAACATGTAAGAAATATTCGAAAAATATCTAGTCCTTGTAGGACTCCAATTAACATCTAATATACATTAAATCATGGAAATAAACATTTTAGCTTGATTAAACAGATAATGTTTATTGTATATATCACAAAAATATGTACAAAAATTTCCTGGATATTACATCTTCCCCCCCCCCAACAGGATTCTATCCTCATAATCTACTTAGGAAAACAAATGAGGATACTTGGCTAGTATTTCGCTTTCTAACTCCCCGGTCGACTCTTCAACCTTGAGACTCCTCCACAACACTCGCACTAAGGACACAGACTTATTCTTAAACACTTTTTCCTGCCGGTCTAGAATCTGCACTGGTCGCTCTACAAAGGATAAATCTGGCTGGATCACTATTGGCTCGTACTATATCACATGATTGGAATTAGGCAAATAATGCTTTAACATAGAACACATTGTGGATATGTTGCAGGTGTGGTGGTAAGGCTAGCTTGTAAGTGACCTTTCCCACATGCCTCAAAATCTCAAAAGGGCCAACATAACGAGGACTCATCTTTCCTTTTTTCCAAATCTGGTTAAACCTTTCCAATGTGAAATCTTTGGTAGCACTGTTTCTCCCACTTCAAACTCCATATCTTTTCTGGAAAGATCAGCATATTTATGTTGACGATCTTGAGCTTCCACTAATCTCTTCCAAATGAGTTCCACTTTCTTTTTTGTCTGTTGGATCAATTCTGGACCCAAAATCTTCCTTTCACCAACTTCATCCCAACAGATTGGAGATCTACATCTTCTGCCGTACAAAGCTTCGCATGGTGGCATACCAATACTCGCATGATAACTGTTATTGTGGGAAAATTCAACCAAAGGTAAATGTTCATTCCAACTTCCTTCAAAATCTATAGCACATACTCTTAACATGTCCTCAATAGTTTGAATTGTCCTTTCACTTTGGCCATCTGTCTGCGGATGATACGCGGTACTCATATTCAACTTCGTTCCTTGACAATCTTGAAAACTTTTTCAAAACCTTGAATTAAATCGAGGGTCTCTATCTGAAACTATAGATTTTGGAACTCCATGTCGAACTATAATTTCTTTTAGATACAGCTAAACCATTTTATCCAATGAGAATCTCATTGATAGGAAGGAAATGTGCTGACTTAGTCAATCTGTCAATAATAACCCAAATAGCATCATAATTTGCCTTGGTCCTCGGTAATCCAACTACAAAATCCATTGCAAGCTGTTCCCACTTCCATTCTAAAGTGTCCAATGGCTGTATCAATCCACTGGGCCTTTTATGTTCCTCTTTAACTCTTTGGCAAGTGTAACACTTATTCAGACATTCGGCAATTTATTTCTTTATACTCGGCCACCAAAAGTTTTCTCTTAAGCCTCTATACATCTACGTACTTCCCAGATGAATTGACTATCTAAAGTTGTGAGCATCTCTTAGAATTTCATCTTTCGGTTCATTCACATTAAGTATTCATATTCTGGAAGAAAATCTTAGGATTCCTTTATCATCCTTTTGACTTCCTATCTCTTCTCCTGTTAACTCCTCTTGTTCATGGCTCATCACTTCTTCATGACATCTTCTTATTTTCTTCAATAATTCTGGTTAAAAAGATATAGCATACAATATATCTATAGTCATACTTGAAATATTGACTAATATTTTAAGCTTCTCAAATTCCTTGATCAATTCATCAGATGAAGTGATCAAGTTTAACCTTTCTTTTCTTCTTAAAGCGTCTGCCACCATATTTGCTTTTCCTGGATGAAAGTTAATTGCACAATCATAGTCCTTGATCAATTCTAACCATCTTCTCTACCTCATGTTCAGTTCCTTCTGGGTAAATATATACTTCAAACACTTGTGGTCCGTGTAGATTTCACACTTTTCTCCGTAAAGATAATGTCTCCGTATCTTTAATGCAAACATTATAGCTTCCAGTAACAGATCATGGGTTAGATATTTCTGTTTATGTGGTTTCAATTGTCTTGAAGTGTAGGCTATCACTTTATCATGTTGCATCAAAACACATCCTAAACCTTTTTGTGAAGCGTCTCTGTAGATAACAAAGTTTCTTTGATCATTTGGTAAGACTAGTATCGGTGCTGATACTAATTTTTTCTTTAATTCCTGGAAACTCTCCCCGCACTCCTCAATCCATTCAAATTTCCGATTCTTTCGAGTGAGCTTTGTCAGTGGTGTAGCTATCTTCGCAAAATCTTGCACAAATCTTCTATAGTAACCTGCTAATCCCATAAAGCTTCTTACTTCTGTTGGTGTTTTCGGTTTCTCCCAATTAATTATAACTTCAATATTTGATAAATTTACCTTCACTCCTTCATTCCTAATAACATGTCCAAGAAATTGTACTTCTCGTAACCAAAACTCACACTTTGAAAACTTTGCGTATAATTTCTTCTGTCGCAGTATCTCTAAAACTATCCTTAGATGTTCAACATGTTCTTCTTATGTCTTTGAGTATAGCAAAATGCCATCTATGAATACAATCACAAATTTGTCCAAATACTTCTTGAATACTCGATTCATGAAATTCATAAAAGTTGTTGGTGTGTTTGTTAATCCAAATGGCATTACTAAAAACTCATAATGTCCATATCTAGTTCTGAATGCTATTTTTGGAATATTTTCTGACTTGATCTTCAGTTGATGATATCCATATCTTAAGTCGATTTTAGAAAATCATACAACACCCTTCAGTTGGTCAAACAAATCATCGGTCCTTGGTAACGGATACTAATTCTTAATAGTCAACTTATTCAATTCTCGGTAGTCAATACACAGTCACATACTTTCATCTTTCTTCTTAATAAACAACATTGGTGCCCCCAATGGTGATACACTTGGTCTTATAACTCCTTTCTCCAAAAGATCTTAAAATTGGATTGCTAATTCTTTCACCTCAACCGGGGCCATACGATATGAAGCTTTGGAAACTGGTTTTGTCCCTGGTGCCAAATCAATAGCAAACTCAATCTCTCTATCGGGAGGTAATCCTGGAAGATCATCCGGAAAAATATCTAGAAACTTATTAACTACTGGAATCACTTCCTGTGCTGGAACCTCCTTTCTAGTATATATCACATTGGCCAAATATGCTTCGCAATTCTGACGTAATAACTTCTTCGCTTGAGCTACCGTTAAAAACTTCTTTTCCTGTTTATTTCCTCAAAATAACACCCTCTTCTTTTTATCCAATGTTTAAAGTTTCACTTTTCTATTCTTATAATTAATCTGGGCGTTATTTTCTGACAACCAATCCATTCCTTAGATAACATCACTCTCCCAACTTAAAAGGTATCAAGTTGGCATAACCTCCTATCTCAATATCACACTTTGGACACACTTGATCAATGGGAACTTGGTTCTTATTAGCTAATTATATCATTAATACTTTGTCTTATAATTCAACTTCATAATGCAGTTTATCAACAAAATCCTCAGAAATAGATGATCTTGTAGCTCCAGAATCAATAAAAACTTTAGCATCTATGGAGTTTAATGGAAGCGTACCTGCAACCACATCAGAGCTCTGAACAACATCTTTCATAGACATGTTGAATGTTCTGGCTTTGGGTTGAGATGGTGGTCCTTCAATCCTGGGCACACCCTGAGATAAAGAACCCGCAAGTCTTGGCATGTTACCCTTCACGCCTTGTGTTGGGAAATTTCTGGAGATATTCCCTAGCTTCCCACACTTGAAACAAACAACTACTGGTTTCTTAGTTGAAACCGGATTCTGACACGTATTGGCAAAATGTCCTTTCATGCCACACTTGAAACACAACACACTAGTATTATGGTTCCCAGAGTGTTTTCCTCCACAAATCTTGTAATATGGCACTGGAGCAGAATTAAACCTTTGCCGATTCTGATTTCTAAATTAATTATTCTGACCTCTCCCAACTGGTGGTCTTCTAAATCCCAAACTCCTGTTCTGCTAAAATTCTAGCCTTCTATTGAAACGGCCCTGAAAGTTACTCTGCCGGTGTCCTCCTTCTAAGGTTTCTATATTCCTTTTTTTTATGTCCCTGTCCCGACGTATCAATCCCGCTTTCAATAACCATAACATTCTGAACAACCTCAACATAAGAAGTTAACTCAAATATAGCCACCCTATTCTGAATCCAAGATTTTAATCCTTGTTGAAACCTTTTTGCACGCTTTTCATCTGAATCGACTTAATTCAAAACAAACCTTTCCAATTCCGTAAACTTGGCCTCATAATCAGCGATACTCAGATTATCTTGTGTCAAACTCAAAAACTTGATCTCTATTTATTTTTTCATATAACTTCGGAAATACTTCTGTAAAAATAACTCCGTAAACCTATCCCAAGTCACAAATCCATCTCTTTCCAATACTCGCTTAGACTCCCACCAATAGTTTGCCTCACCCTTCCAAAAGTAACTGGAAAATTTAATCTTTTGCTCAATACTTACTCTGACTAAATCAAAAGCATTCTCAATCTTTTTAAGCCATGCATTGGCTTCCACTGGGTCAACAGTTCCCTTAAACTCGGGTGGATTAATAGCTTAAAAACTATTAAAAGTCACCGTAGGGGAGCTGCTGGTTGTTGTTGTTGCTGCTGTGTAAGATGCAACACATGTTACTGCATCAGTCCCAATATTTGGACAATTGATGGATCCGTACTACTCTAGGTACGGCCTCTTCCTGACTTACTATTCTTCTTTGGACGCATTTTTATGAAAACAAAATAAGACATTCTTATAATCTGCTAAGCATGGTTGTAATTATGTACCAATTTATTAATATGACTAATAAAATTTCATGCATAAAATCCTTTTATCCACGTTATAAATTTACCGACATCTTTATTACCTGCTACATAATTTTTAGATCATCCTACTTAAAATCTCACCGAAATAATAGCGGAATAGAGAAATGAAATGAAATGGGCCACTACTATAAAATGCTCAAATGAACAATAATTTGGATATAACCAACAATCAGATGAACAATCATCTGGAAAAATAAACTAAATTATACTATATATTAATCTGATGAACCTGGATAATATAAAGAAGATTAACACTAAATAGATTAAGAATTAAAAGAAATTAAAATAAAACTAATACAACAAAACGAAAATTGATGTACAAAAACAAAACATATAGATAAAGTACTGATACATTAAAAGCGTTTTCTCAACTGATCTGATACAAACTCAAAACATGCTACTCACTAATAGGAATGACATGTAAGGTAATATGCTATAACTACAAACGACACCCCAATTATGCCAACTAATCCAGTTGCCGCTGACCCGACCTTTGCATCCACACTGAATCTCTATATCACTGGCTCATGCCATCATACACAACAAAAAAGAGAACGGACACCCTCCGTACTATGTTGGGTCTCTCGTCTTGAAATCAACTCATTATCTGATCATCTAGCCACGCGGCTCGTGCATCGCGCGTAAATCAGTAAGGATCCAACTAACCGAACGGGTCACCATGCGTGCCTCTGCATCCCACTCGCTAGTGGATGGAAGCTCTGACAACCTCTACCTTGTGACCTCCATAATGGCCCTAACCCCGGTTTGAACCTCGAAACCAGAAATACCTGACCTCATGGCAGTAGCCTGTGCCATCTCTCGCATGGCCTCACTCATACCGGCGTTGTGACCACTGAGAAAATCTTGCCCTCTCCCCATGGCGGCATACACATGGTATAGAACTATACTAGGAGCTGCTACTGCTGGGGCTCATGAGTTGACTGAAGCTGTAGATGGTATATGACTCGGCCTCCGGTGATGACTAGTCCTGGCATGGATGGTCTCTCTGGTCACAGTGAAGCGTTCCTCCTCCATAATCCTCATCACTCGGGCCTCGCCCGCCTCCGAGATATCAACAACTACCTTTGTCCGAATAGATACTACCACTCTCTTAGAAACTATGACCAACTCTGGATCCGCTACCACCTTCTGGACCAACTCGACTACCGGGTCTACTGACCTACCAATCCCAGGCTCTGTGAATACCGGCTCCTCCTGAAATGGGCCTCCCATAGGCTCACTATGTATTGACTCCTATGAGCTCGAGGAAGGAGATGGGGGTCCAACCTGTCCACTTGAGTATCCTATCCCATATGAATTTTCCTCATCACTAAGCTCCTCCCCGAATCACATAACAACCCACAGATATAAAGATCTGAAAAACTTAAAACTAAAAACTACATCTAATAATCTGGACTGAACTCGATATGAGTTGGACACACATATTTATCTCATGTGATCTCTCTATATCTTAATTAAGAAAACTCGTAAGTCCATTTCAGTGACCATAACCTATGACTCTGATACCAACTTGTGACACCCTTCAAATCCGGGATCTCAATTTGGGAGTCATTAACCGCTAAATAGTACACTAACTGCTAAACAGTAAAATAATATACAAATTGGAATAAAATACTAAATATGACCCATGCATGCATAAGGATCGAGCACATGTTATAATATGAAACAGACACTATAACAAACCATGAGTTATTACAACTAAAAACATGATTAGTTTACCTCTACATGAAGTTATACTAACCCATAAAAAGTCTAGATAAGTTTTATATACCAATTCACTTTTATTATTACATTGCACACTAATATACAACTTATACCGCCCTCCAATACCTACCTACTGTGGCATCTGGAATCTAAAAATCTGAGGATGCTCAAAAGGCATCCTCTTCCTAGCGATATGAAGCATACGAGGCATGGCTTGCTTACTCTGAAAAATCAGCACAATAAAACAAGTATGAGCTATGAAATGCTCAACAAGCAATATAATATATGTGCTTGAAATGATTACAACAGTATTATGCTTATAAATGTAGAACAAAATCTGAACAATAATCAAAGCTAAAATAATCTATAAACAGTAAGCAATAAGTTTTAAATTGGAATCTTTCAACAATGGATGTACTATCATATGATGATCAGCCCGTATGACAGCATTGGATCATGATTCGTAGAAACATGTCCCACAATACGAGCACTTCAATAAAAAAGCAATATTCATGCCTGTGGTAAAAGTTGTAATATAAATATTTCATATAATACAAGGCCCTACGCAGGACCGTTCGTCCCGATCGCTTACATATTTCTTCCAATCAAAAATATTTTCCATAACGAATCAAATAAATTGATGCCTTAAATGCTCAAATCCCCATTTCACATGGTCCGACGTATTCTCAACAACTGGTTACGAGATAACTAGCATAATTAGTTATTCCCTAAATATAACAATCAAATTCCATTATATAGAGTATATTTTGATAGAATAATTATTTACTATGTATCAAAAATATGAAATAACATTCTAGTAGAACAATTACTAGAATAATCTGGATTCAATAATTTCATGAGTATTTGAATATATTGTGTCGCAAGAATTTTCTTAACAGTAATATCAACTATGAATATATAAACATTCATCCATTTTGAAATTAGAATATGACAGGGGTACTTGCTTGGTAAGAAAAACTGATATTAGCCCTATCTATGACCTGATTTCTTTCCTGGCCTTGACTCTATAAATTAAATGCACTTATTTAATAAACCATACAAAACTCAAATGACGTCTATATGTCTCAGCGGCCACCCGATCGTTTATTAAACATGGCATTGAAAGCTATAAACAGATAGCATGTGTATCACATAGCACGTAATCATGTTATATAACATGTAGGTCATATTGTCAAAAGATAGGTTGTGATGTTTTTAAACTGAAACCGGGTCAAAAATATAAATTTTTGATCATTATTTGACTTAGAATGACTCGCAGAACAAACTACCTTTTGATACAAATGAATTTAGGTCTCGAAAGTATTTTTATTGGAATCAGAATATTTTTCAGAGTCTAGACGCGTTCGTTTCGTATTAAACGAATGAACGGTCTATTTATTATGAATAATATAAGAATAAATCAATTAAGAATAATATTAATTGATTATTAAATACCTTTATATATTTTTAAAAGCTCAAAATAATTTTTAGGAAATTATTTGGCTTAACTATAAATAATTATATTTTATTTAACTATTTATTAATAAAATTAATTGATTAAACAAATTAATCAATTAGTTAGATCATAAATAATTAATTAAAATGAATTATAAATAATTAAATAAATAAAATTTGTATTTTTGAAAATAATGAAAGAAAATATTTTTCTAGATTTAAAACAATCAATTAGATATTAAAAATAATTAATCAAATTATTTTTGAAATTAAAAATAAATTTTAGAATTTAAAAAGAATTTTGATTTATTATTAAATAAAAATCTGTAGAAACAGATTTTAAAAGCTGATTTGGGGAAAAGAAGATCAAAATCGGGTCAGGGATAAAAAGAAAACGGGTTGCGAAGAACAACTCGGTTTGCCAAGAACAACCCGCCGGAATCTGGAAAACCAGGAACCGACGAGGTTTTCCGTTGATCTCGGAAAATTCCGGAAAGCCCCGTTTTGGCTTAAAAACACACCGTTTGATATGGTTTTTTATTCTAATCAGTTCTAAATCAATCCAGTAACACAAATCAAACCAGAATCAACACAAATAAACCCTATATTCTGAACTCCGACCAAAATCAAACCAAAACAGGCGAACCTTGTCGGAAAACTTTGAACCTTCTCTTTTCTTAACCAAATCCAATATTTTATATACCAAATTAAATCCTATAATCTATATAATCTATTCATGTAATCAAGAACACTCACAAACTGAAGAATAATCTGAAAAATCAAATTAAAAATTGAACAAAAACCAAAAACTTGGTTTTACACAAAATTGAATCAAAACCATGAAATTTATATATGAAATCGATCGTTATTAACTCATGAATCATAATCTAACATCAGATTCAATTAAAAATCATCAAATTCTAAAACCGAAATTTGAAGAATATGAATAAAATCGAATTTGAGAATTAATCGACCTTATACGATGATTTTTGTATGAATACAACCGTCTTGTCGAGAGTTTCAATAAGGTGCTAATATCACAATTAACGGATTGATGGTTGGATTAGAAGGTTGATATCTTTGAAATGGAATTTTGAAAATAAAAATAAACAGGATAAAGAAAAGAAAATTTAAATCTATCTGTTTATTTCTGAGTATAGACTGGTATTGATAACTACGAGATATATTTATATTTACATAAACATCCCGACAAATCACGAAGCAGTATCTTTTATTCGTATAATTTAAAAGCAAAAGGCCAAAGATAATAATTTACGGGGAAATGTGTTGTAAAAGACATGCGTGTACTTTAACAAGACTAAGACAACTTGTCAACCCTAAGTAAGTTGTATTGTTATCTAAATTTATATTCTGTACTTGTAACACTTAAAGTCTGTAAAAATGCAAAGGAGCAGACTGGAGTCTTTTTCCTAAAACAGTATCAAGACTAAGGATTCTATTTGGAAGAAGATCAAGAAACCTCAGAAGAATTTTGAAGAAGCTTGGAGTTGAATAAATCTGTTTGGAGAAAAATGTTCTAAGTCAAGATCTCTACAAGTCACAGATTTAATATTATAGAGAAGTCATTCGAGAACTCCAGAATGACTTATCGAGAAGTCATTCAAACTCCAGAGAGTACCGACAGATAAGCAATATCTACTCGACGGATGAGCTATATATCCACTCGATGGATGAATAACATCTACTCGACGGATGAGCAATATCTACTCGACGGATGAGCAATACATCTACTCGAAGGATGAGCAATATCTACTCAACGGATAAGCAATATCCACCGGGAGTAGAAAAGTCAGGAAAGCTACTCGAGAACTCAAAAAGATATCGACAAGTCATTCCTTCACTAGAGAACTCAGAGTTATCGACAAGTCTATATCCATTCGAGAACTCAGAGATATCTACAAGTCAAGTGAAGTTATGAAGACTAGAGATCTCGATGAGCTGAAGACCTCTACAAGCCAAACTCATTATGGAGTACTAGAGATCTCGATAAGCCTTTATACTTATCGAGATATCAAGTGTTCAAATGAATCAAAATGGAGATCTCGAAGTACAGTCTCAAAGTACAGAATTGCAGATCAGTTTAATATTCAAGATAAACAATCAACAAACAATCCAACAGCTCGATTGACAAGTCTACAAAAAGCAGCTTGAAGAGTGTGCAAGATGAATGGAAAAATTAACTGACAGAGGAAGATTATAGTAAACACGGGATGCTAAAGATATGCTAAGTCAGAAATGGAAGATTTGCTTTTCTACAAATAGAAATGACAAGTGACAGTTTAGAAAAGCTAATAGTATGTTTATTATCCACTGTGTAAACCAGCAGTTAACTGAGCTATAAAGTTAACACTGGTCCTCTAGTTAGTAGTAACAATTTAGATCAAAATTCTTGTAACACTCTCAAGAAGAAGCTGAGCTCTTTAACTTCGAAGAGCTTAGAAATTTTGTAGCAAAACATGTTAATTTTTAATACAAAATTAAGTGAGTTTTGAAGATCTGTGTTCTTTATTTTGTGCAAGTTTAATTTCTGCATGAACACTCTTTTATACAAGATTTAATTTACTTTGTTCAACCGTTATCTTTCAAGAAAAGCCTAAAATCAGAAAAACACATTCACCCCCCTGTGTGTGATTCATTACCTAACAAGTGGTATCAGAACAAAATCTAAAAGTAAACAGATTCAAGATCTTGAAAGAATGAATACACAGAAAATCAGTAGCATCAAAATTCCTACCTTTGACAAAGCTAACTACACTCTTTGAAAAAAGAAAATGATGTTGTTTATCAGGATGACCAATACATTCTACATTCAGATCCTCAAGAATGGACCCTTCATTCCTATGGTAAGAGTTGAGGAATCTACAGATGGAGACATTGTCATACCATCTCATTATGCTCCAAAAGATCGTGCTGAGTATACAGATCCTGAAAAGTTGAAAGTTTCCCTGGATAGAAGCTTGCAAATGATATTGATTGAGTCACTTGACAATGTGATGTACAACAATATTATCAACTGTGATACTGCCAAGCAGATATGGGAAAAGATTGAGATACTGTGTGAAGGAACTGAGGAGGTTAGATCAAATCAAAGAAGGATACTGATTTCACAATATGAGGTTTTTATGGCTAAGCCTAAGGAAAGCATTACTGATGTGTTTGAAAGTTTCAACAAGTTGATAAATGACTTGCAGCTTCGTGACAAATACTATGAAGCTGAAGAAGTGAATCTAAAGTTCTTGCTTACTCTCCCTGACCATTTGGAACAAAAGATCTCAGCAATCAGGGAAGGAAGATACTTGAGCATAATAACTCTGGAAGTTCTGTATGGGATTCTTAAAACATATGAACTAGAGATGATTCAAAGGAAATCGCTGAAGTCTGGTCAAGGACATGTGGTGGATGGCTCAAGTGCTTTAATTGTTAATGAAAGCCACTCATTCAATAATGAACTAAGATACCAAACTTTAAATGCCTTATCAAGTGAGCAGAGAATAAATGATTCACAGGAGCAAGTCATCTTAGAGTTGGAAAAGGATGAGTTTTACACTCTTGAAGAACTGGATGAGCTAGATCAGTCTATGGCTTATCTAGCTAGAAAATACTCTAACATTAGAGTAAAGAAGCCAAGGTACTTCAGGAATAAAGGACAATCCTTCAACAAAGACAACAGCTAGAAAGAGAAAGGGAAGTACAATTCTGACAGCAAGAGTGGTTACAAAACTGGATCTGTTGACAGATCTAATATAAGGTGCTTCAATTGTGATGAACTCGACCACTTTGCTATAGAATGCAGGAAACCAAAAAAGGCAAAGAAAGACAAAGCTTATCTTGAACTGGAAGAAAAGTATGAAGCTCTTCTGAAAAAGCAACAGAGCAAAGCTTACATTGCAGAGGGAAAGAGTTGGGATGTTTCAGATAATGATGAAGATGAGTAAGTTGGAACCTATGCTCTAATGGCCTTGAAGCAAGGTGAATCATCCTCATCAAAAGGACAAACACCAATTCTTACCACTATTGATTTAAATGTAAATCAATACAAGGAAACTGTTGAAAAGATGAGCACAAAAATATTTCACATTCACACGAGCATGGTTGCTGCTAATGAAGAAGTTAGCAGATTAACAAAGATAAATAAGAAGCTTGAGAGTGAGAAGCAAGAAAAGAATGAAGTAAAGATGAAATCTTTCAAAAATGCATCTGAATTGGTTGAACAGTATCATGAGAAGAATAAGCCATGTGCAAACATTGCTATTGGCCTCGACTATGAAGACATGAGTGACAAAAAGATGACTGTAGGTGACAAAGGGAAAGCCAAGAAGACTGAGAATGCTCCAACCTTTTTGAAAGAGGTTAATGTTAGATATATTTGAGATGTCATGTCTAATATGTTTTATGTTTAGTTTTCAGATCTTAATAAACAGGAAATATCAGGACTTACTAGAATCAGTACTTACTGGAAGTTGGAACATAAGATCAGGACTTAAGGTCATATCAGAACTTAAGTACGGGAGCACTTACAGTTAAGGAAGGAAGCTGATTTAAAGTAGAAGATCGAGACTAAAACAAAAGAAGATATGCATGGAAAGAATTATAAGACTGGAAGACTTGTATAAGATATCTGATTGATATATTTTAGGAGACAGAATTATATTCCATATCAATTAGAAGTTATCTTGTAACTGTGTAGTATAGAAACACAGACATAGGTTTACACTATATGTGTTATTATTATCGAGATACATTATTCATTATAACCTAGAAGCTCTTAGTGATATTTTTTCATCACTGAGAGAGAACAGTTCCATTGTAACAGAGTTTATTATATTGAATATATCTGTTTACTGTTACTTGTGTTCAAGATCGATTTGATTGTAATAACACTGTATTCAACCCCCTTCTACAGTGTTGTGTAACCTAACATTTGGTATTAGAGCTTATTTGTTAACACACATACAGTAAAGATCCAAACAATCATGTCTGAAGAAGCAGAAACCCCAACCAAGCCCACAAAAACTGAAGAAACTAAAAACACTCAAATCCACAGTCGATATGAGACTATTAGGGTTCCCATACTGAGACCTTCTGTGTATCTGTTAGGGCGAAAACACGCGCTAATATTCACGCAAGTATACGCGTTCGCAAGTAGTATAAGATATAAATCAGATTCGTTCCCACAGAGACTAGTTTAGGTTAAGTTCAATTTATGCACCTATGCAACAATGTAAGGTTATCGCTCAATGCTAAGACAAATAACAAATTGGGTTTTTATTAAACTAAGAGATTATACTAAATAACATTAACTAAAAGAATTGAAGTTGAATTAATATATATGATAAACATGGGATCCTAACTTCATTAAATACTTCATTCAATAGCCTTATTATTTTTAACCTTAGCATGTGATGGTGATGACACTAATCAGATAACACGAAACTGATAAACGCCAACTTTCATTGCACGAATACCATTCTACCAGACATCCACAAAAGAGATAGAAGCTGAATAGGCACCAATTATATTGAGACCCTATATGTCTATAGAATTTGATAACATAACGGTTTAAGAACAAGTTATCTATCTTGATTACATAGGGCAAATAAAACGGTTAGAGTTACCTATGAATCATGCATACACGTACATGAACCTATGCTAGCATGGCAAGTTCTAAACCTCTATATTCACCGTCGCTTCAATAGAGATTAACACGCTATCTTATATGTTAGCTACGCACATAAGACGAATAAGCACAATCATACTAGGATATCATACAATCACCACACACCAAGATATCGAAACAATTAATTATTGAAATCCATAAGTAAATCCGCTAGAATCCCATGACAATGATTAGCCCATAATCGAACTCATCATCACCATGGGTTCCAATGAAAGCATGGTATAAACAAGGTCTTAATAAACTAAATAATAATCAAAGTACGAATAAACGAGATCTAGGTTCAACAAGAACGAAAACGAGCATCCAAAGTTACAACTAATTCAAAGAATCACAAGTTAAAAACAAGATCTTCTTTTCCGGAGTTGTTCTGTGCTTCTAGGTCTTCTCCTTGGTATCCCAATCTTCCCTTCTTGCGCAAAACACAATCTTCTTCTTCTTAAAATCACCTGTGAAAACGTCTCAAATCTACTTATATAATAGTCCCATAAAACTCAGATTACATAGAAGTTGGAAGCCAAACAGAAGTAGAAGTCTAAAATAATTCAGCAAAATTCCCGACCCTACGCGGCCGCTCAGCATAGCTGCGCGGGCGCGCAGGTTACTGCGCGGCCGCTCAGCATAGCTGCGCGGGCACGCAGGCCTCCACTGGAAAAAATCCAAGTTTGCTCCGTTTCTTCGCCGTAATCTGCCCGTTCCTTTCCTCTCGCAATGGTGAACACATGCCAAGGCTTATTCTTGATGATTCCTCCCCCGAAATGCAACTAATACCCTGAAATGCATGAACACTAGAAAAACGCATCAAATACACAAAATACTTGATTTCAAGACACCAATTTAAGCCATTTTAAGACGTTCTAAGTGGTATAAAATGCCACTTATCACACCCCCAAACTTAAATCGATGCTTGCCCTCAAGCGTCACAGACTCAAAAACAAATAAAAATATGAATGAATACAATCTATATGAAAATGCAGCGATCCCCCTTACTACAATTAATCAACCAAATTGCCACATCTCAACGAATGCAGTTAGAAAACTAAAGATCAATAAACTCATGCAAACGGACATACAGCCAGAAATGTGGTGTGTGCAAATGCTTAACAGATATGCTTCGGAACTAGACCAATTACTATGACTAGACTATCCTCAAGGCAATCCTACGATTATACAAAGAATAAAAATTCCAGGCATAAAGTGATATACAACACTACAAGAACTCTGGAGCATACTACGGAATCGTGCTTTTTATTTACAACTCAAATGCTTATTTGACCGTGGAATGAGTGAGGTCCACAAAAGACTTATACAATGATATCCATGTAACGAGCGTTAGGTTAGCGGATCCCAGACTCTAAAAGCCTTAGGTCGTTAGGCACAAAGTCCCCTAAGAACTTAATAACTCGAATACCAAAGAGCCCACTCTTGATCAATTATGCCAATTTTTTTTTTTTTTAAACTCTGAGCAAGTGCGTTTCGCTCCATCTTGCTCAACCCTAGACTACTCGCAACATACGCGAGCCGGCTACTAGCCATTTGACGCCTAGCCACAACTAGCAACAACTTCCATATTTTTTTCTCCAAAATTTTTCTTTTTCATGTCTTTATCACTAAGAACCTATAATCGAATTCTAAGCATAATAAATAGATTGACCTTGAAAACAACCAAATCATAACACAATCTAGCCCTTTCGTATTCTCTAAGACTTATTAGACTTACAATTGTTTCTAGCATGCATATCAACCTACACAACTTAATATCACTTTAATGCTATCACTACACTCACATCAATATCACAATTCAGTCGATAAATCATTGCAAAAGGGATCATGGTAAATGCATGAGCTACATGACATTCATAAAAAAAAACTATATGGCATAAATTATGCAACTATATGAACTAAACTATCATGAATATGCAACTAATGGCATAAATTATGCAACTATATGAACTAAACTATCATGAATATGCAACTAAATGACATACACACAATATTCCTTAACTACCACCCCCATACTTAAAATTTTCAATGTCCTCATTGAAGGTAATAATAAGGATTTCAGGCATACCTAATTAGCGGGAGATTCACCCTCGTCGGGTGGAGGATCAGGTGGCCAATCAACCTCGCCACCAGTGTCTCGAACAACAGTACCGAAAGCATGTGTCAAATCTGCAGCAAAATGACGGTGAATATCGTGCATGGCCTCCATACGCCTAGTTACTCGCCTGTACTGCTCATCACCAACACCAGTCCTATCAATTATCTGCTGCACATGAGAAGAACCCTCTATAGGCACTGGAGGATCCGTTCGGCTACCCTCTACATCATCAAAGATATATCCCAACCCCTTGTCATGGGGTGCACCTAAGAATGAATAACTCAAGTGATTTGGCAGTGGGTTGAGCTCAAGTGTAGGAGCATCTTCAATAGACGACTCGAGACGATCCTGAGAAATTTTCAGCTCTGCTAACCCAAGAGAATCGAATGGCACATCCAACTTCCTCTTCCACAGAGGTGCATTCAAAACCTGAATTTGCTCTACTTTAAAGAACTCCTCTTTAGCTGCGGGTAATTTTATTTCCTTGAACACATTGAAAGTGACCTTCTGATCATGAACCTTCATCGTAAGCTCTCCTTTTTGCACATCGATCATAGTTCGGCCTGTAGCCAAGAATGGTCTTCCCAAGATAATGGGAATCTTCTTATCTTCCTCGAAATCAAGAATTACAAAGTCAACAGGGAAGAAGAGTTTATCCACCTTGACCAAGACATCCTCCACTATACCTCGTGGATAAGCGATGGAACGGTCAGCTAGTTGCAATGACATGTATGTTGGTTTCGGCTCAGGCAGACCAAGCTTCTTGAAGATAGACAAGGGCATCAGATTGATGCTAGCTCCTAAATCACATAAACACTTGTCGAACGACAAGTTTCCGATGGTGCAAGGAATAGTGAAGCTTCCAGGATCTTTAAGCTTCGGAGGCAACTTCTTTTGCAGCACAGCACGGCATTCCTCCGTTAGAGCAACAGTCTCTAAGTCATCGAGCTTCACTTTCCAAGAGAGAATACCTTTCATAAACCTCGCATAGCTAGGCATCTGTTCAAGAGCTTCAGCGAAAGGTATGTTGATATGAAGTTTCTTGAACACCTCCAGAAACTTCTCAAACTGCTTATCCAGCTTTTTCTTCTGCAGCCTTTTAGGAAAAGGAGGTGGATGATAGATCTGCTTCTCCCCTGTATTACCCTCAGGAGGAGTGTGTTCCACAGTAGTCTTCCTTGGTTCCACCTCTACTCCCTTCTGCATATCTTCTTCAGCCACAACTGCATTTTCTGAATCTTGAGATTTTTCAGGCTCTTCGTCTTGCTGAATTTGGGGGCTTGCGACCTTTCCAGACCTTAAGGTGATGGCGTTCACATGTTCTTCAACTTCCCTCTTTCCTGGATTGGCTTCTGTATCACTAGGAAGCGTTCCTGGTGGTCGATTCAATAAAGCATTAGCAATTTGCCCTATTTGGTTCTCCAGATTCTGGATAGAAACAGCCTGGCTTTGGCATATAAGAGCCTGGTTTTTGCACATAAGCCTCAACTCCTCCAATTCAGATTTTTCATTCGAAGATAGACCTGCATCATTAGTTTGTTGTTGAAGTTGGAGTTGTTGCTGAAAACCAAGAGAGTTGAACAGCTTATTTCCAAACGGCTGGAATGGCTGTTGCATCACATTCTGATTGTTGCTCCCGCTGAAGTTAGGATGATTCCAGTTGTCAGGATGATAAGTGTCTGGAACTGGTTGTTGCGATCTCTGAAAGTTGCTCACAAACTGAGCTGAGTCGCTAGATATAGCGTATTGTTCTGTCGCATGCGGACCTGCACACAGCTCACAAACACTAATTATCTGCTTAACACCATAGTTAGCCAGAGAATCGATCTTCATAGACAACGCCTTTAGTTGAGCAGTGATAGCCGTAGCTGTATCCACTTCAAGAACTCCTGCTACCTTGCCCTGTGGATATCTCTGGGTTGGATACTGATATTCATTAGCAGCCATCAGTTCAATTAGATCATAAGCTTCCTTATAGCTCTTTGCCCATAATGCTCCACCTGATGCTGCATCGAGCATGGGTCTGGACTGTGCTCCCAACCCATTGTAAAAACAAGTGATGATCATCCAATCAGGAATTCCATGATGAGGACACTTCCTAAGCATCTCCTTGTAGCGCTCCCAAGCTTCACTTAGCGATTCTCCCGTTTGCTGCGCAAATTGAGTAATAGCATTCCTGAGTGCAGCTGTCTTCGCCATAGGGAAGAATTTAGTAAGAAACGTCTGAGCAAGATCTTCCCAAGTAGTAATCGAACCAGCTGGTAGAGAGTGTAACCAGCTCTTAGCCTTGTCCTTCAGAGAGAATGGGAACAGTCTCAGCTTCACAGCATCTTCAGAAACACCGTTGAACTTGAAGGTGTCGCATATTGCAATGAAATCCCTAATGTGTGTATTGGGATCTTCCGTTGGAGAACCCCCAAACTGGACTGAAGTCTGTACCCATTGAATTATGCCAGGCTTGATCTCAAAGGTATTAGCTGTGATAGCTGGCCGGACAATGCTAGATTGAATGTCATTGATCTTGGGTTGAGAAAAATCCATCAAGGCTTTCGTTCGTGCTGCTGGATCTCCCATTGTAATGAGTACCTGAAACACAAACAAATAAACCGTGAAAGTAAAAGAATCCGAGTCAGTGAACTTTAACGACCACTGATGACAAGCACATAAACTAAAAATTAACACCGAGTCCCCGGCAGCGGCGCCAAAAACTTGTTAGGGCGAAAACACGCGCTAATATTCACGCAAGTATACGCGTTCGCAAGTAGTATAAGATATAAATTAGATTCGTTCCCACAGAGACTGGTTTAGGTTAAGTTCAATTTATGCACCTATACAACAATGTAAGGTTATCGCTCAATGCTAAGACAAATAACAAATTGGGTTTTTATTAAACTAAGAGATTATACTAAATAACATTAACTAAGAGAATTGAAGTTGAATTAATATATATGATAAACATGGGATCCTAACTTCATTAAATACTTCATTCAATAGCCTTATTGTTTTTAACCTTAGCATGTGATGGTGATGACACTAATCAGATAACACGAAACTGATAAACGCCAACTTTCATTGCACGAATACCATTCTACCAGACATCCACAAAAGAGATAGAAGCTGAATAGGCACCAATTATATTGAGACCCTATATGTCTATAGAATTTGACAACATAACGGTTTAAGAACAAGTTATCTATCTTGATTAAATAGGGCAAATAAAACGGTTAGAGTTACCTACGAATCATGCATACACGTACATGAACCTATGCTAGCATGGCAAGTTCTAAACCTCTATATTCACTGTCGCTTCAATAGAGATTAACACGCTATCTTATATGTTAGCTACGCACATAAGACGAATAAGCACAACCATACTAGGATATCATACAATCACCACACACCAAGATATCGAAACAATTAATTATTGAAATCCATAAGTAAATCCGCTAGAATCCCATGACAACGATTAGCCCATAATCGAACTCATCGTCACCATGGGTTCCAATGAAAGCATGGTATAAACAAGGTCTTAATAAACTAAATAATAATCAAAGTACGAATAAACGAGATCTAGGTTCAACAAGAACGAAAACGAGCATCCAAAGTTACAACTAATTCAAAGAATCACAAGTTGAAAACAAGATCTTCTTTTCCGGAGTTGTTCTGTGCTTCTAGGTCTTCTCCTTGGTATCCCAATCTTCCCTTCTTGTGCAAAACACAATCTTCTTCTTCTTAAAATCACCTGTGAAAACGTCTCAAATCTACTTATATAATAGTCCCATAAAACTCAGATTACATAGAAGTTGGAAGCCAAACAGAAGTAGAAGTCTAAAATAATTCAGCAAAATTCCCGACCCTGCGCGGCCGCTCAGCATAGCTGCGCGGGCGCGCAGGCCTCCACTGGAAAAAATCCAAGTTTGCTCCGTTTCTTCGCCGTAATCTGCCCGTTCCTTTCCTCTCGCAATGGTGAACACATGCCAAGGCTTATTCTTGATGATTCCTCCCCCGAAATGCAACTAATACCCTGAAATGCATGAACACTAGAAAAATGCATCAAATACACAAAATACTTGATTTCAAGACACCAATTTAAGCCATTTTAAGACGTTCTAAGTGGTATAAAATGCCACTTATCAGTATCCCATATGGAAAGTGAAGATGGCTATGTTTCTAGAAGCTACAGATCCAGAATACCTTGATAGGATTAATGAGGGACCACATAAGCCAACCAAGCTCTCTATTGTAGTTGCAGATCAACCAACAAAGACCATACCAAAGAAGAAAGGTGAGTACACAGCTGAAGATATCTCATCTATTGCCAAGAATGCAAGGGTAAGGCATTTGTTGCATAGTGCCATTGATAATGTCATGTCAAACAGGGTAATTAATTACAAGACTGCAAATGAGATATGGGATGCTTTGGAGACAAGATGCCAGGGAACTGATACAATCAAAAAGAACAGGAGGACTATACTCACTCAAGAGTATGAGCACTTTGACTCAAAAGCTAGTGAGTAATTAACAGAATTATATGACAGGTTTGTCAAACTCTTGAATGATCTGTCACTGGTGGACAAGGAATATGATCTTGAAGATTCAAATCTGAAATTCTTTTAGCTCTTCCTGAAAATTGGGATTTGAAGTCTACTACCATAAGAGACAACTATGCTCTTGATGAGACTACTCCTGATGAAATTTATGGTATGCTCAAGACTTATGAACTTGAGATGGATCAAATGAGCAAGAGACATGGGAGAAAGTCAAGGATAGTTGCTCTTAAGGCTGAGGAGGAATCTCCTAAAGTTGCTATCTCAAAGAAGGACAAAGAAAAGGCTCTCATCATAAAGTCTGATTCAGAGTCATCATATTCTGATGATGATGATTGAGAAACTGAAAGCTTACCTGAAATGGATGTTGATGCAGAGATGATGAAATTGTGTGCTCTTATGGTGAAGGGTATCACAAAGATAGCCTACAGGAAATTCAGAAAGGGAAAGAAGTTTTCCAGGAAAGGTGTAAGTGCTGATAAGAAAGGGTTCAGAAAGTCTGAAGGCAAAAGTGCAAAGTCTGATAGAGGAGACAACTCAAATGTCAAATGCTATAATTGTGGTGAAAGAGGCCACATATCTCCTAACTGCAAGAAAGGAAAGAGTGACAAAGGCAAGGCACTTGTCACAAAGAAGAAAAGCTGGACAGACTCTTCAGATTCTGATGATGAGGTGAATTATGCCTTGATGGCAAATCTAATGGCAGCCCTGTAACTGCTGAACTAAAGGTACCTCAAACAACTTATGCTTTTCATACTGATGATATTACTGAGTTGAGATTATATCTTAAAACCTTGTTTATTAGTTACAGAGATCAAACTTTAACATGTGAAAGATTAACTTCTGAAAATCTTGCTTATAAGAAAAGGAATGATTATTTAGAAAAAGAGTTAGTTATTTTCCATCAAACTCAGAAAGATAGAGATGATGTGTTTTAAGTTAGAGATGAAGTGCTGAAATTGAATGTATCTCTAAAAACTGAGTTAGAAAAAGAAAGAGAAATTATCAGGACTTGGACTAACTCTGGCAGAACAACTCAGAATTTATTAAGTAGTGGAAACTGGAAAGAGGGCTTAGGTTATGGAGATGATAAATGTGAAAAAAAAACGAGTTTTGGGATCCGCTCTAACCTTTAAAAATCATTTTGAAGACTCGAAAACATTTTTAAGAATGTTTGGAGTACTGCTGATTTATTAAAATAAATCAGTCCCGATATATTAGAAATATCTGAATATTATTATTTAAATAATATTCTCATAAAGATAATCCTTATTAAAATATTCGAAGTAGAAGTTTTAAAACTCATACTTGAAATGGATATTAAATAACCAAAGATATACTTATACGAAAGTACTATCTTTAGTTGAATATCAAAAGTAAGTTTGATTATCGAACATTATTCTTTAATAAGGTAAAGAATATTAATAAATAATAAGCGGAGTCATAATACCTCGAATGAATATTATAAATAATATTCGATAAATAAAATAAAGGAGTCATACATCCTCAAATGAATATCCAAGTAATATTCAATAAATAATATAAAGGAGTCATAAGTCCTCGAATGAATATTCAAGATAATATTCAATAAATAATATAAAGGAGTCATAAGTCCTCGAATGAATATTCAAGATAATATTCATTAATAAAATAAAGTTATCGAATAAACCTTATTCGATTAATAGTTTTGAAAACTATTACCATATATATATATAAAATATATATATATAAAATCTACTCGGGATCCTCGACTCCCGGTTTTAGAAAATGCTTTTACCTTTGGGTCCCTATACTAAGGGTATATGCAAATTACCGCTATTCTCTAGCATAGGTATTATCAACTAAACCAACAGATATATATGGCAAGAATATGAAACAGGCATGCATATGTACCATATCACATGCTACAATATATCGCAAGAATTTGCTGATATAACCATCATGCATCTATTACAAGATAATGCATATACAAGTGTATACATCACAACAACAGTATAACGGGTAGAAAACTTGCCTGAGCGACTGGGGGTTACAATGGCTCAGGACGAGTCTGGTAACCTATAAACAACAAGTAAGTTGGAATTAAACCAAAGTCACTTGTAAATCTATACATTAACCAACTTAGACTCTAACGCTCGCTTTGCGCTTACTGATTCTCTTAAGTCACTCGAGTACCCTCGGCTCCACCATTTTTAATAATTTAACCATTAAGAGTTTTAAGGCGATTCCTTCGCGAGTGTCTTACCAACTGCCTATTACACCTTAAATAAATGTTTCATACTTCAATTAGTCCTTTAATGTCTTTAAACTATGTTTCAAAGTAAGGCGAGGGGTAAGGGTTCGTTCGCGAAATGTCGTTACTTAAAACGGCCGTTTCTCCTAAACCGTTCATCGGAATCCAACGAACCACATATCAAAACGAAGCTCGTAACATGAACTATCTAAACATGGCAATGGTCAAAACCTAGCAGTGAGTTCAAGGGTTCTGATGTTAAGAACAAAAACAGTCTATGGTAAATCAGACATTACGACGGCTATGTTTACGCGATTTCCCAATTTTATACCCTTCCAATTCAACCCATAATCAAGCCACAATCACATCCCAATCCAAACTCCATCCATACCACATCATAACAGCCCCAATCAATTCAATATTAACATTTATACTTATACTTAAGCTTGAATTTAACTATACCTAAGTTCTTTTATCCAAAACAACAAGATTAACCATCCATTTCACTACCACTCCAACCCAAATTCTAAACCAACAAGCATTAAGCTACTATATCACCATAACAACTAAAATTATCCTATTTAACAAAGTAAAGCTAGGGTTTGGAGATGATATACCTTCCTTGAAGTGGTGTGAGTAGCTAGGAAGCCTTAAGAAGCCTTGAGATGACTTAGGGATGCTTGGATCTTAAAGAAAAAACAAGAAAATCAAGTTAAAATTCTTGAAGTCACTATTCATTATCTTCTTCATTGATTTCTTGAAGAAGATTGTGAATGATTTGGAGGCTTAAACTCATAGAATAGCCATAACTATGCATAAGGAATACTAGGGAATTATCTTACCAATTTAGGAAGCCTTGAACTTGGATTTTGAAAATTCTTTTCTTTGAAATAGTAAAAAGCCGAGAGTAAAGCTTGGAGAAGATGAAATGTTTTGTGTTTTTGTTTTGATTTGTTTTGGTTGGTTGCTTATTTGATTTGTTTTAGGTTAATTACCAAATTAACCTTGGTTTTGTGTGGTTAATATTCCACCACATTTCCTTCCTTCTTATGTCATGCTTGCATCACTTTGTGATGTCATCATCCCTCCTTTGTCCTCTTTCTATTGGTTGGATAACATCATCCCCACTAATCTCTTTGATTAGCTTCTAATTGTTTGCCTAATGACCGCTGATCTGTTATACGGTTCGCTTAACTTTCGTTTTCGTTTATCGTTTGAGGGATCATACCCGGGATCTTATTACTTAGGTTCCCTTAACCTTTCTCAATATATTATATTCCTTTTATGACCCTCTCTTATAATCTTTTAATTTAAATCCTTTTTATCCTGTTACCTTATACTCAATTCTTTCCGTATCTAGTGGATTTCCGGGAAAAATCAAAGTGTTCGGAATTGGATTCTGACGATCTTTACATACACTTATATACCACATAGAGTACTAATAATATCCCAGAAGATCAATAACAGAACCCCTACATAGTGTGGCATGAAAAGTTTTCTCATTCAGCATAATCTGCAAAATCACTATTCATAAGGGTTTCAAAAATTTCCAAAAATTGGGGTTATTACAGTCTCCCCTCCTTAAAAGGATTCCGTCCCGAAATCAGATAGAAAATGAATAGGGATACTTTATTAACATTGCACTTTCTAACTCTCTAGTAAATTTTCCCACATTGTGGTTCTTCTATCAAACTCTGAATAGTTTGATAACCCTTCTCCTAAGCACTTGTTCCTTTTTACTCTATAACTCTTCTTGGTTGCTCCATATAGGTTATGTCGGGTTGCATGTCTATGCGCTCATATGCCCCTATTTATCTGGCATCTGAATTACACTTCCTTAACATTGATACGTGGAACACGTTATGACTTGCTACATGTTCAGGGGTAGGGCTAGCTCATATGCTAACTTCCCAAAACGTCTTAATATATCCAAGGGTCCAACAAATTGTAGACTTAGCTTTCCTTTCTTTCCGAACCTCATCAATCATTTCCAAGGGTTTCCAAGGGGATACCTTTAACAACACTAGGTCCCCTACTTCCTATTCTTTGTCCTTTCGTGTCAAATCAACATACTTCTTATGTCCATCTTGGGTTACTACCAGCCGTCCTCTGATTAGATCTAGTATATCCTTGGTCCTTTGGACTACTGCGGGTCCGAGCATCTTGCGCTCTACAACTTCATCCTAACATAAGGGAGATCGACATTGTCTTCCCTCAAGGATCTCATAAGGCGACAACTCGATAATGACATATGATCTATTGTCGTAAGAAAACTCAATCCGTGTTAAGTGATCATTCCAATTTCTTTCAAATCTATTGCACAGACTCTCATTATAACTTTTAGCATTAGAGCTTTTGCTTCTCAATACCCATTCTTTTCCAGTTCGTAATCGCTACTACCTTCCGTTCCTAATATTATACTGGTTATACTTCTGCTCGTTAGCGTTCTATAACCTTTTAATAACCACGTCAACCTTAGTATCACGAATGTGTTTCCATTCCGAATACCACCATAACTTTACTACTCCTTTTTCAGCTGTTTCTATTTTTGAAAGCTTGATCCATCATATAGAAGTAAAAGAATTCATTGAGAGATCACTATGATCATGAACACTTGATACATTGCATAGTTAGTACAGAAGGTGGCCAGCCTTTAGTACTTGACAAGCAATTAAACAACATGTGGTATCCTACTAGGCTTCTATCACACAGATAGATAGTCATTCGGCAATACCACCCCTTCTGGAAGGGTTGTTCTTCTCAACTTACATGAAATGAAAATGAGAGAAAAGAACGAATTGAAGAGAATTGTATATATATAAAAAAAATATACTGCCACAAAATATCTGGCTTGGAACTTACCTCTGAATTATAGAGGTTTGTCATAGGAGAACAAAACATATATGTATTTATATCAACATCAAGTATTATAGCATCGTATTTCACATGCCTCACTATTTTTGCTATTCCGTTCATCATTCTATGGACCCATGCTCTTCCTCGAGCTTATACACAATCACCATTGAAACTCCCTCGATATCGAAAATCGAATCTGGGATCTCATTCTAGACATCATTGTTACTAGAATTCTATGCTTGCATCGCAACCTTCCTCGTATAGTAATACGACTCTCTTTTCATAAGAGGGAATAAATATTCCATAGGTAGATACTCTACTTAATTAGTCTATCAATGATAACTTATACACTACCACGACCCGATTAGTGGTACTCAACCTCAACATCTATTCCAATACAACTCTCACGGTTGTAATCAGCTCATTACTCGCAGAATCATAGCTGCATTACTATGGTCCACCACTGACCTACTGTCGTCATTCATTTCCCTTGGAATCTTAATAGCTAACCATACGGAGTCCATAACTGTCGTATCAAATTCTTCTAAGGAGTTAACATAATCACCTTTCATGATTCATGAAGAACACTCCTGATCCTGACATACATACATGACATGAAGCAGATAAAATTGCAGAAGAGTTTCAATCAAAGCAACGATAGCAGGTTAATACCATTCTTAATCATATACCTTCAATAGAAGACTTAACTCGAAGGTTCGTTTAGTCCTTTTTGAAACATGGTCCTGGATTATCCTCAGGATAGGACCTTCTAAGATAGATAGCCCGCTCATGGTGATTACACGAATTAACCTTTACCAACTATTATTACGGTTGGGTATTGCACAGTCATCAGAAGGAATGTCAATCTTCCAAACCATAATACAACCTTCACAGCTTTAACCATTATCACTGTATTCTTTTGGCACAAGCGCCTATAATTATCCTCTTACATTTAAAGTGTCGGCCACCTCTTTGGCCTTTCCTGATAGTAAAATTTCCTTACAATCAATGACTTTTAAATGACCTTCAACTAAATTTTCTACCTCATTTCCAATCACTGCTTGTGTAAAAATGCTCTTCCTTACGCTTTGGTAAAAAATATATCACTATTTTTCTATAAGTTACTGCCTCGGTCTTTTAGAGGTTAACATTGTCATGATTGACTCTTAATCATAATTAGAACATCTTTTATCTTAAGTCCTAATTGCCCTGAACAATTTCGACCATTACTGGTTCGATCCATACTTTCTTGTGGTTTAACACGTGCCCCACTTGGAATCATTATAATTACGTCATATTTCCTTTATCAACATTTCTATTCTTGAGAATTTTGAATATTACCTTTCTCCTTGCAAAACCTCTAAGGTTATCCTTGAATCGTTCCTCCTGTATTCCCTAGATACAGGGCATATCAAAATACCCTTTACTAATACTAGAACCATTATCTATATGTTTCTGAAAAATTTTCTCCACTGATACTTAAAGGTCATCATTACCTTAATATTTTCCAATTCATACTGTCAAAACTCATACTATCCCTATTAAGGGTGAAATGCCAACCTTCATGCATTCCCCTATGGTTCATCTCAAGTTATCGAAGTTATATCCTTAATCCCACCTTTAAAAAGGTACTTGCATCCTTCCATGGATAAATCAAGTCATATATCCTTGATAGATTATCTTATTCATCATTCCCACCTCGATAGTCTATACCTAATTTCATAATAGCATCCTTATTCAAATTGAGGTCAATCCATATGGCCTCCAAAAGATAACAATGGTCATCCGCTTTTCTTGCCTAATTTGGTAACAATAACAAGGATGTTCTGGAAGATATTGGTCGTGTTTAACGGGAACTTCTTCTTAATAATTCCTTATTTACTTTTGTTGTTTATTTCAACAGTCATCTCAATGTTGGGATATCTTTCATACCTGGCGTCTCCCTTTCTGGGTATCAAGCCACCGGTCTTACACTTCACATTCTTGAAGGTCACTTCCTTCATCCAATTTTCTTAATTTCTTACTTTCTTGTCTCCTCAGTCTATCCGCGTCTCATTATTTATCCTTCGAATTATCTCAAGGTTTCCTCGAATCCTCCCAACTTACAGGGGATAATATATATGTATCTCTTATGCCCTCAACCATCAATTTTAACTCATGGTGAATCACCCTCATCCTGACGAATGCATACTTTTCTATTTCTATTGCTATGAGTCTTTAGGGTTTCCTCATACCCAACTCCCTTATCATTCCTCAAACTCTATTGCCTTTATATTCCTTTCCACTTCAGTTTCTTTTTATTTTCCTTTCTCTTATCATTATTTCATGAACCCGCTAATCATTGACTTCAAGCATCACATCGTTCTGGGATTCTTGTCATCAGAATGAATCTTGACAACTTTTACAACTTAGATTCATAATTCATCATACTCGTCTGTCTTTGTTCTGGCTCCAAAGCTTTTACACTATCTCCATAACCTTGGGAAGTACTTTCCTGAAAACAATTGACTGAACTTAAATCAGTTTATTATAATCTCTTGCTCCGTGCCTTCCTTGGCCTTTCACCAGCGGGTGGCCTCTCTCTTAGGAAGGTAAGTGACAAAAACAGTCTTTTGTGATTCGTCAATCATTTAGAATTTCAAATGATTCCTATATTTCATTTAGTCAGGCTCTTGCCTCGATTGGGTCAGCTTGTTCCTTGGAACTCTAAGGGCTTAGCGACTTAAAGGTCCTGAAAGAATTTCTCACCGTATTGTTTCCTCAGGGTGGTGGTTGGGGATAATAGTCTAAGTCCTTTTTAGACAGGTCCATGAATTGCCGTATAGGAGTACCGTCTCGGGTCTCCTTTCCTTACTCGACTTTCTGTTTCCTTAGTATAAAATTTTTCATCCTTCTCCCATACTTGGGGTTATCTTATACGTTAAAATCCTCATTTTCCACTTCATTATGTTATGGGTTCCTTCTATCTTGATGGCGACCTCCCTGACTATCACGTTCAGGTTTTGCTCTAAATCTTATTCCTCAAACTAGCTTTCATTTAAGATCTCATCTTTAAGCTCTTGAACATTTGGAACCCAAATTCTGTAGGAATACCTCATTATTCCTTTCTCATCTTTCTCGGTATTAATCTTTTATCTAATTGTTGGCTCTTTGCCTTCCTTCATCACTTTTTCTGGCACAATATGTTCTTTTCCGATAATTCGGACTGTGTTGCTATCTCAAACAGCTTTTCGGTACCGGCTCCGGTTACCTTCATATCTATTTCCATTTTCTCAAAATCTCTTATCAACTCTCCCAAAGACATTATCATCTCGAGTCTCTCCTTTACACTAAGGGCATTAGCCACCATTTTGGCTTTCCCTGGATGATAAAGAATCTCATAATCGTAATCCTTGATTAGCTCTAACCGCCTCCTTTGGCATATGTTGAGCTCTTTCTGCGTAAAAAAAATGTACTAGAGCACTTATGGCTTAGGTAAATCTCGCACTTCTCTCCATACAAGTAGTGCCTCCAATATTTAGGGCAAAACTATTGCCATGAGCCCAAGCTCATGGGTGGGGATATCGAATTTTATATTCCCTTAATTGTCTTGACGCAGACGCGATTATCTTGCTGTGCTGTATAAGAAGTACCTTAATTCCTTATGCGAAGTGTCACTTACAAATCACAAAATCTCCTTTTTCCATCCGGCAACACCAACATAGGGGCCGTCACCAACCTTTGCTTCAGTTCTTAAAAGCTGTTCTCGCATTTCTCTGTCCATTCGAACTTCTCGATCTTACGAGTAAGCCGTGATAAAGGGGCTACTATCTTTACAAACTTGAACGAACCTCTGGTAGTTGATAAGTGGATTTTATATTCACTTGGAACGCTTTATTACAAGCTTAAATTGGTGTTTTGGACTCAAGTTGTTGGTATTTTGATGTGTTTTTGTGTTATTGCATTTCAGGTATCAGTTAAATGAAGAAAAGAGCTTTTAAAGGAAATATGATGAAAAGTGTTCAGAATTGGAATCCAAGGCCATTGTCAAGTTGTAGAGAATCTCAATAGCTTCGCGTGGGCAGTTGAATCGCCTAATTCTAACGAGTAGAACTCAAGTTATGGTCAAAACAAGATTCATCAGAATATTTTTCCAGTCAGTAGCTGAGCGCCCGCTCAGCAGAGCTGAGCGCCCGCTCAGCAGAGCTGAGCGCCCGCTCAGGAGAGCTGAGCGGCCGCTCAGGGCGCGGCTGGTCGCTGATTTCGCTGAAAAAGCCTTTTTTGAGTAGAATTTGACGATTTTAAGGGGCCAGGTCCACTAGGGGCGTATATATACTTAAAAAAAAAGGGTTTTCATCATCCGGGAAGATTGAGATACCAAGGAGAAGACCTAGAAGCACAGAACAACTCCGAAAAAGAAGATCTTGTTTTCAACTTGTGATTCTTTGAATTAGTTGTAACTTTGGATGCTCGTTTTCGTTCTTGTTGAACCTAGATCTCGTTTATTCGTACTTTGATTATTATTTAGTTTATTAAGACCTTGTTTATACCATGCTTTCATTGGAACCCATGGTGACGATGAGTTCGATTATGGGCTAATCGTTGTCATGGGGTTCTAGCGGATTTACTTATGGATTTCAATAGTTAATTGTTTCGATATCTTCGTGTGTGGTGATTGATTGATATCCTAGTATGGTTGTGCTTATTCGTCTTATGTGCGTAGCTAACATATAAGATAGCGTGTTAATCTCTATTGAAGCGACAGTGAATATAGAGGTTTAGAACTTGCCATGCTAGCATAGGTTCTTGTATGTGTATACATGATTCGTAGGTAACTCTAACCGTTTTACTTGCCCTATGTAATCAAGATAGATAACTTGTTCTTAAACCGTTATGTTGTCAAATTCTATAGACATATAGGGTCTCAATATAATTGGTGCCTATTCAGCTTCTATCTCTTTTGTGGATGTCTGGTAGAATGGTACTCGTGCAACGAAAGTTGGCGTTTATCAGTTTCGTGTTATCTGATTAGTGTCCTCACCATCACATGCTAAGGTTAAGAACGAGAAGGCTATTGAACGAAGTATTTAATGAAGTTAGGATCCCATGTTTGTCATATATAGTAATTCAACTTCAATTCTCTTAGTTAATGTTATTTAGTATAATCTCTTAGTTTAATAAAAACCCAATTTGTTATTTGTCTTAGCATTGAGCGATAACCATACATTGTTGCATAGGTGCATAAATTGAACTTAACCTAAACCAGTCTCTGTGGGAATGAATCTGATTTATATCTTATACTACTTGTGAACGCGTATACTTGCGTGAATATTAGCACGTGTTTTCGCCCTAACAAGTTTTTGGCGCCGCTGCCGGGGACTCGGTGTTAATTTTTAGTTTATGTGCTTGTCATTAGTGGTCGTTAAAGTTCACTGACTCAGATTCTTTTACTTTCACGGTTTATTTGTTTATGTTTCAGGTACTCATTACAATGGGAGATCCAGTAGCACGAACGAAAGCCTTGATGCATTTTTCTCAACCCAAGATCAATGACATTCAATCTAGCATTGTCCGGCCAGCTATCACAGCTAATACCTTTGAGATCAAGCCTGGCATAATTCAATGGGTACAGACTTCAGTCCAGTTTGGGGGTTCTCCAACGGAAGATCCCAATACACACATTAGGGATTTCATTGAAATATGCGACACCTTCAAGTTCAACGGTGTTTCTGAAGATGCTGTGAAGCTGAGACTGTTCCCATTCTCTCTGAAGGACAAGGCTAAGAGCTGGTTACACTCTCTACCAGCTGGTTCGATTACTACTTGGGAAGATCTTGCTCAGAAGTTTCTTACTAAATTCTTCCCTATGGCGAAGACAGCTGCACTCAGGAATGCTATTACTCAATTTGCGCAGCAAACGGGAGAATCGCTAAGTGAAGCTTGGGAGCGCTACAAGGAGATGCTTAGGAAGTGTCCTCATCATGGAATTCCTGATTGGATGATCATCACTTGTTTTTACAATGGGTTGGGAGCACAGTCCAGACCCATGCTCGATGCAGCATCAGGCGGAGCATTTTGAGCAAAGAGCTATAAGGAAGCTTATGATCTAATTGAACTGATGGCTGCTAATGAATATCAGTATCCAACCCAGAGATATCCACAGGGCAAGGTAGCAGGAGTTCTTGAAGTGGATACAGCTACAGCTATCACTGCTCAACTAAAGGCGTTGTCTATGAAGATCGATTCTCTGGCTAACTATGGTGTTAAGCAGATAATTAGTGTTTGTGAGCTGTGTGCAGGTCCGCATGTGACAGAACAATGCGCTATATCTAGCGACTCAGCTCAGTTTGTGAGCAACTTTCAGAGATCGCAGCAACCAGTTCCAGACACTTATCATCCTGAAAACTGGAATCATCCTAACTTCAGCTGGAGCAACAATCAGAATACGATGCAACAGCCATTCCAGCAGTTTGCAAATAAGCTATTTAACCCTCTTGGTTTTCAGCAACAATTTACACCAAGACAACAACTCCAACTTCAACAACAAACTAATGATGCAGGTCTATCTTCGAATGAAAAATATGAATTGGAGGAGTTGAGGCTTATGTACAAAAACCAGGCTCTTATATGCCAAAGCCAGGCTGTTTCTATCCAGAATCTGGAGAATCAAATAGGGCAAATTGCTAATGCCTTATTGAATCGACCACCAGGAACGCTTCCTAGTGATACAGAAACAAATTCAGGCAAGAGGGAAGTTGAAGAACAGGTGAACGCCATCACCTTAAGGTCTGGAAAGGTCGCAAGCCCCCAAGTTCAGCAAGACGAAGAGCCAGAAAAATCTCAAGATTCAGAAAATGCAGTTTTGGCTGAAGAAGATGTGCAGAAGGAAGTAGAGGTGGAACCAAGGAAGACTGCTGTGGAACACACTCCTCCTGAGAGTAATACAGGGGAGAAACAAATCTATCCTCCACCTCCTTTTCCTAAGAGGCTGCAGAAGAAAAAGCTGGATAAGCAGTTTGAGAAGTTTCTGGAGGTGTTCAAGAAACTTCATATCAACATACCTTTCGCTGAAGCTCTTGAACAGATGCCTAGCTATGCAAGATTTATGAAAGGTATTCTCTCTCGGAAAGTGAAGCTCGATGACTTAGAGACCATTGCTCTAACGGAGGAATGCAGTGTTGTGCTGCAACAGAAGTTGCCTCCGAAGCTTAAAGATCCTGGAAGCTTCACTATTCCTTGCACCATCAGAAACTTGTCGTTCGACAAGTGTTTATGTGATTTAGGAGCTAGCATCAATCTGATGCCCTTATCTATCTTCAAGAAGCTTGGTCTGCCTGAGCCGAAACCAACATACATGTCATTGCAACTAGCTGACCATTCCATCGCTTATCCACGTGGTATAGTGGAGGATGTCTTGGTCAAGGTGGATAAACTCTTCTTCCCTGCTGACTTTGTAATCCTCCTCGGCAACAATCCCTTCTAGGACAACACCCTCAACCGTTACATCCTCAATATCAACATCATCCGGTCCTGCATTAGGACGCTCTATCGGATCCACAATCCGATCTCCAATTAGTAATAAAACATCATCGCGTTGTTGCTCCTCAACCTCAGGGTTCTGAGTCCCGCTACCATATACGATAACGAACTACGCTTCTATCACGATATTTATAAGGGTTCCCATAAGGGTTTTAACTGTCAGTACCACGTTAGGTAGTCCGACTATGAACTTGGCAAGAGTTTTTATTATCTTAGTGAACTTATTATTTTAACGTCATATCATCTCTGAGGTTTATAACGCTTAGCTCTGATACCATTTCTGTAACACCCCCAAATCCGGGGTCGGGGATCCGGGTTGTCACGAGTTCCATTTCCCTTAATAACACCCAATCTTAATAAATAATCAACTACTCTGTACTGTGACCCCACAATAAACACACACACCACAAGTTATAGTCTCAGAGATGAATATCCAAAAATAATCACAAGTCGTTTTATTCCACAATTATATGCCAATACACCTTAAAAGGGTTTCTGAATAAATTTACATTTCTTTGCCATTATTACAATTCATAAATATACATAAATCTGGTACATCAAAAGTTGAAAGCCTAGCCTATTTGTAGATCCTACCTCAGCTACAATGGCATCAACGCCTACAGGAAACTGCGGAATGTTTCCTATCCGCTCGCGAATTGGGAGCTTGATCTTGTTCATCTTGTCTATCTGATGTTGTGTGATGAAAGAAGAAAGCAAGGGTGAGCAACAAGCCCACCAAAATAATATGTATAATAATTAACAATATATGAGCATTCTCATAGTACTCATGAAAGTCTTGGTCAAGAAGAAATGAACCAAGCTGATATCTTAACGCGACCAAGTCGCAAAATAATTCAGTATATATATATACATATACTTTTCAAAATCTTGGAAGTCCTCTTCCATGCATAATAAACACAGAGTTCCCGTTTATAACTGTATAAAATATCGTTGCAAGGTGATCTCATATATCTAACCTTGTCTCAACGTTTTTCCGAAAATCTTTGACATGCACAAGATAATCATTTACTAGATATAAGTTTAAAAGATGAAGTTACAAGATACTCCAATATACTTATATCTTTCCGAATACTACTTGAACTACCACCGTTCAAGTTATAATTAGTTTCAAAAGTTCATCACATAGATGAGAATATAAGATAAGACTTGAATAGATTCAATCTTTGAAATATTATTGAATGAAATGAAGTTACGAGATACTTCATTAAGTCCCGATATATATATATATATATATATATATATATATATATATATCCATATATATATATCATACATTTCCTGAAAACCTCTGTCATGTAAAGTATGAACGGAGTTGCAATATCCAATGAATTTTGGAAAGAAAAGAATTTTGGCATAAACCCGATATCTTGCTGATCAGGCAAAGATACCAATAAGTAACCTTTTCTACTAGTAGATGGATGAATCCCCCACCGGTCATCACCCTGGCCACATAAGGACCTTGTGCTGGACCGCCACCCGGCCTCTTACGCGTTGATGGACTGCCACCCAGCCACTTACACTTTGATAGACCGTACCCCAACCTGTCGCTTATGCTGACTCAATTAGATGGACTTACTTCCCGAACATTGGGTAAGTAATCAATTCATTTATCAAAACAGCAACCTTGTTGCGAATATAAAATACACCACAGAGCCGGATCCCTTAGATTTTTGAGCGAGTATTCAAGTCCCCTTCAAAAAGGAAGATCTTAAATTTGAAAACGAGTTTTGGGATCCGCTCTAACCTTTAAAAATCATTTTGAAGACTCGAAAACATTTTTAAGAATGTTTGGAGTACTGCTGATTTATTAAAATAAATCAGTCCCAATATATTAGAAATATCTGAATATTATTATTTAAATAATATTCTCATAAAGATAATCCTTATTAAAATATTCGAAGTAGAAGTTTTAAAACTCATACTTGAAATGGATATTAAATAACCAAAGATATACTTATACGAAAGTACTATCTTTATTTGAATATCAAAAGTAAGTTTGATTATCGAACATTATTCTTTAATAAGGTAAAGAATATTAATAAATACTAAGCGGAGTCATAATACCTCGAATGAATATTATAAATAATATTCGATAAATAAAATAAAGGAGTCATACATCCTCAAATGAATATCCAAGTAATATTCAATAAATAATATAAAGGAGTCATAAGTCCTCGAATGAATATTCAAGATAATATTCATTAATAAAATAAAGTTAACGAATAAACCTTATTCGATTAATAGTTTTGAAAACTATTACCATATATATATATAATATATATATATATATATATATATATATATATATAAAATCTACTCGGGATCTTCGACTCCCGGTTTTAGAAAATGCTTTCACCTTTGGGTCCCTATACTAAGGGTATTTGCAAATTACCGCTATTCTCTAGCATAGGTATTATCAACTGAACCAACAGATATATATGGCAAGAATACGAAATAGGCATGCAAATGTACCATGTCACATGCTACAATATATCGCAAGAATTTGCTAATATAACCATCATGCATCTATTACAAGATAATGCATATACAAGTGTATACATCACAACAACAGTATAACGGGTAGAAAACTTGGCTGAGCGACTGTAATAACCCCAATTTTTGGAAATTTTTGAAACCCTTATGAATAGTGTTTTTGCTGAATGAGAAAAATTTTCATGCCACGCTATGTAGGGGTTCTGTTATTGATCTTATGGGATATTATTAGTACTCTATGTGGTATATAAGTGTATGTAAAGATCGTCAGAATCCAATTCCGAACACTTTGATTTTCCCGAAAATCCACAAGATACGTAGAGAATTGAGTATAAGGTAACAGGATAAAAAGGATTTAAATTAAAGGATTATAAGAGAGGATCATAGAAGGAATACAATATAATGAGAATGGTTAAGGGAACCTAAGTAATAAGATCCCGGGTATGATCCCTCAAACGATAAACGAGAACGAAAGATAAGCGAACCGTAAAACAAATAAGTGACCAAGAGACAAGCTTGTACAAGAAGCCAGGGATTGTGACATCATCAAACCACAAGGTGTGGACAAGTGGGAGCATTATGACATGTGCAAGGTGACACAAGCATGACATGGGAAGGAAGGAGGTGTGGTGGCTTTTCAACCACACAAATTCAAGGGCAACAAGGTAATTAACTAAATCAAACACAAAAACAAGCCAACCAAGCCAAGAAAAATCATTTTCATCAAAATCAAAAAGAAACCAAGGCATGGTTCATCATGCTCTCGGCTTTTTACTATTGCAAATGGGCAAGAATTCAAAAACTCAAGATCCAAGCCTCCTAAATTGGTGAGTTAATTCCCTAATCATCTTCATGCTTAGTTAGGGCTATATCATGAGTTTAAGCCATCAATTCCTTCTCCATCTTCTCCATTTAATCAAAGAAGAAGACTATGAATAGTGTTTTCAAGTTTTTAACCTGAAGTTTTTCTTGTTTTTCTTGAAGATCCAAGCATTCTTAAGACTTCTCAAAGCTTCTTAAGGCTTCCTAGCTCCTCCCACCACTCAAAGGAAGGTATACCATCTCCAAACCCCAGATTCCTATATATTATAAGATGATTTTGATTAGTAGGATGATATTGTAGCTTGTTGTTGTGATTAGAGTTTGGGATTTGAAATGGTAGTGAAATGGAATGGTAAATGTTGAGGTTTTGATGAAAAGAACTTAAGTATGATTAAAGTTAAGCTTAGGCATAAGTATGAATGATTAAATTGAGTTGGTTGGGGTTGTTATGATGTGATGAGGATGGATGTTGGTTGTATGTTGGATTTGAGGTTGATTTGGAATGGGTTTGAATGGTTTAAAATATTGGAAATCGCGTAAACATAGTCGTCGTAACGTCCGATTTTCTTTGGACTGTTTTTGTGCATAGCATTAGGACCCGAGAACCCCCTGCTAGATTATGACCACTGCCATGTTTAGATAGCTCATGTTACGAGCTTCGTTTTGATATGTAGTTCGTTCGATTCCGATGCACGGTTTAGGAGAAACGACCGTTTCAAGTAACGGCATTTCGCGAACGAAACTTTTCCCCTCGCCTTACTTTGAAACATAGGTTAAAGACCAAAAAGGGTTAATTAATGTATGAAACATTTATGGTAAGTGTGTTAGGCAGTTGGTAAGACACTCGCGAAGGAATCGCTTTAAAACTCGTAAAGGTTAAATTATTAAAAATGGTGGAGCCGAGGGTACCCGAGTGACTTAAGCGAATCAGTGAGCGCAAAACAAGCGTTAGAGTCTAAGTTAGTTAAAGTATAGATTTACAAGTGATTTTGGTTTAATCCCAACTTACTTGTTGTTTATAGGTTACCAGACTCGTCCCGAGCCTTTTATCACCCCAAGTCGCTCAGGCAAGTTTTCTACCCGTTATACTGTTGTTGTGATGTATATATGTATATGCATTATCTTGCGATAGATGCATGTTGGTTAATTAGCAAATGTTGCGATATATTGAGCATGCTGATATGGTATATATATATGCATGCCTGTCTCATATTCTTGAGTTATATATCTGTTGGTTCAGTTGATAATACCTATGCTAGAGGATAGCGGTAACTTGCATATACCCTTAGTATAGGGACCCAAAGGTGAAAATATTTTCTAAAACCGGGAGTCGAGGATCCCGAGTAGATTTTGTATATATGGATATGGATATATATATATATATATATTTATATATATATATGGTTATAGTTTTCAAACTATTAATCAAATAAGGTTTATTCGATAACTTTAACTTTATTTTATTATTGAATATTATTTCGAATATTATTCGAGGGCTTATGACTCCTTTATATTATTATTGAATATTACTTGGATATTCAATCGAGGATGTATGACTCCTTTATTTTATGAATATTATTTATAATATTCATTCGAGGTATTATGACTCCGCTTATTACTGAAATATATTCTTTATTTTATTAAAGAATAAGGTGTCAATAATCAAACTTATTTTCGATTATTCAAATAAAGATAATACTTTCATATAAGTGTATCTTTGGTTATTTAATACTCGTTTCAAGTATAAGTTTTAATACTTCTACTGCAATTATTTTTATAAAGATAATTCTTTATGGGAATATTATTTAAATAATAATATTCAGATATTTTCTAATATATCGGGACTAATTTATTTCATTAAATCAGTTTTACTCCAAACACTCTTTAAAGTGTTTTCGAGTCTTCAAAATGATTTTTAAAAGTTAGAGCGGATCCCAAAACTCATTTTTATATTTAAGATCTTCCTTTTAAGGGGATTTAAATACTCGCTCAAAACCTGAGGGATCCGGCTCTATGGTGTATTTTATATTCGCAACAAGGTTGCTGTTTTGATAAATGAATTGATTACTTGCCCAATGTTCGGGAAGTAAGCCCATCTAATTGAGTCGGCATAAGCGACAGGCCGGGGTACGGTCTATCAAAGTGTAAGTGGCTGGGTGGCAGTCCATCAACGCGTAAGAGGCCGGGTGGCGGTCCAGCACAAGGTCCTTATGTGGCCAGGGTGATGACCGGTGGGGGATTCATCCATCTACTAGTAGAAAAGGTTACTTATTGGTATCTTTGCCTGATCAGCAAGATATCTGGTTTATGCCAAAATTCTTTTCCTTTCCAAAATTCATTGGATGTTTCAAATTCTGTTCATACTTTACATAACAGAGGTTCCAGGAAATGTTTAAGAGATATATATGTGGATATATATATATCGGGACTAAATAAAGTATCTCGTAACTTTATTTCATTCATTAATATTTCAAAGATTGAATCTATTCAAGTCTTATCTTGTGGTCTCATCAGTGGGATGAACTTTTGAAACTAATTATAACTTGAACGGTGGTAGTTCAAGTAGTATTTGGGAAAGATATAAGTATATTGGGGTATTTTGTAACTTCATCTTTTAAACTTATATCTAATTAATAATTGTCTTATGAATGACAAAGATTTTCAGAAAAACGTTGAGACAAGGTTAGATATATGAGATCACCTTGCAACGATATTTTTTTTATATACAGTTATACACTGGGACTTTGTGTATATTATGCATGGAAGAGGACTTCCAATATTTTGAAAAGTATATATGTATATATATATATATACTGAATATTTTGCGAGTTCATCGCATTAAGTTATCAACTTGGTTCATTTCTTTTGACCAAGACTTTCGTGAGTATTATGAGTAGGTTCATATATTGTTAATCATTATACATATTATTTTGGTGGGCTTGCTGCTCACCCTTGCTTTCTTCTTTCATCACACAACATCAGATAGATAAGATGAACAGGACCAAGCTCCAAATTCACGAGCGGATAGGAAGCGTTCCGCAGCTTCCTATAGGCATTAAAGTCACTGTAGCTGAGGTAGGGAACTACCAATAGACTAGGCTTCAACTTTTGATGTACCAGATTTATGTATATTTATGAATTAAAATAATGGCAATGAAATGTAAATTTATTCAGAACCCTTTTAAGGTGTATTAGCAGATAATTGTGGAATAAAATGACTTGTGGTTATTTTTGGATGTTCATCTCTGAGACTATAACGTGTGGTGTGTGTGTTTATTGTGGGGTCACAGTACAGAGTAGTTGAGTTATTATTAAGATTGGGTGTTAATAAGGGAAATGGAACTCGTGACAACCCGGATCCCCGACCCCGGATTTGGGGGTGTTACAGAAGTGGTATCAGAGCTAAGAGTTATAAACCTCAGAGATGATGGGACGTTAAGATAATAAGTTCACTAAGATAATAAGAACTCTTGCCAAGTTCATAGTCGGGCTACCTAACGTAGTACTGACAGTTAAAACCCTTATGGGAACCCTTATAAATATCGTGATAGGAGTGTAGTTCGTTATCGTATATGGTAGCGGAACTCCGAACCCTGAGGTTGAGGAGCAACAACGCGATGATGTTTTATTACTCATTGGAAATCAGATTATGGATCCGATAGAGCGTCCTAACGCAGGACCGGATGATGTTGATATTGAGGATGTAGTGGTTGAGGAGGTTGTCCTAAAAGGGATAGTTGTTGAGGAGGATCCCAAGGAGGATCCTGACAAGAATGAATAAAGGACCATTGAGGAATTGATAACCATGGTTAGGGAAACTACCAGAGGTAGGATTGGTCGATCACTACCGGAGGTTCGTTCAAGTTTGTAAAGATAGTAGCCCCTTTAACGCGGCTTACTCGTAAGACTGAGAAGTTCGAATGGACAGAGAAATGCGAGAACAACTTTTAAGAACCGAAGCAAAGGTTGGTGACGTTCCCTATGCTGGCATTGCCGGATGGAAAAGGAGATTTTGTGATTTGTAAGTGACGCTTCGCATAAGGAATTAGGGTGCTTCTTAGCACAGCAAGATAATCGCGTCTGCGTCAAGACAATTAAGGTAATATGAAATTCGATATCCCCGCCCATGAGCTTAGGCTCGTGGCAATAGTTTTACCCTAAAGATTGGAGGCACTACTTGTATGGAGAGAAGTGCGAGAATTACCTAAGCCATAAGTGCTCTAGTACATTTTCACGTAGAAAGAGCTCAACATATGCCAGAGGAGGCAGTTAGAGCTAATCAAGAATAATGATTGGGAGATTCTTTATCATTCGGGGAAAGCCAATGTGGTGGCTGATGCCCTTAGTAAAAAGGAGAGACTCAAGATGATAATGTCTTTGGGAGAGTTTATAAGAGATTTTGGAAATAGTAGTGAAGGTAACCGAAGCCGGTACCGAAAAGCTGTTTGAGTTGCAATACAGACCGAATTATCGGAAAAGAACATATTGTGCCAGAAAAAGTGATGAATGAAGGCAGAGAGCCAACAATTAGATAAAAGATTAATACCGAGAAAAATGATAAGGGAATAATGAGGTATTCCTACATAATTTGGGTTCCAAAAGTTCAAGAGCTTAAGGATGAGAACTTAGATGAGAGCCATAGTTTGAGGAATAAGATTTAGGGCAAACCCTGAATGTGATAGTCAGGGAGGTTGCCATCAAGAAAGAAAGAACCCATAACATAATAGAGTGGAAAATAAGGTTTTTAATGTGATAACCCCGATTATGGGAGAAGGTTGAAACATTTCATACTAAGGAAACAGAAAGTCGAGTAAGGAAAGGAGACCCGAGATGGTACTCCTATACGACAATTTATGGACCAGTCTAGACAGAACTTAGACTATTATCCCCAACCACCACCTTGAGGAAACAATGTGGTGTGAAATTCTTTCAGGACCTCTAAGTCGCTAAGCTCTCAGAGTTCCAAGGAACAAGCTGACCCAGTCGAGGCAAGAGCCTGGCTAAAGGAAATATAGGAATCATTTGAGATTCTAAATGATTGACGAATCACAAAAGACTGTTTTTATCACTTACCCTCCTAAGAGAGAGACCACCCGCTGGTGAAAGGCCAAGGAAGGCACGAAGCAAGAGATTATAATAAACTGATTAAAGTTCAATCAATTGTTTCGAGAAAGTAATTCCCAAGGTTATGGAGATAGCGTAAAAGCTTTAGAGCCAGAACAAAGGCAGACGAGTATGATGAATTAGGAATCTAAGTTGTAAAAGTTATCAAGATTCGTTTTGAGGACACGAATCCGGAATGACGGGATGTTTGAAATCAATGCTTATGTTGTGATTGGTTCGTGAAATAATGATAAGAGAAAGGAAAATAAAAAGAAACTGAAGTGGAAAGGAATATAAAGGCAATAGAGTTTGAGAAATGATAAGGGAGTTGGGTATGAGGAAACCCTAAAGACTCGTAGCAATAGAAATAGGAAAGTATGTAATCATTGGTATGAGGGTGATTCACCATGAGTTAAAGTTGATGGTTGAAGGCATACGAGTTATGTACATTTTATCCCCTGTAAGTTGGGAGGATTTGAGGAAACCTTGAGATAATTCGAAGGATAAATAATGAGACGCGGATAGACTGAGGAGACAAGAAAGTAAGAAATTAAGAAAATTGGATGAAGGAAGTGACCTTCAAGAAGGTGAAGTGTAAGACCGGTGGCTTGATACCCAGGAAGGGAGACACCAGGTATGAAAGATATCCCAACATTGAGATGACTGTTGAGATAAACAACAAAAGTAAATAAGGATTTATTAAGAAGAAGTTCACGTTGAACACGACCAATATCTTCCAGATCATCCATGTGATCATTACCAAATCAGGAAAGAAAAGCGGATGACCATTGTTATCTTTTGGAGGCCATATGGATTGACCTCAATTTGAATAAGGATGCTATTATGAAGTTAGGTATAGACTATCGAGGTGGGGAATGATGAATAAGATAATCTATCAAGGAAATATGACTTGATTTATCCATGGAAGGATGCAGGTACCTTTTAAAGGTGGAATTAAGGATAGAACATTGGTAACTTAAAATGAATCCTAGGGGAATGCATAAAGGTTGGAATTTCACCCTTAATAGGGATAGTGTGAGTTTTGACAGTATGAATTGGAAAGGATTAAGGTAACAACAACCTTTAAAGGATCAGTGGAGAAATTTTTTTTCAAAAGTATATAGACAATGATTCTAGTATTAGTATATGGTATTGTGATATGCCCTGTATCTAGGGAATACAGGAGGAACGATTGAAGGATAACCTTAGAGGTTTTACAAGGAGATAGGTAATATTCAAATTTCTCAAGAATAGAAATGTTGATAAAGGAAATATGACGTAATTATATTGATGCCAAGTGAGGCACGTGTTAAACCACGAGAAGGTATGGATCGAACCAGTAATGGTCGAAATTGTTCAGGGCAATTAGGACTTAAAATAAAAGATGTTCTAAGTATAATTGAGAGTCAGTCGTGACAGTGATTAACCTCTAAAGACTGAGGCAATAACTTGTGGAAAAAAAATGGTGATTTTTTTTTCACTCATTAGATTTTAATGAAAACCTCTTCACATCAGCTGTGATGGAAATGAGGTAGAAAATTTAGTTGAAGGTGGTTAAAAGACATTGATTATAAGGAACTATTACTATCAGGAAAGGCCAAAGAGGTGGCCGACACTTTAACGGTAAAAGGATAATTGTAGGCGCTTGTGCCAAAGAATACAGTGATGATGGTTAAAGCTGTGAAGGTTGTATTATGGTTTAGAAGATTGACATTCCTTCTGATGACTGTGCAATACCCAACCGTAATAGTAGTTGGTAAAGGTTTAATTCGTGTAATCGCCATGAACGGGCTATCTATATTAGAAGGTCCTATCTTGGGATAAGCCAGGACCATGTTTCCAAAAGGACTAGACGAACCTTTGAGTTAAGTCTTCTATTTAAGGCATATGATTAAGAATGGTATTAACCTGCTATCGTTGCTTTGATTGAAACTCTTCTGCAATTTTATCTGCTTCACGTCATGAATTTACGTCAGGATCAGGAGTGTTCTTCATGAATCAAGAACGGTGATCATGTTACCTCCTTAGAAGAATTTGATATGATATGAATGGACTCCGTATGGTTAGCTATTAAAACTTCATGGAAAACGAATGACTACAGTAGGTCAACGGTGGGCCATAGTAATGCAGGAATGATTCTGAGAGTAATGAGCTGATTACTTACAACCTTGAGAGTTGTATTGGAATGGATGTTGAGAGTAAGTACCACTAATTGGGTCGTGGTGGTGTATAAGTTATCATTGATAGACTAATTAAGTCGATTATCTACCTATGATATATTTATTCCTTCTTATCGATAAAGAGTAGTATTACCCATACGAAGAAGGTTGCGGTATAGAAATGGATTCTAGTAACGATGAGGTCTAGAATGAGATCCCAGATTCGATTTTCGATATCGAGGGAGTTTCAAAGGTGATTGTGTATAAGCTCGAGGAAGAGCATGGGTCCATAGAATGATGGACGGAATGGCGAAAATATTTAGGCATGTGAAATGCGATGCTATAATACTTGATGTTGATATAAATACATATATGTTTTGTTCTCCTATGACAAACCTCTATAGTTCAGAGGTAGGTTCCAAGCCAGATATTTTGTGGCAGTATATTTTTTTCATATATATACAATTCTCTTCAATTCGTTCTTTTCTCTTCTTTTCATTTCATGTAAACTGAGAAGAACAACCCTTCCAGAAGGGGAGGTATTGCCGAATGACTATCTATCTGTGTGATAGAAGCCGAGTAGGATACCAGCTATTGTTTAATTGCTTGTCAAGTACTAAAGGCTGGCCACCTTCTGTACTAACTATGCGATATAACAAGTGTTCATGATCATAGTGATCTCTCAATAAATTCCTTTACTTCTATCTGATTGATCAAACTTTGGGAAATAGAAACAGCTGAAAAAGGATAATAAAATTGTGATAGTATTCGGGATGGGAACACATTCATGATACTAAGGTTGACGTGGTTATTAAAAGGTTATAGAACGCTAACGAGCAAAAGTATAACCAGTATAATATTAGGAACGGAAGGTGGTAGCGATTACGAACTGGAAAAGAATGGGTATTGAGAAGCAAAAGTTCTAATGATTAGAAGCTATGATGAGAGTCTGTGTAATAGACTTGAAAGAATTTGGAATGATCACTTAATACGGATTGAGTTATCTTACGACAATAGATCATATGTCATTATCGAGATATCGCCTTATGAGATGCTTGAGGGAAGACAATGTCGATCTCCCTTATGTTAGGATGAAGTTGTAGAGCGCAAGATGCTCGGACCCGCAGTAGTCCAAAGGACCAAGGATATGATAGATCTAATCAGAGGACGGCTGGTAGTAGCCCAAGATGGACATGATAAGTATGTTGATTTGACACGAAAGGATAAAGAGTATGAAATAGGGGACCTAGTAATGTTATAGGTATCCCTTGGAAAGGATTGATGAGGTTCGGAAAGAAAGGAAAGCTAAGTCTATAATTTGTTGGACCCTTGGATATATTAAGACGTTTGGGAAGTTAGCATATGAGCTAGCCCTAACCCCGAACATGTAGCAGGTCGTAACGTGTTTCACGTATCAATGTTAAGGAAGTGTAATTCAGATGCCAGATAAATAGAGGCATATGAGCGCATAGATATGCAACCCGACATAACCTATATGGAGCAACCAGGAAGGGTTATAGAGTGAAAAGGAACAAGTGCTTAGGAGAAGGATTATCAAACTAGGCAGAGTTGGTGGTAGGACCACAATGGGGAAAAATTGACTAGAGAGTTAGAAGGCACAATGCTAGAAAAGCATCCCCAATTGTTTTCTATCTGATTCGGGGACGGAATCCTTTTAAGGAGGGGAGACTGTATTAACCCCAATTTTTGGAAATTTTTGAAACCCTTATGAATAGTATTTTTGCTGAATGAGAAAAATTTTCATGCCACGCTATGTAGGGGTTCTGTTATTGATCTTATGGGATATTATTAGTACTCTATGTGGTATATAAGTGTATGTAAAGATCGTCAGAATCCAATTCCGAACACTTTGATTTTCCCGGAAATCCACAAGATACGGAGAGAATTGAGTATAAGGTAACAGGATAAAAAGGATTTAAATTAAAGGATTATAAGAGAGGATCATAGAAGGAATACAATATATTGAGAAAGGTTAAGGGAACCTAAGTAATAAGATCCCGGGTATGATCCCTCAAACGATAAACGAGAACGAAAGATAAGCGAACCGTAAAACAAATAAGTGACCAAGAGACAAGCTTGTACAAGAAGCCAGGGATTGTGACATCATCAAACCACAAGGTGTGGACAAGTGGGAGCATTATGACATGTGCAAGGTGACACAAGCATGACATGGGAAGGAAGGAGGTGTGGTGGCTTTTTAACCACACAAATTCAAGGGCAACAAGGTAATTAACTAAATCAAACACAAAAACAAGCCAACCAAGCCAAGAAAAATCATTTTCATCAAAATCAAAAAGAAACCAAGGCATGGTTCATCATGCTCTCGGCTTTTTACTATTGCAAATGGGCAAGAATTCAAAAACTCAAGATCCAAGCCTCCTAAATTGGTGAGTTAATTCCCTAATCATCTTCATGCTTAGTTAGGGCTATATCATGAGTTTAAGCCATCAATTCCTTCTCCATCTTCTCCATTTAATCAAAGAAGAAGACTATGAATAGTGTTTTCAAGTTTTTAACTTGAAGTTTTTCTTGTTTTTCTTGAAGATCCAAGCATTCTTAAGACTTCTCAAAGCTTCTTAAGGCTTCCTAGCTCCTCCCACCACTCAAAGGAAGGTATACCATCTCCAAACCCCAGATTCCTATATATTATAAGATGATTTTGATTAGTAGGATGATATTGTAGCTTGTTGTTGTGATTAGAGTTTGGGATTTGAAATGGTAGTGAAATGGAATGGTAAATGTTGAGATTTTGATGAAAAGAACTTAAGTATGATTAAAGTTAAGCTTAGGCATAAGTATGAATGATTAAATTGAGTTGGTTGGGGTTGTTATGATGTGATGAGGATGGATGTTGGTTGTATGTTGGATTTGAGGTTGATTTGGAATGGGTTTGAATGGTTTAAAATATTGGAAATCGCGTAAACATAGCCGTCGTAACGTCCGATTTTCTTTGGACTGTTTTTGTGCATAGCATTAGGACCCGAGAACCCCCTTCTAGATTATGACCACTGCCATTTTTAGATAGCTCATGTTACGAGCTTCGTTTTGATATGTAGTTCGTTCGATTCCGATGCACGGTTTAGGAGAAACGACCGTTTCAAGTAACGGCGTTTCGCGAACGAAACTTTTCCCCTCGCCTTACTTTGAAACATAGGTTAAAGACCAAAAAGGGTTAATTAATGTATGAAACATTTATGGTAAGTGTGTTAGGCAGTTGGTAAGACACTCGCGAAGGAATCGCTTTAAAACTCGTAAAGGTTAAATTATTAAAAATGGTGGAGCCGAGGGTACCCGAGTGACTTAAGCGAATCAGTGAGCGCAAAACAAGCGTTAGAGTCTAAGTTAGTTAAAGTATAGATTTACAAGTGATTTTGGTTTAATCCCAACTTACTTGTTGTTTATAGGTTACCAGACTCGTCCCGAGCCTTTTATCACCCCAAGTCGCTCAGGCAAGTTTTCTACCCGTTATACTGTTGTTGTGATGTATATATGTATATGCATTATCTTGCGATAGATGCATGTTGGTTAATTAGCAAATGTTGCGATATATTGAGCATGCTGATATGGTATACATATATGCATGCCTGTCTCATATTCTTGAGTTATATATCTGTTGGTTCAGTTGATAATACCTATGCTAGAGGATAGCGGTAACTTGCATATACCCTT